>NW_028274807.1:15792552-16096349 GCF_037043125.1 Eumetopias jubatus | reverse complement strand
AACCAGCTTAGGTCGCCACCTCTCCAGGGAGGGGATGCGTAACAAGGTTAAGGGTCGATCTCCCAGAAATCAGTGATTAAGGGAAGGAAGGGGGTGGGGGAGGGGAATCGTGGCAGCATGAGGCTGGGGACTTTGAAAAGTTTACAAGCAGAGAAGTGGCAAGACCCCCAGACTGAGAAGCCAGCCCCACTGAACGTCTGGCACCCGCCATCGGCCCTCCCACCCTCCCAGTCGGCCCCTGTGGGGACCTAGGTTCAGGTTTACAAACAAAGTGTGACCTGGTGCTTAAGCCCAAACACTTCTTTTTCCTCTCCCTCACCTCTGTTTTCTACCCTGCTCTTAAAGTATAAATGAAAAGATGATGGAAAAGATGTTTAAAAATTGAGCAGAGCACATTCCTTTATCCTTTAAACATAGCTGTCTTTTCAGCAGACATGGTCTTCCTCCTCCTCTCTGGGTTCACACTTCATCACTGTCCTGAGAGCTAGCTGTTTCCTAAAGAGCCAATTTTCTTCTTTCAGGACGCTGCACCTAAATGATTTTCTAGATACCATCTCGATATGCAGGTTTCTGATGTGATATTAATCTCTTGCAAGGAGATCCCATTAATACCCAGAGCACTAGTAAATATGGAAATATCCACGGTAATGTAATCTTTCTAAAGTAATACCTCTTTGGTCCACTTTGGAAACTTACTGTCTTTTTGCTTTGGACCGTTAATCACCAAGAACTGTCTTTTGTAAAATAACTATACATATGTTTGGTTGCTTTGATTTAAATGATGACCTTAATGAACAGGACCACTACCAGTACCTTTAAAATAATTTTTTTCTGAAGAAAATATTTTTAAATGCTCTGTTTGGGCTTTGTTTGAGCTTCTTATCTGGTTTTTAGAAGACGTTACCTACAGCGTTCTGCATCTGACATTTGAGGGGTCCATTGTGGAAAATCTAATCTTCCAAAAAGTCTCCCATACCATTCCTAGAACTTTGGGTATCTGCTCAAACAGCTCTGTTTCAGCTGGACAGATAAATGAGTTAGCATCTGGGAGGGGAGCTTAATGTGGAATCAAGTATGGGGTTTGGAATTTATAAGAATGAGGAGTGGAGCACATATAAATTAAGGAGATCAAGTTGCTAAGATAAGGTAGGAGAATTTGGCTCATATAAGCACTTAATAGATTGACTTCGTGTTCACTAGGGTCTGGGAGAGCAGACAGCTGCCAACATACTTTAAATAGGGTAAAGATGAAGTATGTACTTAAGGACTAAAGGAATTGCACAAATGTAGGCAATGACTCGGCACAAATCCAGGTCCTTTCACAAAGTGCTGTGGGGACAAATAGAAAGAGCACGGACCTGGAGTTAGGACAGACCTAATTTGGAAGCCTGGCTTTGACGCTTAATCACCGTAGAACCGTGGAAACTGATTTCTCCTCGACATAGTTTCTTATCTGTACGTCTTCCATATTGGGTCTTCTGGCCCTTGAGATCAAAGTAAGATTGACCCGAACTTCCATTCACACTCTGTGGAAATCCAAATCAACTCTCCA
The DNA here is from genome assembly GCF_037043125.1 of Eumetopias jubatus. Lineage (NCBI taxonomy): Eukaryota > Metazoa > Chordata > Mammalia > Carnivora > Otariidae > Eumetopias > Eumetopias jubatus. The sequence continues at coordinate 16,094,797 of NW_028274807.1, read as the reverse complement.
ACACACGTTTATTAAATGCTGTCCTTAGGTTGGAGAGGGAGCTGGATTTCTGGAGTGTGAGTGTGGGGATTAGTGGTAGGACTGGCTTACTCTGAGGCTTACTTCCATCAAATTAGTTCAGATTATCAGTTGTGTGCTGCGTTTGATACCTTGTTGATGGAGCCATTAAACTCAATGACTTCCGTTAGTTACACCAAAGTGAATAATTAATTAATATACCTACAGCTCTAGGCTTTTATGAATAGAGTTGGCTTTAATTAAAATTTGGGAAATATTGTATTTATATAACATCAATGCAAATGGCTGCAAAGAAAACACGATTAGCCCTGTCTTAACATCTTCCCCTCCACCGGGGAATTTTCATAGGCTGCCTAAACGCATGTTGTGTCTCAGCCTCATGCCATCCCACTGGCTCCTTTATTCCCCTCTACTCCTTGGTTGTCTGAGGGACACACATTCTTCTCTCTCGAACTTGTGGAGCAGTTCAGTTGACCCCAGTCTCAGCCTCTGAGGATGGCTTTTGACCGTCTTCACTTACAAACCCATGCAAGGGCTCAGCGGAACAGAGGGCATTCATGGAGAAGGACCTGGCCCGTCTAGAAGGCCACTCATCCTTTCATTCAACAAAACTAAGCTCTAGGAGTAACCACTAAACACTGTTCTGGGCTCCAGGGACCCATTAGAGAAAGAGAGGGACCAAAATCTCTGCCCTCACTGAGTTTATGTTCTAGTTAGGGTAAATGGACAATAAAATTATAAAGCATCCAGTATATTCGATGGTGAAAAAAGACACAAGAGAAATAAGCATGGGAGGAAAGGGGGAGAGAAGTGTTCAGTAGGATGACAACGGAAAGCCATCTGAGGAAAAGGACATTTGAATAAAGAACCAAAGGAGGTGAAGCAAGTTGTGAATTATTCCTGGCTTAAGCTATAAGCAGAAATGGAGAAAGTACCAATCTTGTATGGTTGTAGGATCAAATGAAACAATGTATGGAAAATTTGCTATCAGAAGACCAGTTAGTATATAGCTAGCGTGTAGTTAAGTTTTAGTCTTCTCATTATATAGAATGGTGCCATTCAATATAGTGCCTTCTAGCCACAGGAGGTGATTTTAACTTACAGTAGTTAAAATAATGGGGGGTGGGAGGGATGGGGTGGCTGGGTGATAGACACTGGGGAGGGTATGTGCTATGGTGAGCGCTGTGAATTGTGCAAGACTGTTGAATCACAGATCTGTACTTCTGAAACAACTAATACATTATATGTTTAAAAAAAAAGAAGAAGCAGATAGCAGGGAGGGAAGAATGAAGGGGAGTAAATCGAAGGGGGAGATGAACCATTAGAGACGATGGACTCTGAAAAACAAACCGAGGGTTCTGGGGGGGGTGGGGGGATGGGTTAGCCTGGTGATAGGTATTAAGGAGGGCACGTTCTGCATGGAGCACTGGGTGTTATACGCAAACAGTGAATCATGGGACCCTACATCAAAAACTAATGATGTAATGTATGGTGATTAACATAACATAATAATAATAAAATGAAATAAAATAATATTAAAAATTCAGTTTCTCTGTCTCACTAGCCACATTTCAAGTTCTCAATAGCCACATGTGGCTAGTGGCTGCCATTTTGCACAGTGCAGACAGAACATTTCCATCATTGTAGAAAGTTCTATTGGATAGTGTTAAATAGAATGTCTAACATTGATAAATCAAAGAAAATATAACAGGAGTGTAATGGGACTTTGTTGTCTTAGAATTTCAGCTCAAGCCTCTAGACTGAGGACAACAGGAGACAAATGCACCCACATTCTAGAGACATCAGCATGGACACATCTGTGCAGGATTTACTAAAGGTTGCCAAATCTGCCCTTTAACCAGACCACCTCTGGCTTCCAGCTTAGATAAGAGAAAGTGTATGATTCATTGAGAGATTAGATTCTTTCAAGTGAATACACGAGAGTAGAGAGTGCTGTGGGGAGCAGAGGGGGAGCTTCTATTCTAAAGTCAAGAGAAGGGGCACCAAGAGCACCTCACATAGAGATGGGGTTGTCTGCTGGAAGGGGAGGCTGACTTCTCACTCCCGGCTGGATGCATCTAGTCTGCAGAAACTTGTATGTTCCCTCTCTGCTGCTCTCAGAAGCAAGCTAAGAGAGAGTTCTTGGGTGAATCTGAGGTGTGTTCTTAGGAATTTGAGAGGGGATCTGTGTGAAGGGAGGAGAGCACCTGCTCCTTTCAATGCAGAAGTCTGCTGGTGGGACGTCTGGCTGAGCTGCCTGTGGGAACAGGCTAAGGAGAGACAGCAGCTAGGGCATAGCCCGTCCTGTTACCTGTGGCCACCTCACAGGAGCCCACAGTGGGGCCAGGTGTGTGTCACAGGGGGGTGGGAGGCTACAGCCATATAAGGGACAGCCTTTATGACAAGGGACAGAGTCCACATACGGTGCAGGGCAAGTGACTGGGCAGAGCGGTCGCTGTCAGACGACAGTTGGAAGGAGCCTCACCCATGTCCCTGTGGAGGGTCTCTGAGGAGCCCACGATAGGTCTGCTGGTTGGTTATCTGCCTTGACGAAAGGGTCGACAGCAAAGCAAGAACTCTAAACAGGAGCAGCTGAGGAGGGGGAATGCAGAGCCTGGCAGTGAAGGAAGAGGCTCTGTGCCGTCCGCCTGGGGCGGGTCCCAGAGCCTGAGACCAGCCAGTGCACGGACGAGGAGGAGCCGGGCTGTGGGACCCAGGCTGTTCACCTTTTCACCTTTTCCACCGGTGACATTGCTCCTGGATGTGCAGGTCCAGGGTTCCCAGATCTGCGACTTTTCAAAAGAAGCCACCTTGCTGGGTTTTTGTGTGATACGACTCGATTTTCACAAATAATATACATTTCAAACAGATTCTGTCCCGGGTTTTGGAATACCTGAAAATAAAACTGTTCTTAAGAGTTCAAAACAATGGTAACGTTCTGAGATTTGCGCTGGCCACCACCAGGGGGTAGGGAAGAGACATCGACAGAGTATCAGAAATGGTGGAAGAAAAATCAAACCCTTACCGTTACCGGATCGTGTCTTCAGAGTTGGGCCCATTTCACACGGCGGCGACAGCTCTAACTACAAGGCTTAGTTTTCTATCAGGCTCCAGGATCTACTACTGTGGCTCTGAGGCATTTGCTAGGAAAACATGCACATTTTCTTCTCTGGTTCCTATTTAAGGTCTTGTGGTCTGACTTTTCTCTCCCTGTCTTTCATGAAACTGGTTTCTAAAATTCACTTTGCAGTCAAGTGCCCTTCTGTGCTCTTCTTCGAGGTGCTTACCATCGAGCAGGGCATCTGGGCATATCCTAGGTATGGCTGCAGACTCTTCTGGCACTCCTTCCACTGAAAGGTGGGATCTCTCTCTCCTCTCTTTGAATCTGGTTGCGACTGCTTTGACCAATAGATACAACACCACGGAAGTGGTTTTACGGGACTTTTGGGCCTAGGTCACAAAAGGCCTTGCAGTTTCCACTTAAAAAAAAAAAAGAAAAAAGAAAATTTCCAGAACACCTGCTCTTGGACCCCTCAGTCACCATGAACAAGCCCAACCACTCCAAGGCCGTCAGGCAGTGAGAAAGCCCAAGTCACAAGGAAAGGCCATGTGTGGGCGCTCCCATTGACAGGACCAGCTGAGCCCAGTCCTCAAGTCCTGTCAGGCTCAGTGCCAGATATGTGAGTAAAGAAGCCTCCACATGATTCTAGCCCCTGGTCATGCAAGCCACGCCCAGCTGTTTGAGTCTCTCCAGCTGAGGTCTCCGATATCATGGAACAGAGATAAACCATCCTTGTCCCTGATTCACGGAATCCATGAGTGTAAAGAAAAATTATAGTTATGCCACTGAATTTTGAGGATGGTTTGTTACATAGTAATCAATAACTGGGATCCTAGAACATCTGGACTCCAGACGCCACCTGCCTTCTCTTCAATTGCATGTCTAATCATCACCACAAACTTAATATAGCCCAAGGCGACTTTCGAATATTCTTTCCTGACCCAAATCCTGCTCTCCTTCTGGTCATTTCCACCTCAGTACATTATACCTTTGGTTAAGGCAAAGTCCTTGGAACCATCCCTCATTTCTCCCTTAACTTTATTTTTTACATCCAATCCACCAGCAATGCCTGTTGGTTTGACCACAAAACGCAGCTTTAATGCCATAGAGCGGTCTCCTTGCCTGATAACCAAGATCTCATCTCTCCACTCAGCCACTAAGATGCCTTCTAACTCTTCTGGTTTTCCTCTTGTCCCTTTGTATTTCATTCTACACAAAGGAAAGAGAGTGACTTTTATGACATGGGAGCAGGTCATGTCTCTCTTTTGCTTAAAACACTTCAGTGGTTTCCCTTTTTTAAAAAAAAAAATACAATAGAAACTCTTTTTGATGGCTTCCTATCCTTTCTGCCCCACCCATTACATTTCATATTACTCCCCTCTCTCGTTATTCTCTTTCAGTCAGAGGTCCTGCCCCTTCTTCCGATGTGCCAAAGTTTCCCTTCGTCCCCTATGCAGCACTTGAAAAGGAGCTGGCCAAGAACTTGGTTTGGAATCCTTTGGTGACCACTCACCTCCAGCCTGCAAAAGTGGTTGACAAGGCTGAGAGGTGCTTTTTAGAAAAGATAGAGAATCACTTTAGGAAGAAGTGGTCATGGGGCTGAGACTCTGACCTGAAGCTTAGGGAGAGGTGCTACGGGAAGCTCGCCAGAGAAGCCTTGGACATGAGCCACCTAGAGTTTGGGGGACACAAAAGACGGGTGCCAAACTCATGAAAATAGAAAACAAGACAAAAGGTGGTTGGAACACCTTTGTCAGCAGGATAGGGAGCCGCATTTGAAAGGAAGTGGAATTGAGACTGGTGTGGGTCAGAGCTGTAGGAGTCCAGCCACTAGGTATGGAACCCAAAGGAAGATGATTTGCCTGGGCTTATTTCCAAATGGATCCTCTACAAGAGGGGTTCTGCTGGGCAGTGAGGCAGCTTTGAAAAGAAGCTGAGGTTGACTCTCAGGTACAGAAGCTGAGGAGGAATTGCAAGTAGCCAACCTGTGGAGATTGAAATGATGAGCAGGAAGCAGGGAAAGAGGCTTGGGGAAGAGTGTTCTGTGCCTTCGCGTGTGAGGAGGCAGTTGCATGTGCAAAAGCTGAGGGACAAGAGGGGGGCTGATTTGCTGACTTATTTGTATAACTGCAAGGTGTTTAGTAAGGTTGAATGCTAGGTGTGTGTGTGTGGGGGGGCAGGGTGATGACAGCTCCAGGTTGGAGGAGTGGCGTGAGATGAGCTGGGAGAAGTGACAGAAGGGCCCAGATTTTCTTAAGTATACTGTGAAGTTTGGAATGCATTTTAAGGACAGTGGGAAACTTTGAAAGATGCAGTCTGATCTGTCTTGTGTTTTAGGAAGTTGGCTTTGGCTCTAGTGAGAAGAATGGCTTATGGCATGAAAGAGTGGAATTGGGGAGGTCAGTGATAGACTGTGGTGACAGACAAGAGACTGGACTTGGTGGCAGTGCCAGCAGGAATGTAAAAGAGCGGCCAGATTCACAAAACATTTAGGAAAGATGTGAGGGACTTGAGGTGGGGAGACGGACTGGTAAAAGAAGAAGAATCATGGACAATGAGTCCCAGATTTCTTTCTTGAATAATGGAGTAGAAGATGATGGTATTCCATGAGGTGGTGAGTACAAGATCAAAGCAGGTTTGAGGAACAGGTGCACATTCATGATGAACGCACAGCACGTGAAGGAGAGTGTGCTCGTGCATGATGTCTATTTGCTAGTTGACATATAGGAGTTGAGCTCAGTAAGAGCTGTGTCAAAGCTTCACACTTAATGCCATTAACGTATGGTCCACGTTTGAAGCCGTGTGTGTGGAGTGTGTTAAGCGAGCAGAGAAGATGGTCTAGGGCAGACCCCAAAGGAATACTGATGGCCAGGAAAGAAGAACCTACAAAGGAACACCAGAGGGGAGAGAATATCAGTAGACAAGAATAACATGGAAGAGGGGTGTTAGGAAGAAAAGTGGTATTAGGAAGGACTGAACATTTCCAATGGTGATGAGGTGTTCAGGCTGAGCTTGACCATGACCAAGTCTAGGGGGACTGGGGAACTTGTTAAGTGGGAGGCAGAAAAGCAAAAACAGCATCTATAGGGAATACTTGTTTTGCTGTACAACAAATGCGTGAGAAGATCTTCAAGTACAAGTACAATAACAAGAAGCTGAAATAAAACTAAGATTTTACAGTCAAAGATTTAAAAGATGATCAAAACTTAATGTCAACAAGTATGTGAAGAATGAGTACTATCATTTGAGAGGTAAATTGGTGCAAACGAACTAATGGTGGTTTGAGAACATCCAAAGATTTATTCACAAGATTGTTCCAGATCTTACGATTTGGTTGGAGAAATGTGGCTAGAACTGAATGGTAGGGTGCGAAATGCTTATGGTAGGGGACTCCCTGCATAATATAATGGGTTTGTTTTTCTCAATTTATTTTTTTATTATGGTAAAATATATATAACATAAAATTTACAATTTTAACCATTTTCAGGTGTACAGTTTGGTGGCATTAAGTGCATTTAATGTTATGCAACCATCACCATTGTCTATTTCCAGAACTTTATCATTATCCAAACTGAAACTTTCCAACCCACTAAATAATAATAACAATTCTCCCATCCTCCCAGCCACCATAATCACTATTTTACTTTCTGTCTCTGATTTAAGCACTCTTAAGTACCTCATATAAGGGGTATCATATAATATTTATCCATTTGTGTGTAGTTTATTTCACTTAGCATAATGTTTTTACAGGACATCCACATTGTAGCATGTCTCAGAACTTCATCTTCAAGGCTGAATAATATTCCACTGTATCTATATAATACATTTTGTTTATCCATTCATCTGTTTCAGTGTATTTTGTTTATTTGCTTTGAGTATAGCTGACACACAATGTTACATTAGTTTTAGGTGTACAACTTAGGATTTGACAAGTTTATACATTATGCTGTGTTCATCACAGTATAGCTACCATATGTCCCATTATGTGGCTATTACAATATCAGTGACTATATTCTCAATGGGGTTTTAAAATAATGGTGGTTCTAGTATTAATTACTTTAAAAATTAGAGTATTGTATTAACCATTACAAGAGAACAAACAAAAAGATTTGTATGTCTTTAACAGGGAATTATACATAAAATAAAAATTAATTTGGTTTTATGAAGTGGAATGTGGGATACAGATGAATGTAATTAAATGAATATATATTAAATATATAATATAAATATTATTTTATAATATAATATATATTAAATTTAATGACTATATAAGGTGAGCAACTGAGTTAAAATAAGGAGAAAAAGTTATGCATGTTTCTCATCACTATGTATTCTTATCTGTTAACTCCTGCATACTTTCAGGAGAGGGATTAATGTCTACTTTTGGGCACTACAACTGATGAAAACCTAGAGAAGTTTCTGTAGGGAGACTGCTGCACTGATGGGCTTCTCCATCTCCATGGAAACACCTTCTCATCATGAGATCATGACATTGGAAAGAGGAAGACTGCTGAATGGTTCCAGGCAATGACCGTGATGTACATAGGATTGGACTTTCCATTTTTGGGGATTGAGGGAACGTGGGTGTGGTTTTGGGGAGTTGATGGAATGACTACCAATTGCACCATCTCTGGAGAAAGAACTGAAAAATGAACTATTTGGTCTGGTTTAGTAATTAGCTGAAATTTCTAGAAGCTTCCCTACGTAGGAGCTGAGTAAGTTGAATATTTGTGAGCCCAAGTCACAGAAAAACCAGTTATTGCAGAAAAACTGGGTGGTGTGTGCATATACTGGGAATTTCTTTTGAAATAAGATTCTGAATCTAGCTTTTTGCCTGGAACTCCAATATAAGTAGAAATTTAAAAAATACTGCAGTCCTTTCTTTTGAGAGGTTAACCTGTTTAAAGCATAGCCTGTTAAAAAAACACAGTGGTTTCTTTTATGGGGAAGCCGTGTCCTTTTTTATGAGGCTTTATGAAAAAAAAATTGCTTTTCAGTAGTAGGGGAAACTTTAAAATTAGGAAAAGTGAATAATATCTAGTTATAGTAACTTAGAACCAATTGTGTCTCTTCTTTTGCTTCTTTTTTTGCTTGGAAGACAGAAAATTTGAAGCCCACTTCTGACTACACAGAACTTTATAGAAGCAATGTGTTTTTAACATGATTTCTGTTAAATTATTTATTTATTTTCCAATTCCTCTGTAACTTTTATGTGAATTTATCTTATATAATAGTTCAATAACGTTGATAGATATAAGATACATGAAATGAACAGCTTTTCTATTTATCAGCAACAATTAGCTAGAAATAATTAGCCCAGATAAAAGGTTTACCTTATGTAACGATAAAAACAAAATAGCCATTTCTAGAAATAATTCTGGTGAGAAATTGCTGAAACTTACTTAAAATAAATCAAAAAGCTATTTTTGAGAGATGTCATGGAAAATTTAAATAAATGGAGAACTATAGTACAATTCTGAGCAGGGAGAAGGGTGTATTAGTCAGCTTGGGCTTCCATAACAAAACACCACAGACCGGGTGGCTTAAACAACAGAAATTTATTTTCTCGAAGTTCTAGGGGCTGGACCAAGGTGCCAATAGGGCTGGTTTCTGGGGAAGCCTCTCTCCTTGGCTTGTGGACAGCCTCCTTCCAGCTGTGCCTTCACATGGACTTCCCTCTGTATGTTCACAGGGAGAGGTTTCTCTTGTCTTTTCTTCTTATATGACGCCAACAGCAGCCCTATGGGATTAGAGCCCCACTCTTAGGACCTCATTTAACCCTAATTACCTCCTTAAAGGCCAGATGTCCAAATACAGCCCCACTGGGGGTTAGGGTTTCAATATATGAATTTTGAGAGGACACAATTCAGTCTAAGCAGAAGGAAAACGTGAAGATGTCGACTCTGGCCAAATCCAAGAATTTCCAATTAAAATACTAATAAGATTTTTGTGTGTTTGGCAGGGTTGGAGAACTTCAAAAAAATTACTCTTCCCTTCAACTGAAAGGATAAATACTTCAACACAAATGAATAAAAAAGGTAAATGAGGGTAGGGTGAGTTTGGGAAGATTATTCACACCATGCATTGAAAATATTATAGTTTCATGAATTAAAAATGTAGAAATGGGCTGTGGTCAGAATCTTGGTAGAACAGAATAGCTATCCCTGAATATCCACTTTTAAAGATGTATAAATATATTTATGTATTATATATTATTATATTAATGTGTTATTAATTATATGTTATATGTTTGTAATATTTATATATAATACACTATAATATATAAAGTATATATTTTATATTTATAAACATATATATAAATGTATACTATACACACGAAATATATATTTCAGGGTTTATATAGTATAAAATATACACATAAATCTTCAGGAAAGAAGAAGTTTTCATTTGTGTATGCGGTGTAGGGGGGGATAAAGATGCTAGAAAAAAATGGCAATTGAGGAAAAATTCCTTACTTCACATCATAATCAAAAACAAATTCCAGATATATAATACTTAAATAATAAATCAAATCATAGAAAGATAAAATGCAAGTGAATCTTTATCCAACCTTTGACGATGCCAGTACTTTGTAAACTCAGAAGTAATGGGAGTAAAAGTATATGGAAGATACATTTTAGTAGGTAAAAGTCAAAACTTCTGTATATTTAAAAAGGAGAAATAAAAAAAATAATCGAAAATTTTGTTGCCTGTGTGAAAGATGTCATGGCAGGATGTGAGGAAACATCTTGATTTATAGTCAGGGCACTCCCTTTGCATTGGGCAGATGATTACTGACTCTCTCTCTTCCTGATTATGTAAAATATATATGGATCCGAGGGTACGTGTGTGTATGTGTTTTCCATATGTGTACAGAGGTGGCTGTGTGAGTGTGTGTAATTTGCTCTTTAAACAGCATGATCACATATATTATTTTCTCCTGCCGGACTGTTTTGAGGACCACCATGTCTTACCTACATTGTGGGGTGTCAGACTAGGAAGATCAGGACCTCGGTGGGGTGGGAGCCCCCTTCACAAAGACCAGGTCTGTTTTCTCCTATGACAACTGCTGGTGTTGCTAGAACTCTTTTCGGTCCCTTCTCACGCCCACTGCCCCCGTGAGCCCTTTGAACTTCTCCCCCTCACCTCAGTTCTTTCCTTACACTCTCCTGATGGAGTGACTGGTCCTGGGAGATGAGCTGCCACTCTATCTTGGACCCAGGAAAGAAGGAGGACTCTCACCGCTGGGGTCATGTCACTTTTTCTGCCCTTTTCTTCACGGATGGGGGCAGGAAGGGAGCTGCAGGGTGATGGCAATTAAGGGTAAAAGTGAAAACTAATTTGGCAGCAAGTTTAAAGCAGTCTCCCAAGCAAAAGCCAAAGGGCTAATAATATCCTTTCTTTTTTTTTTAAAGATTTTATTTATTTATTTGAGAGAGAGAGAGAATGAGAGATAGAGAGCACGAGAGGGAAGAGGGTCAGAGGGAGAAGCAGACTCCCTGCTGAGCAGGGAGCCCGATGTGGGACTCGATCCCAGGACTCCAGGATCATGACCTGAGCTGAAGGCAGTCGCTTAACCAACTGAGCCACCCAGGCGCCCTAATAATATCCTTTCTATATAAACATTTGGCAACACTCAGTAAAAAGAACACCAAACTTTGAAAGATGAACAGGCAACAGACATGAACAAGCAAGGTACAAAAGAAGACATGGGTACTCAGCAAGCATACATCCAAGGAGTTTGGGGCTGGGCAGCATGGGTTAAAATTCCACCAACTCCTCTTCTTACCTGTGTATCTTTGGGCAAGTTAGTTAATCTTTCTATTTCTCAATTTCCTCATCTGTAAAAGGGGGATGATGATGGCACAAGCAATAACAATATTAATAATAACATCTACCTCACGTGGTTGTTTCAAGTACCAAATGATTTCATAAATGTAAAGCTCTTAGACCATCCCTGGCACATACACTATTTAAGTGATATAGATGATGATGATTATTGTTATTTCATCTGAGATGTAAAAAATGTTGAGTAGCAAAACAATGGATAGAAATTTTCTGTTAAATTAGAAAAAATAGAAACAATGAGGGGTGGTAAAATTGGCACTCTCACACAGGGGTAGGATTTAAAACAGATTTCATTAGAATTGATATATGTATATATAAATTAACATATATATTTATACATGCACACATATAAAACTCACGATGGCATAGTACACAGCCATAAAAAAGACGAGATCTTGCCATTTGGAGCAACATGGATGGACCTAGAGGGTATTATGTTAGGTGAAATAAGGCCACACCGAGAAAGACAAATACCGTATGATTTCACTCACATGTGGAATCTAAAAAAAAAAATAATTGAATAAACAAACAACAAGCAGGTGAGACCTATAAATATAGAGAACAATCTGAGTGTTGCCAGAGGGAAGGGTAAGGGGGGATGAGTAAAATGGGTGAAGGGGAGAGGGAGGTACGGGTTTCCAGTGAAGGAACGAGTAAGTCATGGGAATAAAAGGCCCAACACAGGGAATACCATATTGTAGCAGTGTGGTGTGGGGCTACACTTGGGAGCACAGCGTAGCATTGAGAAGCTGAATCACTATGTTGTACACCGGAAACTAATGTAACATTATGTGTCAACTGTACCCAAATAAAAAAAAATTTAAATAAAAATAAAATACGTTTCATGCTTTGGGAAAGCAATTTGTTATTTAAAGCACTTTAATTAGCCATAACCTTTGACCCAGTAATGGTACTCCTAGGAATCCATTTTGAGGAATAATCCTAGAAATTCCTTTATGTATCAAGATGTTCATCATCGTGTTATTAAGTCTAGTAAATAGTTGTGAATAAACCTTTAGAAATCCCTATACATAGACTCAAAGCTAAGATTTATTAAGGGCATATCTGGTGTCAGACACTATGTTCAGCCCTTTTCATGCATTTTTCACTTAATCCTCACAATAACCTCAAAAGGCAGATACTATTTTTATCCTCCTTTAGGAGTTTTGATCAGCTAATAAACTGTTTATGATAAACATGGAATGACATGGGAAATGCTCTTGGCAAATGCTAAGTATAAAAGCAAGGCACATCAGTGCAGTATTACTATAAGCATGCATATTAAGATCTCCCTGTAAATAAAAAAAAATATTGAAAAAAAGTCCATCAAAGGTGAACATTTGTTCTTATTTATTCAAATTGGCTTTTGTCAGTACACATTTACTCTAGAGACAATAACCACCACTGCAATAAAACTATAAAAACACCACATGATTTTAAAAGAATAAAAACCTGCAAGAGAAAAATTTAAGGGTATGTCAGCCAGAAAATCTAAAAGCGAGAAGTTATGTTTCACTCAGCTGAAAGCCAGAATCCTGTTGGTGGCCTCCAAGGCTTGCCATGTTGGGCTTTGTGCCCGTCTCTCTGGTCTCTCGCCCAGCCCTCTTTCTCTCTCGGCTCCCCAGTTCCGTAAGACTCTTCTTTCTCAGCATGCTAGAGGCTGTTACTCCATGGGGCTTTGGCTCAAGTGGTCCTCTCTCCTGGAATGCTCTTTTTGCAGATACCCCTAACCCCCTTCCAGACAACATTTGTTCAATGTCGCCTTTTCAACGAGAATCCCCTAGCTGGGGGACTGCCTCCTACCTTTATCCTCTCATCCTACCTCCAACGCCCCTATTCTGCTCTTAATTTTCTGTTTCCATCATACCTGTCACCTTCTAACATATTAGAGATTTGGCTTGTTTCTTTTGTCTAGGGTTCATGATCTGTCTCGCTCTACCAGAATGTAAGCTTTCAAGGGCAGGAGATTGGAGTGATCCCATGCTGCACCTCAAATACCCAGAACGATGTCTGCGACATAGGAGGATCTCCAAAATGTTGGTTGAATGTTACTGGTGGTGGTGTCCTGGGTGAGAGAAAGGAAGAGGAGTAAAAAAAAAAAAAAAAAAAAAAAAAAAATTCCTGAGATGAGCTCAGGGCAATGTGAGCAGTGGCTTGCTTGGAAAGTGATTATAATCTTACACCTTTTGACTTACCAGGATTGGTGATCCTATGGCACCTGTGCCCCCAGGCCCAAAGAATTGTATTAAGGCTTCGCAGTTGTGATATTATATGGTTTACTTTATCTAGGTTTTACTTTGCTTATAAATCAATCAGTGTCTTATAGTGACTTTAACATGAGGAAAGGTCCATGGTGTCTACTTTGGAATGTATTTTGTTCTAGCCTCCCCCCCACCCCACCCCGCCCGCACTGTAACTCTTTTCGATTGTTCTGGCTTTGTCAGAACTCACTGCACATTCTCTCTCTTTCTTCCTAGCCATAGATGGCAGCACACCACTACCTAAGATCAGATAAACAGGCTGAGTTTGTTAAGTCAGAGCTGTTGGTCAGGAGAGAGCAGCTAATGAGTAATCAGTCCAAGCTGAATGGCAAATTAATGTCTTCATTAAGTGAACTAACTGGCTTCCTTTATAAACAAGGTCAGGGTATTTATAATCTCATGCATTTCATAAAGCAAGATGCATCTACACTGATGTAAGTTCACTACGGAACCAATGATTTATCTGCAGGAAGCATATGCAGAATCTCACATGGAAACCATCTTTAATAAGGATCGGTACCATTCTGATGTAATCATTAATAAAAGTCACCTTTGCTATGTAGCCTCATTTTTCTTACAGAAGGTAAATGAAAATGTGAGGGCCTTAAATAGAAGCCACTCATACGAGATGATATTGGGTGGCCTGTTCCAAATTGGGTTCTTAGTAATAAAAATGAAGTGTGATCCTTATCAATCAAATATGTCTACCACTTAGATTAGAGAACTTATTTAACGTTTAGAGCAGAGTGCACAGGTACCAAGTTTGATGTTTACCATCTACTGTATGTTGCATGTGACATGCTTAATTTTGCCATCATTGTCAGAGAACTATGTGAAAAGTTCAGAAACTCTTCTCACAACATGACCAGGTGTCAGGGATCCGGGGAGCTTCTGGTTCTAGATCAGTGCTGTACAATAGAAATATAAAGCAAAGCACAAGTGTGAGTTGCCTGTGATATTGCATTGTGCATTTTAAGTTTCCTAAAAACCACATTGAAAAAAGTGAAAAGAAAGAGGTGACATTACTCTTAATTCTGTATTATATTTTATTTAATCCAATACATACAAAAATACTTAGCAGGTAATCAATATAAAGATTATTGAGATATTGTATGTTCCTTTCTTCTACACCAAGTATTTGAAATTTGGTGTATATGTTATACCCACAGCTCATCTCCGTGCAGACTAGCCACATTTCAAGTGCTCAGTTTCCATGTGCGGCCAGTGGTAACTGTAATGTCCGGGTCATTTCTAAAGTCTTAGTACCTGGGTGGCTCAGTTGTTAAGCGTCTGCCTTCGGCTCAGGTCATGATCCCAGGGTCCTGGGATTGAGTCCCATGTCGGGCTCCGAAATAGTTTTTGGCTGCTTCATAAATGAAAGCTATCAATCCTCAGCGGGAAGCCTGCTTCTCCCTCTCCCACTCCCCCTGCTTGTGTTCCTGCTCTCGCTGTCTCTCTCTCTCTCTGTCAAATAAAAAACAAAATCTTAAAAAAAAAAAAATAAAGTCTTAATATCTCTTATGGTTTGAGGTGTATTTCTCCAAAACTGGTATGTTGAAGGCCCAGTCTCTAGTACCTCAGAATGTGACCTTACCTGGAGATAGGGTCTTAACCAAGTTAAAATAGGTCATTAGGGTGGACCCCAATCCAATATAACTGATATCCTTGTCAAAGGAGAGAATGTGGGGTTAGACACACATAGGGAGGACAGAGATAGGGGTGATGTGTCCACAGGCCAGGGAAGGCCCGAGACTGTCAGAGGCTGGAGGAGAGGCCGGGAGCAGATTCTCCCTCACAGGCCTCAGGAAGAACTCACCCTGCTGTCCCCCCTGATTTTGGACTTCTAGCCTCCAGAATTGTGAAGCAGTTAGTTTTGGTGTTTTAAGCCACCCACCTGGTCATACTTGGTTACTGTCAACTCGAGGAAATAAATCCAGTTCCTTTCCTTGGTAATCGTGATTTTATTCCACAACTCTGTAAGCTTTCCTCTCTTGTCTTGCATTTTTTCTTCTCCTCTTCCTGCACTTCCTTTGGTGCTCTCAGCAGACTCTCCTGGAACCTTCCTCCGGGGCCTACATGCCAGTGGGGCGTTTCCACTGCACAAGAGTGAGAAGGCTGATTAGCTTCAGGCCCCCAGTAGGGGTAACAGCGTCCACTGTGCTGTCCTCTGGAGCTGCTGTCGTGTGGGCAAGTGCTGAGTGAGAAAGTGTTTTCAAGCCACAACTAACTGCAGAGATGAGAACGAGTGTTTTGTGTATCTTACTTGCGCATAGTGAACACTCAAAGCCAGTTCCAAGCTCAAGTTTGGTCCTCGCTGCTTGAAAATCAACACTCTAGAGACAAGTGATGTAGAAAAAGAAAGGTTGCTTTATTCAGGGAGCCAGCAACCTGAGAAGATGGTGGACTAATGTCTCAAAGACCATCTTACCTGTCCAGGCAAAGCTGGAGGGTTTCAGAGGGGAGGGCGTGGGAAGAAGGGAGGGGCGGATATGTGCAGGAGAGGCAGGTGGCCAGGTGGTTCTTCATGGGTGGCCATCAACTTGAACAGACCTGCTGTTTTCAAATGTAGTCAGGCCTTATCTGCTGGGAGAGTTTGGTTCTTCACTCTTCAAGGCCAGCGGTCCACAAATCTCAAAGAAAGTAAGTTAGTTCTGCTACAGATCCAGAGACTTAGGTCAGCGAGAGAGGAGTGCGTAAGCTTGAAGCAAGTTAACCCTTAAAGCCGGTTGGAATGCTGTTATAGGATGCAACGTTTTCCAAATTACTTTGATTTCTTCTCCCTGTAATTAACTGGGGTTGCCACCTTGACAGAAGGGAATGAGGAAAGTGGATAAGGCCCTGACATTTCTTTTGTCATTTGGCAACAGTGGGCTTCTATGGGTCAGCTTTCCAGCATGGAAGGTATCCTTCTGTAGCCGGTGCAGAAGCACCCCCTCCTCCATTCACAAACCATGTATTATGGGTGACACCGATCCCACCCCATCTCTAGAAATGAGCCCTAATGTGTGTGTACACACACACACACACACACACACACACACACTTCCTATTGGTTCTGTTTCTCTGGAGAACCCTAATACAACCCATTGTTCTTACTAATTCATAGCAAGGGGAAACTTTATACTTTATAGATGTCATAAATGCTTAAAAAGATGTAAGGCAAGGGAGAAGACCTCTAGCACTTATCTCAATTTCCTCCTCAAATATCAAAAGTTGGATCAACATATGCCCATAGCTATAAAGATGTAACATAATCTTTAGAGTCTTCAGCAGCAGAATCCTAAAGGGCCCCTGAACTCCAGTCTTCGTGTTGCTCTAGCCCCATCCCAGCTGTTTCTACTAAATGCTCAATTATCTGCCGACTGTTTTCAACTCATCCTGGGTCCAAGGAAAGGCCACTGGGGCAGTATATCAATAGAACTGTCCTTGGAAATAATGAAATTTGGAAATAGTTTTTGGCTGCTTCATAAATGAAAGCTATCAATCCTCAGAAGGCCTTTCCCAGGGAGGCGAGGCTGTGGACCTCGCTTCTTTCTGCCTGACTCTTAAGCGCTTGGGCTTCAAATGCTATTGTGTCCTTTCCCTAGACAGGAGCAGACGTCTCCTTCCGTCCTGCAGGCTTCATTCCCATGGATCCTGCTCTTATTCTTCCTGCTCTGATTTTTGGATGTGGTCCCTTGGAAGCCACCACTGGTGTCCTCGGGCTCTCTCCTCTGTTGCATTCTGCCTTGCTCACCGAAGATTACCCACTGTGGTGGTTCCTAGCCGGTTGGGGCCTCTCTGTACTTTCTCTAGCTGTGGGTTTTAATCCCTGATCTGAGCCTCCTGTTCCTTTCTCCTCTGCCTCACTTTTCTGGCAAGTTTTTTTTTCTCCATCTACTCACGTTAGTTCTGTTCCTCCCAGTGCTCTGCATTTGGCACCAAACAGGAGTTTGCACTAATCCCTTGCTGGGAACTGATGCTGGCAGCCAGAGGGCAATAAAGGAGATGTTAAAAGCAGCCCTTTGAACCTATGAATTGAGAGACAATACTCTACTTCCCTGGAAAAACAGTTCTTATTTTTTTAGTTGGGGTAAAATGATATTTTTTTAAATTCTGCTTTTCTCTTACTTAGATTTTAAGTAAGTAATAGATTAAGTAAGTAATAGATTTTATCTATTAACAAATATACTTTTTAATATTCTTTATCTAAAGAAATATTGCTGTTTCTCAGAGTTTTGCTGAATATTACTTGTTTTTTCTTTCTGTTTCATTTCTGGTGATAATGGAGATTTAAATGACACATGGTATTATTGCCTTGTGTATTAAAATCTTTAAAAAAAGATTTTATTTATTTATTTAGAAGGAGAACGAGAGCATGAGCAGTGGGGAGGGGCAGAGAGAGAGGGAGAGAGAGCATCTCTAGTAGACTCCCTGCTGAGCATGGAGCCCCATGCAGGGCTAGATCCTGCAACCCTGAGATCATGACCTGAGCTGAAATAAAGAGTCAGAAGCTTAACCAACTGAACCACCCAGGCATCCCAACGAAACTCACTTCTTATGTCAGTTTAAAAAGATGGATGACTGGAATATTTGAAATTTGACTCTGAATAGAAAGTTACCATTTTTTGTCTGACAATCAACACCAGTACCCCGTTCTTAAGGTATCTGACTGTCTGGTGACACACGTGGGCCTTCAAAACAGGCAGGGTCAGAGCGTCCTTGTTTGGGACTTTTCAAACTAGAGCCAGGAGAGAGAAGCCATCTGTATCAGTTAGCTATTGCTGCATAACAAAGAACCAATAAAATCCAAGTGGCTTAAAACAGGGAGCATTTATTAACTCATACATTTGCAGGTCTGCTAGGCAGGTTCTGCTGATCTCAGGGTGGAAATGAGTTGACTGATTTAGGCTGTGGCAGCTGGCGTGTCTTTTGTCCACACTGCAGGTTTGCATGTCTGTTGCATATCTCTTACCTTCCAGCAGACTAGCTGGGGAATGATCGATAAGAGAGCAAGTTGGAACATGCAAAATCTCATAGACCAAAGCTTAGAAGTGGCACATTGTCACTTCTGTCCATATGCTATTGGCCAAAACAAGTCCGATGGACAAGCCCAAAGCCAGGACAGAAGTATACACCACCCATTAGGGGACAACGGCTAGTGTGTGGATCCATGGAGGGATGAAGAATTGAGACTGGTCCTCCAATATATCACAACTTCTTTCCTTTTTGGGCGTGGAGCAGTTGGGAATGAGCTCTATGTGCAGACATCTGTCTAGGGTAGATGAAGACAGAGCCAAATTCTAGATGGAAGCAGAGGGGAAAGGACGGTGGAGAGTCCTGATAATACTCCTGTTCTTACCAAGGTCACTGGTGATGTCTGAACTTTTTTTATTGTGATGTGGGCTACTCCATAGCTCCCCAAACTCCCCTTTCTTGCATAACTTAGTATAAACTTGGTTTCTGTTACTTGCAGACAAAGGTTTGTGATCCATATATGCTGTTTTCCTGTATCAGAGGGACTTTATATAAAAAAAGATGCTT
This sequence comes from Eumetopias jubatus, assembly GCF_037043125.1. Lineage (NCBI taxonomy): Eukaryota > Metazoa > Chordata > Mammalia > Carnivora > Otariidae > Eumetopias > Eumetopias jubatus. Next base: position 16,076,086 of record NW_028274807.1, on the reverse strand, counting down.
TCTTTATTCCAATGCAAAGTTTTTAAGGTTTATTTTTGGAGGGGGATGAATATTTTTCATGTTAGAAGTAAACATTAATATCTGTATTTCACAGGAGATTACTGGTTTATCAGATTAAACTGGACTACACAAGTTTCAAATTAAAATGTTATCTAATATTCTGCTAAAATTATTTATAATCACTGTCAATTGAGTAAAATAGTATTTACATGAATATTTACACTATGTGTATCGGATCACCCATGCAGTACCCACTTTATACATACACACACACCCACAAGACCACATACACTAACACACACACACACACGACCGTTTTCTTTTGGTGTGCAATAGAAGCAAATTGTGTTTTGAATCTACCTGTAATTTTCTCTTGCTCAGATAGTAGATACTTATTATCTTTCAGTAAAATTACTCTTCAGTGGGCCCTTTGTTTATGCAAAATCAAGATCCTATGCTAGAATCAAAAAGCTTAAACCACATGTACTAAACAACTCTGAATAAAATTGTTAGAGGCTGAAATCATTGTGAGCAGAACTGAATCTCTGTGGGATTATGAGGGTGTTGCTTGTGGGTGAGGAGTGGTGGATTATGTCCTTCTTTCAGTGAGGGTGGGGAGTATACTCTGGAGACTATCGGCTCACAGTGATAGGTGGGCTGGAGGAGACCGAGAAGAAAGAAGGCAAGAGGGCTGATATGGCTAATGGACTCAACTCAAGAAGCAGTGATATATTTCCTATCCAGGACTATTGTTTTCTTTTTCTCCATTACAATTTCCTTGTTATTCTCAAGACTTCAAGAAATTGTCTTAAATGCTCATCCAGGTATCTGCTATACTTTTAGGTTTTAAGGAAGGGGCTTACAACTCTCCTTGGATATAGGAAGAACCTGGCTTGCAAGAAAAAGTGATAAGAAAGGCAGTGCTGATCTGAGGAAAAGTCCCTGGAGCATGGTCTATAATGAGAGTTAATTTGTGGACCATATAAGAATTCCATTGGTATGGTAGACTGTGTTTCTGTTTGCCAAATATTTATTTTTCCTCCGTCTTCTTGCTGTGGAAGGATTTTACTTTCCTACTCTGCTGAGCTCAGGAAAGACCATTTCTGGGCAGAAGCATTAAGCATCAGTGCATGGTTCTCTATGTCTCCTGTCCTTCAGCCCTGAGCCTGACAACATTCCAGCTCATGCTGCTCCATCACTCTGGGTCCTGGAATGAAGGTGAGGTGAAGAAAGTCACAGCCAACTTTCATTTGACATGTGTGGGTGTGATGGTTAACTTTATGTGTCAACTTGAGTGGATCACAAGGTGCCCAGATATTTGACTGAGCAGTATTTCTGGGTGTGTCTGGGAGAGTATTTCCACATGAGATTAGCATTTGAACTGGGGGACTCTGTAAAGTAGATATCCCTCCTCACTGTGGGTGGGAATCATCCAACCTGTTGAGGACCTGGATGGGGCAAAAGGAAGAGGAATGAAGATCTCCTCTTTTTTTGTGTCAGTTGGGACATCTCATCTCATCTTATCCTCTCCTTGGACAGGGATTTATACCATCAGCTGTCCTGGTACTTAGGTCTTCAGACTCAGACTGAACTATACCACCAGTTTTCCTGGGTCTCTAACTTATAGATCATGGGGCTTCTCAGACTCCATAGTCACTTGAGCCAGTTCATCTATATCATCTATCTATCTATCTATCTATCTATCTATCTATCTATCTATCTATCTACAAGTTATTCTGTTTCCCTGGAGAACCCTGACTAATACAGTGGGCAAAAAGTCAACATTTGTAGCTATCAGCCAGTAAGACTCTGGGATTATTTGTTACTGCAACAGAACTTGTCCTGTCCTGACTCACACATTGGGATTTTTCATAAACACAAAGGAAGTAGAATATGGAACACTGTATCTCCTATTGCCATCCAGTAGGGGGTGTTGATCTGTATTATATGGTATCTGCAGACTGTATTATATAGTATAAGCAGACTTATGGTTGATTCTTTGATTTGTACTTGGACTTTCATGTTCAGGCCAAGGAGTATATTTTTACTCCTCCAAAATGTCTCCTCTCCTACCTAAGTGGTGTATTGGTTAACTTTCTCACCAGTCCCTATCTCAACTTTTGCCCTTAATTTTTTCACATCATATAATGTCTGTGGACTCTAATGATAGCTGTTTAGTGAGCACTGTACTCAAACTAATTCAGAGAGACTGTCTGATGAACTTTGCTTTGATTTGTGCAGAATTGTCGAGAACTATATTTGAGAAAACAATCGTACCCTGGACAAAACCTGAGGGTTTCTGTCTTAACTATTCCCCCAATTTTTGTATTAGGAAGTCGATCTGAGTATTATGTTTTTCTTAAAGATTTTGTTTATTTATTTGAGACAGAACAAGAGTGAGTGAGTGAGAGAGAGAGAGAGAGCAAGCGCACGAGCAGGGGAAGGGACAGAAGGAGAGGGAGAAGCAGACTCCCCGCGGAGCAGGGAGCCCGAGGCGGGGCTCGATCCCAGGACTCCGGGATCATGACCTGAGTCCAAGGCAGACACTTAACCGACTGAGCCACCCAGACGCCCCTGAGTATTAGGTTTTAAATGAAATGATTTGATTTGATTTTAAGCTGATAATTTCAAATACATTAAAAGCACTCCATGCAATTCCAGAAGAGCAGGGACCTAGATTAATCAGAAAGACCTCATGAGTTCCAGTGCAGGGAGAGTTGATAGAAACTGACAGCTGAGGAGCTACTGCACCAGGAGGAGCAGCCCGAAGCATACTCAACAGACGACCCCCATAAACACTCGCTCTTCTGCCCAGGTATCTCTTGGTGAGGGCAAATAGAGGAACCAAAGCAGTTACCCAGATAATTATGGAAAAACAAACCTGCGTGTGGCAGGTAACTTGGGGAACTTCCACTAAATTTTCTAGGCAACCATTTTAATTCTTGGCCTCCCTGTTGTCAGCAGGAATGTGAGCTGGCTCACGAGAGCTCCTTTGACAATTATAATGCTCTCAGTTGGTAAATATTGCTTCCCAGGAACTCCACTACTCATCAATCTAGAGTTTGAAATAGCTCTGTGAGATCTCAGGGCTGTGTTGTTCCCACTGATTCACGGCAAAACCCCAATAACTGCTGTGAAAATGTTAGGCTATTTGTGAAACTTTGGAAAGCAGCTTCTAGCAACTCTTACTTGTTTTGTGATCCTGGAATAAGATGAGAACAGCACCCTCACAGGCGAGGCGAATCCAGTTGTTATGGTGGCCAAGGAAGAAGATTTAAGGTCAATCTACGTATGAGACATTTGCTGCATCTCACCCCCAACACCTTCTTATCAGGGAGGTCCTACTACCCTCATGGTAGAGATGAGAAAATGGAGTCACAACCAGGCACACAACTGGTAAGTGACAAAACTAAATTTGAACTCAGATCCTTTTGATTCCAAAGTTCTTCCCACTCTTGCAGTGGCTCTGGGAGAATCCAGGGCACCTAAAAAGCTCCATGGTCGTTTCTAGTGCCAGTTGGGTTGGAAACTGTACATTAGGTTCTGGCGCTCAAAGTTTTGCATGCATTAGAGTCTCCTATATGTCTTGTTAGGCACAGAGATGTCTGGCACCACCCCTAGAGGGTCTGATTCAGGTCTGGGTTGGGGCCCAAGAATTTGCTCTCTTAACAAGTTCCCAAGTGAAGCTGATGCTGGGACCTGGGGACCACACTGGAGAACCTCCACTGCATTCAGGTGAACTCAGAGAGCCGAGTTTGATGTGAAAATCCACATTAATGGGAATGAAATCAGAGATCCGCAGAGTCACCATAGAGAGAAGGTTGAGAATGAGTCCTGATGATAAAATTAACACTTTCTAAAGAGAATATGTCTATCACAGGTGGATGGTCATAATAGGAACATTAAATAATGGGGCAGGAAATGTATCTGACAGTTTCCATCTGGAAGGAAGAAGAGATGAAAGGGTCAGTTTCTACCTTCCCTTCTAATTCCCTGGACACCAATCAACCTTATGAACACGACTTTGATTAACTTAATTTATTTGATTGTTTTGTTTTCCCAGGTATCTGATACCTGAAGGATGGTTTGCAAGTATGACTGTTTTTCACGACTACCACTTTGCATAATCTCTGTGAACGCCATTCACATTGAAGTCTATGTAAATGGTGCCCCCTGGAGGAGTGGAAAAGAATACCATCCATCTTAAATGAATGATCTAGTGGTGTTGTTTATACATGATTTCAGTGCCCCTAGAGACTACTCCTCTCATCATAAACTAGCAGACCTGAGGACCAGTCCAGGACCTATGAGGACACAATCTTTGAGAAGCCTGCCCTTGGGAAAGGTTTTTTCCTAGGTAGTACTCCAAGTGACCCAAGACCTAAAGTTCTTGAAACAAGTGAAAATGGGAGGAGAGCATGGTTAACAAATCCAAATGTTATCATGATGTGTACCTTCCTTCTCTGTTTTGTGGGAATAAAATTATTTAAAGATTTCACTTACAAAGTAGGGATCGTGACTGAAAACTTCAGACAGATATTTAGGCACTTATTAAATGTTCTTTCTTGTCTAGAGGACGAGGCAGCCAGGAGGGCTAGATGTTTTCCAGTCTCTCCTCTGTTCCTATATCTAGAAATAAGAGACCCTCAAAAGTCTCTCATCCCTCAAGGTCTACAGGAAGCCCAGTTGCTCAATGGGGAAGTTCAATGAATAAATGTGTGTCTTGGTGAGACATCAAGACATCTCTTGATTTGAACCCTTTGCTCTAAAAGAGAACCTTGAAGAGGCCCTGCCTAAGACCCATGAGTACTCCGTGTCTCATGACCCTCTTCCCCACCATTGGAAGGTCATACTTAGCCTTTGTGTTAATGCTTCTCTGTGACCTGCAAGTTTTCCAAAAACACCTTCATTCAAAGGATAGGTCTACCATGTAACAGTAACAATTCTGTGACCTTACTTAACCTTTCTGGGCCTTTGTTTCCTTATTTATGGGTGGTTATAAGGATTACAGGTAGAGAGATATAGGTAGATAAGGCTAAGAGCAATGATCAACACATCCTTGCATTATACAAATGTGGCTTGTTATCATTATTGCTTAGACATACATGTCACAAAGGTTCTGGGTATGATTTGCACCTGATGAGTAGTGAAGGGCTTGTAAAGTATTTAATTAGTGGAGAGAGTCTTGAGATGTCCAATCCATGTATAATGGGGAGAACTAGAAAGACATTGAAGGTAGTGAGATAAGAGAAGCAGGAGAGAGGTATGATCCCCAAAAGGGAGGACTCTTCTGGAAACTAGGTTATCAGGAATACATGATTCCAGTCTGGTGGTAATGAAGGGGCTGTGGAAATGGCAGGCACATTTCAGAGAGAAGAAATGATGTTGTCCATGCTTGCATGCCCTTAACTTTCCCTCCCTCTTAAGGGTCATCTCCCTGTGCTGAGAGTTGTTTATACTGCTTGTCATAGACTACTAGGGTCCAGAAATCAATTTACATGGGCTGTGACCAGCATTAAAAAAACAAAACAGAACAGAATATAAAATATCAGTGTCCACTGCACATGGGGAGTAAATATTGTTTTATAAAACTTAAATCGGTCGTGCATGTATAGGGTCACCATGTAAAACGTATTTTTTACTGTGGGTCTTGGCCCAGGGGTTTGAAAGTCACTGCTCTGCTGTGTTCACTGAGGTGGGAAGTTTTCCCATGTCTGCTCTGGCAGAGTCCTCTTGACTACTGATTCTGCAGGCTGCCTTTTCCTCCCCAGCCTTTGGGCATCTGGTCGCTGCCCTTCCAGCAGGGGCCTGAGCCGTCTGATACAGTGCTGCTACCTTTGCAAAGCCCTGCAGGTGAAGATGGAGCCTGGGTGCAATCTGCTCCCCCTCCTTTTGCTTTTATGGCTCAGCCCCTCACTTATTTCAAACTTGTTAAAAACCTGTACCAAATTTTATCAATGTGTTGGGGTAACTAGGAGAGAAATAATTTAAACCTTGCTGCTCAATTTTACTTTTCCTGCAGTCCAGGGAAAGAACGTTCTGGAATTTAAATCCTGTGCAGGGGTCACTTTCTAGATGCTTCTGGTTTATTGTGGTGTTTCTCTGACCTCAGGGACACATTCCTCACCACAGAAGGGCTCTTCTTCCAATTTTAAACCTGCAAATATTTATTCATTTTCTGGGGGAAAATTATATCTGGTACTCACAGAGTTCTATAAATTCTTATTTTCTTCTGACTATTTAAAAAAGGCCAGTCAAATTTAAAATACCCATTTTAGATCCAATCTGATGCCATCCACCTCCTCCCCTCCTCCCAGCAATGGCCATGCTTCTCCGTGGTGACTCAGAGTAGGGAGAAGGCTTGGTCTGCTTTTTCACTCCTTACCCCCTCACTTGGTTGTGGCACCTTTCTTCTTCCCTGGGGAGCAGAGATGGAAAAGGACATTCTCTCTGGCTCAGACAGGTTCAGAGAGTGGGCAGATCAGCAATGTCTGTTCCGTAAGCTGATGTACCCCTGTGGATCAAGATGACCATTTCGACTTGTTTCTGATACCCCCCAATGTCTATGAGTGCTCCCCTGTCTTCATGGAAAATACCTGAACTCTCTACTCTCCATGGATGACTTACAACTAGCAATCCCTCTGTCCTCTGCTCTTCTCAATCTTCTGCTTGTTTGGAGTGGGGGAATGAGAAGGGCCTGGGGGTGGTTGGGAGCAACAGACTTGGTTAGGTCCAGCTTATTAAAACCTTCTGGAGGGGTTCATAGCCTCCAGCTGTTGGCAGCTCTCTTTAGAATGTGAGTTCTTGATGTGTCTTTGCCTTCAGCCCCAGGTCTTGGTCACCAATTTTAAGACAACAGAAATAATACCATCAATACCCCATTGCATTTGGAACAAGAGATCCATATCATCTACTCTGCCCTGTAGAGTTAAGCTGGAAGGCTCTGAGACTAAAGTTTTGAAATGTCTGTAAACATGCCTGAGGACACTACCAAGAATGGTGTCTCAAGAAAAGCCTGTTTAATTGGACAAAGGCCTATGGACTTAAGGCGGACCTGTTCTATATTATAGCTGCAACACTGTTCCCCAGCAGATATTTTTCAGAATTAAAATGGGAAATTGAAAATGCAGAAAAAGAGTGGAGGAATCCCCCTTTTCCAGAATGAGCAAAGATATCTTGGTTTATAATGCATTTCCATTAAAGAGAAGTAACTAAAAAAAAATTCATGTCACATTTACTCTCAGTAAACTTTTATTTTCAGAAACTACAGAATGTATAGGATTTCTGAATTTGACCAGAAAAAAAAAAAAGACATTTTAAAACTGTCTCTATATTATTTGGTCATTTTAGTAAATAGGTCATATTTGTGGTATGGCGATGTGAATTTTTTGTTATTTTTTTCCCAAATAGCATCTTAATTTACCATCGTAGAAGTAGACTTAGCTATTGTGAAAAATTCAAGTGGTAAAAAAGGTACATTAAATGCCCCCCCTCCTTATTTTTGCTTGAAGTAGATGTTACCTGGGAAGGGTGACAAATTAACATACGAAGTGGTAAGGACTGTCTCTGCTCTGAGCCCCCCCAGAAATGCCCCGGAACCTCCACTGTGGCTGAGTCATGGGGTTAACTCTCACATTGTCTGTGGGGTTGGCAGTTCTCTTGCTGAAGCTACCAGAATTAATATTCTTTTTTATCCTCTATGTCCTCTGTCTGTCCTGGGCTTTCATTCCTGCAGCTCCTGGCATGGCTTCAACAGCTATGTTGACATAATTCCTGCCATGGCTACAGGATCCAGTGATTTGCTCTCCAGTCTGCCCAGGTGACATAAATGTGTGATTTCAAGATTCACAACTTCCTTGTGGTTTTCACCAATCAAGGGAAGAGTATCCACTGCTCAACTAGGAGTACTTTTCTTTGATTCCTTCTTTCAGATTCCTATGCCTTCCCAACTCAGATAGAGCTTGATACAATTTACTTAGCACCAAGACTGGAAGAAAGCAGCGTACCTACAAAACCACATCCCAGACTGTTTGTTCTTGGCAACCACCAGTTGAGGGAAAACCCCCACTTCTTCATTTCTGAGTGGGATAATATTCAACATGCATATTTTATGACCAGTTGGCTTGGCCACCATGATGGAATTGGGCACTGACCAATCAGTATGGCCAAACCAGTGCATACTGGTTGAGTATCAGCTTGGGCAGGGGTCCCAGACAAGCAGGCTCCTGGGCCTCGTTGCCAGTACATTAGCTTTGTTCAATATGCAGAGTGATTTTGAAATTTGTTTCTGAGGCTTTAGGCTAGGCACACACTCTCCTGTTCCCAGGTCCCCTTCTTGTCTCATGTCTTAGAGCTTGATGGCTTTACTAATTTATGTTACCCTGGCTTCCTGAAAAGCATCTGCTTGTGCCAGACTTTTCTTAAACCTTTCTTTGGGGTCTAGTTTCTCTCCAGGGGCTATTAGCTCTAATTTGTCTCTCAACGTGTCCTCCCAGCTTGTCTCCACTTAGACCGGTCCTCGTACAAGTGGAATTATACAAAGCCTCCTCTACTTGCTGGACCTAAATTTCCACAGGGGCAGGCATGCCACTCTGTATCTGAATTACACTGATATTTCAACTGCACATTAAATTATTACTGACTTGGAAATGAGAGACTAAATATACAAAAGACAATGGCCAAACCATATATAAAAATAGAACTCTGCCCCACAACCTGCAGCCACTTTCCCAGGAAACCAACCCCCCTTATCCACAATAAATATCCCAGGAAGCCAACCTGCTATAAGTCAGACTACTATCTCTAATAATCTAGGAACCTGAACAATAGCTTCTGTAAAAATTGGCCACAAATGGCCAGGACTGGATTAACAACTGACAGTTTCCTGAATTTTTGTCCCTGCCTCCAACCGAGGATGAAGCAGTGAAAGCCAAATATGTACCCCTCATCAATCACAGAAGATACTTTGCTAGAAGTTCCCATCCTCCAGCTTGGGTGTGCCCACAGCCTCCAATGAGGGCACACTGGAAGCCTTCCCTTTCCCTACTCTAAAACATTCCCACTCCCCTGCCTGCTTTTGAGTCTTTGCCAAAATGCAAGTGACCATGGCTGACCCACTTCTTATCCTAACTGAAAAAAATAGCCTTTGCTTGTTCTCATTTGGTTTGTCTTCGGTTATAACCACAGAAGTAAATTCAATTCTAAACTACTTAGATAATCAAAATAATAATAAGGCCTTCATTAAAATGACAAAATATAGCAGAGAGGAAAAATAAGATTTTTTTTTTTTTTTTTTGTATTCTGTAAAAGTTTAAGGGGGTGGGTGGGAGAAATCTTCCCTGTAGGACATCTTGAATTTCCTCCCGATTCCATTTTCTGATTTTTCCTGCCACCACGGAAATTTGTAATAAAACAGCCCACTTTAAAATGTTGAACTTTGTTACTTTTAAGCTGAAAACTTTTTTTGAAGCTTAAGGCGGTTATTTCTGCCAAAAGATGGCTTCTGGGTTTATTAATTAAAAAGAATGCAGAGAGTATTTGAAATATTATCATCTGGGTGACTTTATTCTACATTGATAAATACAGTCTCACCATAATTAAGATAAAACAAAAAGAGTTTGAAATATGGTGATAGCTTAAAACGTGAAAATAATTCTTTTTAACATGAATAATTATCCCACCAGTTTTATAACCTAATAAAAATCAAAAGAAAAGAAAATCCCTGGGCATTTTAATTATGAGAAATCATACACATTCTGGGAAATTAGAAACATTTCCAATATATTGCACTTCAGAATCCTCATTGTAGACATTCTTTCCCTGGAGATTGTCCAAAGAAGTAGATCCCATGGATCTGCTTCTCTACAGGACCTAACAAATATAAAGCTCAATATGAGGCATACTTGGTTTTGAATCCAAATTTAGCAGCAATTTACTTCACATTTGAATTGAGATGTAGAGGAAAAATTCATAGTCTTTGGATTTTGCTTCCCTCGCATTTGTTCCTCAAAAAAAATGTAGATTTTTCTTCTATATTACTAGACAGAGACAGAGGAGTGACTCCTTTTGAAGTTCTGTTATGTTTTCTAATTTTCTATGGATCACTGTAGAGTTTACTATGCTATGACTTATACACATGGCTCATAATATGGTTTTAAAATTGTAAATCCTTTAGAGAATTCCCCAAATACTCTCCAGGTGTCTATATTGGTTGGCATATTTTGAAGAAATGGACATCAAAGGTGTTCAATTAACACTTGTTGGCAAATTGATTCAATGCAAACCAATTTTAAATTAACCTCAATTTGGAAGATGTGCTGGAACAATGATAGTTGTTTAACACTTACTTTGTTAACACTTGATTTGCATTATCTGGCCTACTTTACCCCTCCTATATTTTCTATAATCAAATCACATTGACTATGTATCTTTTGATTTCTTAATTATTCCCCTTTCTGCCTGTGTAGAATAAGAATGCCTTATACTCACCCAGCCCTAGGTTTTTAAGACTTAGAAGAGGAGCTGCTGTGTTTCCCCTAATCCATGCCTCTTTTGTGGACGTGACTCTCCTCTACTTTTTCCATACTTCCATGTTTAGGAATCACCTGAAGAACTTATTTAAAAACGTGGGGTGCTGGACCCACTCCAGAGTTTCTGATTCCATAGGTCTGGGGTGGGGCACAAGAATGTACATATCTAACAAGTTCTCAGGTGAGGCTGGTGCTGCAGGTCTCTGGACCACGTGCTGAGATCTACTGCTACTGTGCTCTGTGAGTGAAAATAGGGCTCTCTGTGTGTGTGCGCCACGCGCGTGCACACTGGCAGTGGTGGCGGTGTTGGGAGTAGGGGTGGCTTGACCAGGGCGGGACCTGGACACAGAAAAGCTTGCAGGTAGAGTTCACGGTGAGGTAGCTGCAGAGGTTCTGGAATAAGCCCACGTCCCAAAGGTCTAAGTGAGAGGGGAGGGGAGAAAAAGAAAACCTGATGTGTTCCTGATAGCTGGATGCATCTCCTGTTTGGATTTCACTGAAATGAAACTCCAAGATGGCTTCAGCACCCCAGAGGGGCTGCTAAATTGTCACGTCTCAGACTAACATACAATAATGGTATCTGCATTTTATGCTGTCAGACTACATATTAAAACTCTGTGCAGTGGCGGAGTAAGTTAGACAAATATTTGCGCGTTTGACTGCACATAGCTACGACTTGTTTCCTTGTTCTGTTCTGTCTCCAAGAATCTGTGTCAGTTAAATTGCTGGCTATGAGGTAATTGGCTGTGAATTTTAATCCCATCTTCATGGTCATTCATCTGCTTAAAGATTGGGGTGGGCGGGTGCTTTAGTGAGTCTGTAACCTGTTTCTTTCTCTGCCAAATGGTAAAGACAAGAAACTCTCCACAGGTTGCTGGATGGCTCCAGTTATTATACATTCTTATAAAGACACTGCAAACAGGCAAATGTCAGTTCAACAGAATAACGATACTCATTGATATTTGGATCATTCTTGCGTAATATAAAATTGCAGGTAATTTCAGGTTCTCAAAGGGCTTTATAAGCCTCAGGTCTTAACACCCCCTTCGCTTTTAATGGCACATTATCTTTTCTATCTCAACTTTGTTTTAAATATTTTATTATGAAATTTCAAATATACCCAGGATTAGAGAGAATAGTACAATGAACTTTGGCGGTACTGTCATCCAGCCCTCGTAATTATCGATATTTGGCCCATCACGTTTAATTGGTCTGCACTCCTAGGCCACATTAATTTTATTTGTAAATACTTCAGTATTAATTTCCAACAGATAAGGGTTTTAAAACAATATAACCACAATAGTATTACCACACCTAACAAAATTATTATTTGAAATATTATTCCAGGCCATGTTGAAATTTCTTTGATTGTCTCAAAGATTTTTTTTAGTAGTCCTGTTTGTTCATCAGGACTCAAACAAGGTCCTTTATAGACTTTGACTGATACAGACTTTGATTGCCCCATATTTCTTAACTGGTAGCAAAGTCTAAAAGTCTTTCTGTGGGGGGGCAAGAGCATTCCATAGGCAATGTTGGGCACTTGCTATTGTATCACATCAAGGAGGAATGTAATGTCTATTTGCTCCACTTTGGGTGATATTAAGATCAATTATGGGTGTTGTCAACCTTTTACTCGGTGGTCTTAGCAACCATTGATGATTATTGTGTAAGTTCATTATTTGACTGGGGTTGTGAAATGACATTTTTCTAAGTCAGTCATTCTATTTGGTTAACATGAAACAGTTTATAAAGGAGAAGCAAGATAAATGCTTGGTTCTATACCTTTATCTAATTCAGAATGATGAGCTCAACAACTTCAAATGTGACCAATGAGGTTTTCACTTTTCAAAATATCATTAGGGAACTTAAAAATGTTACATATATATATATTTTATAAGTAAATATATTAAAGATTTTATAAAGTGTTTAATTATTATTTTATATACCTCAACCCATTACAATGGATTATAATGGGTGTTCAACTTGTTTCTTTCTTCACACCTCCCTTTGATTATCCTCTCTCCTTATATCAACTTTTTCCATTTTTTTACTGGATCATTTCTGTAACCATATTCTAATTTTCTAACTCTATCTTATTTTTTTAAGATTTATTTATTTATTTGACAGAGAGAGTTGGGGGGAAGGGCAGAGGGAGAGAATCCTCAAGCAGAATCCCCACTGAGTGTGGAGCCTGATGCAGGGCTCCATCTCACAATCCATGATGAGATCATGACCTGAGCCAAAACCAAGAGCAGGACCCTTAACTGACTGAGCCACCCAGGCTCCCCTCCAACTCTATCATAAAACTACCCCACCAACAAACAATCACTTCATTGGTTCCATACTTGCCTGAAGGTTTCACCATTTCTCCATTATCCTGGATAACCAAACTTCTCCAGAGTTGATAACTATGTTGTTTTCATGTCTTTAACTCTTCTTTCATCCATTCGAATATGGCTTCTACCCTGTCCCACCACTCTACTGAAATTTCTTGTCTTAGGATCACTGGTAATCTCCAGGCAGCCATATGTGATGTGCACTTTTCTGTTCTCTTCTTATCCCTCTTTTCAGTATTTGGGAAAGTTGGTCATTCACTTTTTTTTTTAAATTTTTTTTATTGTTTTGTTAATCACCACATATTACATCATTTGTTTTGGTGTAGTGTTCCATGATTCATTGTTTGTGCATAACACCCAGTGCTCCACGCAGAACGTGCCCTCTTTAATACCCATCACCAGGCTAACCCATCCCCCTACCCTCCTCCCCTCTAGAACCCTCAGTTTGTTTTTCAGAGTCCATCATCTCTCCTGGTTCGTCTCCCCCTCTGACTTACTCCCCTTCATTCTTCCTCTCCTGCTATCTTCTTCTTTTTCTTTTTTCTTAAAATATGTTGCGTTATTTGTTTCAGAAGTACAGATCTGTGATTCAACATTCACTTCTTGAAACACTCTTTTTACTATTATTGCACTATAATTTCCTAGCTTTCCATACTCATTGGCTTCTCCATTCAATTTCCTTTTCTAGCGGGCTCCTGTTGTTCCCTAGGTGTTGGCATTCCTCTGGTTTAAGTCCTTGATCCCCTTCTCTTCTCCTTTTACTCTTTCTCCCTGGGTGATCTCATTCTTTCCAGGCTTTTAAAAATCATCGTGACTTTTATACCTCCAACCCAGACAATTTTTCTGAGCACTGTATCCAACTCTGCTTACCTGATGGCTCAACCTCTATGTTTTACAGACATTTCGAAGTATACGTGTCCAAGATAAAACTTCTCATTTCCTCTCTACAGATGAACCCCCCAAAATATCTGGACTCTGCCAAATTTTTTCCACCTCCACAGCTAACTCTGAATGTGGCCCATCTTTCATGGACTACGTTAACACCTCTTTAATGGTCTCTCTCATTCCACATTTAGTCCTCTATAATCTATTTTCCACGTTATAAACAAGAGTGATCATCTAGAACTCACAAATAAAACCTTTCTTAAAAACCTTCTTTTTGTGGCTTTTCATTATACTTGTAATAAATCCAAACTCCTTACAAGGGCCGGATAGCTCTATGGATCTAGGTGATCAGTCTCTGCTGTTCTCTCCAACCTTGGTGTGCTACTTTCATACTATACCAAAGTCACTCTTTTTCAGACAGACCCAAGTCTTTCCTCTCTCAAGATTCTCATAAATGCTGCTCCCTCTGCTTTTTTTCTCTCCACTGTCGTCACGTGTGACTTATCTGTTGGAAATCAGCTTAAGTACTGTCTGTCAAGTTGATGCCTTTTCTGGCCAGTCTAACTAAAATAGGTAGCATTTCTATTCCATCCACCTGTGAGGGAAGGGATCTGAATCTCTCTCAAATGCCAACTGCTTATTTGATTTAATCCTTTCTTCTCTGAAAACAATTTCTTCCCCTATTAGCCAGATACATCCCAGTGATCTATTCTTGGAAAACCAATTTAAACATAAAAATACTGACTTTGATCTGATAATCATTTCATGAGATTATACACTTGGGTTCAAATTTGGATTTTTACTGGTTACGTTTAAAACCAGCTCCTTCCTCCTCTATTTCTTACTTAGTAGACAGATGATAAATCAGAATGGATGAAATAAAGGGAGGTATAGCACAGCTGCTGGTAATAGGACAACTTCACAGGACTTCATGCATCTTGGGGCAGAGGAGCCATGAAGGAAAGCAGCAGACATTCCCTGAATGCCTGCTCTGTGCTGGGCGCTATACTAGTTGTTTAACTAGCTAGTCCACCTCGGGAGCACTGCTGAGCCAGAACCAGGGGCTACCAACTCATAATGTTTTAGAGTTGGGAAGGAACTCGGAAGTCATTGAGTTCACTGTGTGGTGAACTTACCCACTAGGTGATTCTTCTTATAGTATGTTACCTAATGCTTTCCCAGTTTCCCCTTGAACTCCCTGCCTCCTGCTGCAGCTCATTCCATGGTTAATAATTCTAATTATCAGAAAGTTGTAGCTTCATGCTATATAAATCTGTCTCCATATAACTTCTACCCACTAGTCCTGCTTCTATCCTCTGCAGCCAAACAAAGTGAGAGGAACCTGTCCTCCCCATGAGAGTCTTCTGGGTATTGGAAGATGGCCATCATGGGGCACTCAGAGCTCCTTCAGGACAAATGTTATCAAGATGATTTTGCATTTAGGGTTCCTGTGACTCGATACTGAGTGGCTACATCCAGGATTCCTGCAGACTTCCTCCTTTCATTTTCCCCTGTGGCTCTGGGCTATGTGTGCAGAGCTGAGATCATTCCAGAGCCCCTTCTCTCTAAATAAAGACTTCTTTAGGCATAAGGTTGCTCCTATTATTATTGTCCACAGAATAACTACCATCCAAATGTCTGCAAAGTACTTGTGCCGCGTGTATATTAACTTTAATCCAACAATACCCATTGGATGGTAGGTATTAGTTTGAACCATATGAGTTTATCTTTTTATAGGTCAAAAAGAGTTGCATATCAGTAATTTCAAATGGTTCAGTTATTATTAACCTGATTTTATAGATGAGAAAAATAGAGACTTGGACAGGTTACATATCGTGTTCACGGCCACAAAGCCAGCAAGAGCCCACTGAGGTCTACACCCGCGTCTGTCTGGCTCGAAACGTGGCTCATTTGCTGCACAGGCCTCTTTCCGTATGCATCGCCTTGCAGCAGCAGATGCAAATATTCAAGGTAAACACAAAGAGGCCACAGTCTTTTGCAACACAGTCTGGCAGAGTGGAAAGGAAAGAGGAATTTGAGGTACATGTATATTTGCTAACTAAGTCTTTATCCCACTACTTACTATTCGTGTGACCTTGAGAGCATTATTGAACCTCCCTGAAACCCAATTAGCTCATCTCTAAAACTGGGTTATTAATATTTAACTTGCAGTACTCGTGTAAGGATTAAGTGGATTGACATTCTTTTTTTTTTTTTTTTTTTATTTATTCATGAGAGACAGAGAGAGAGAGAGGCAGAAGGAGAAGCAGTCTCCCAAGGAGCAGGGAGCCCGATGCGGGACCCGACCCCAGGACCCTGGGATCATGACCTGAGCTGAAGGAAGACGCTTAACCATCTGAGCCACCCAGGCGCCCTGGATTGACATTCTGTCAGACTCTTGCCCACTGCTCTCCCATTGCCTGGCATGTCATACTGTGGGGCCTGAGTCCATTTGGTCTCATTTTTCTACATCAACGTTGGCCAACCTTTTCCTAAAAGGCTCTTGTTCTACTGAAAAACTACAATCATTTTTACATCTTACTTTGAACAATGTAAAAGCCATTCTTGGCTCGCAGGCCATTCAAAAATAGGTGGGCCAGCGGGCTGGAGTTGGCCAGCCCCCGCACTATTGGCTACCATGTAGTTTCTTCTCTGTTCTTGAGTCTCCAACAGCTTGTCACTTGTGCTCCCTCTCAATGA
Organism: Eumetopias jubatus; assembly: GCF_037043125.1. NCBI lineage: Eukaryota > Metazoa > Chordata > Mammalia > Carnivora > Otariidae > Eumetopias > Eumetopias jubatus. Next base: position 16,059,636 of record NW_028274807.1, on the reverse strand, counting down.
TGAGATTACTTTTTTTCTCTCACTGAGAAAATAGAGGCAACCAGAAAAGACCTAGCTCTAGCTCTCCAGCCACCCCTTTCATCATTGGGCCCACATTCTCTCCCTTGTCTGTTTACATGAGCTCTCTGGGCTCCTGACACAAGCCAGCCCCTCTGCTTGTGCGCTATATCCCAACGCCACCCACTTACTCAGGAACATTGCTCTAATAATTGTCCCATCGCCTTTAAATCTCTCCCTTGACCCCACTTTCTCCTCTACTTATCACTTACTCCCCATTTCTTGCAGAGTTCCATGAATGCACGAACTATGCTGATGAACTCCAACCTCCCTCTTCTCATTCTTTCTATAACGGCCTCCAGGTTCCTGTTCTCAGTCCTCATTACACTGATTTATCAGCAGCATGTGCCAGAGGATTATTCCTTTTGCCATGAAACCCTGCTTTCACTTGCTTTCTTCGGTACTACTTGTTTCTCCTACTATATCTTCTACTTCTTTCCTTTTTAATCACTCTGCTTCTCTTCAGATTCTTGGCTGTTCCTTCTCTACTGGCTCTTAATGTTGGAAAGTCTAGGGAATAGTTGTTGGAGCTCTTCTATTTTCAATCCATATTCATTCTTGTAATGGTCTGATACAGCCTCCTGGCTTTATCTATGTGTTATGACTTTCATATATACATCTCCAGGCTGGTCCATTTCCTGAACTCCAGATTCTTATTTTTATTATTATTTTTAAAGATTTTATTTATTTATTTGGCAGACAGAGAGGGAGAGAAAGAGAAAGAGAGTACACAAGCAGGGGGAGCGGCAGGCAGAGGGAGAAGCAGGCTCCCCTCTGAGCAAGGAGCCCTATGTGGGACTCTGATCCCAGGACCCTGGGATCATGACTTGAGCCAAAGGCAGATGCTTAGGCAACTGAGCCACCCAGGTGTCCCTGAACTCCAGATTTTTATATCTGATTGTCTACTTGACATCTCTACTTTGAGGTCAGGTAGACATCTCAAACTTAGCCTGTCTGTAACTGAGCTTCTGATATTTGCCCATCAACAAAATTGGCTTCTCTCAGAGTCTTTGTCATTTATGTAAATTGCAACTCCATTTTTCTAGTCACTCAGGCTAAACACCCTGGCTTCATCCTCTTTAAAAATTTTTTAGGTCAACTTTTGGAGATATGATTTACGTCCCATAAACTCTATCCATTTACAGTATATGATTCAATGAGTTCTGACTGATGTATATACCCAGGAAATACGGCCACAATCAATATACAGAACATTTCCACCTCCCTTTGCCACTCATGCCTCTCTTCACCTCTGTCCCCTGGAGATCACTGATCTGCCTTTTGTCACTATCAGACTAGTTTATATTTTCTAGAATTGTATATAAATGAAACTAAACAATATATACACTTTTGTGGCTGTGTCTTTCACATAGAATAAATACTTTGAGATTCATTTATGTTGTGTGTGATGGTAGTTCACTTATTTTTGTTGTGTCTAATATTCCATTATATGGATACACCACAATTTGTTTGTTTTTACCAAACGATGGGTATTTGGGTTGTGTCCAGTTTTTTGGTTATTATGAATAAAGCTGCTTTGTACATTCAGTCGAGGTCTTTGTGTAGACACGTGATTTCAGTTTTCTTGAGTAAATCACTTAAGAGTGGAATGTCCAGTTGGTTTGGTAGGTGTGCTGGGTAACATTTAAAGAAACTGTCACAGTTTTCCAAGGTAGTGGTGCCATTTTATATTCCCACCGACAGTGTATTAACAGTTCTAGTGACTCGCATCTTTGCCTGGCTACATCTTCAGCTGCTCTCTTTTTCTCACATCCGAAATCCCATCCATCAGCAAATCTTGTTCCCCAAACTGTCAAAATATACCTAAAATCCATTCCTTTTCATCCTACTACTGCGACCATTTTGGTCCGAGGTACTTTCATTTCTAATTGGATTTTTACAATAGCTTCCTTCTTGAGCCCTTGTTCCCCTTCAGTATTTTTAAACACAGCAGTTGAAATAAGCCTGTTAAAGATAAGCAGTTTTTATGACTTCACTGTTTAAAACCCTCAGTGGCTTCCCTTCTCAGAGGTCATTATAGTGGTCCTCCCTGATCTGGCCATCCCCAAGCCCCTTACTTTTCCACCTTCCTACCACTCTTTCCCTCTTTTCCTTCTCTCCATGCTATTCCTTGGACACACCAAGTTTACTCCCTTGGCACAGCTGTTCTCGGGTCCCCTTCTTTCTCAGATATATACATGACTTAACTGCACTTCCTTCAGATCTTTATTCTGAGGACCCTTTCTCTTTGAGTCTTTGCTTGATTCTCCCGTTTTAAATCGCACCGCTCCCACTCATTCCTTCTCCGTACCCTAACTCTGCCATTGCACTCATCCCCATTTAGTAATCGATACATATTTGTTGACCCTCAACTATGTGCCAATGACTGTTCCAGGCACTTGGGATGCCGTCTGAAGTGAAACAGTGGAAAATCTCTATCACCATGGAGTTTACACATATTTTACTAATTTATTTTGCTCCTGAATCATTTTCCATCCACTAGAGTAAAAGCTCTGTGATAACAGGGATTTTGTCTGTTTTGTTCAAGGCTGTATCACTAGTGGCCAGAAGAATGCTGGCAGATAGTAGGATTTCAACAAATACCAGCTGTTATCTTTTTATTTTATTTTTCAAAATGAAGAAGTAACCCCTAGTCCAAGCTTCATTAATGTGGAATAGATTCCTGCAGTGTCCTACTTTGGGCCTTGGGGGAATCTGCAGCCGGTGAAAATTGAAGACAAAATTGAATTGCTAATTTAAAATTGGAACCAGTTCAATTCTATGATCCTCTAAAAATGGGATTTAAACTGTGAAGTAGTATTAATTTAACTTTTCAGAGTACTTATCAAGAAAACTCCAGTTCTCTGTCAACAGCCTCTTCTAAGACCTTTGGGTTGATGGGCCGCTGCCTGCATGTTGAGTGATGAGACTGGCTATTCCACTAATTGCCTCTTCCTTAGGGATGTGTTGTTTAACACCACCATCTAGATCACTGTTTCCCAAAGTGTGGTCTCTTTATTACTTGTATTAGCATCAGTCAGCTTGAACCACTGAATCAGAATCTCTGGGGGTAGGATTCTGAAACCTTCATTCTTTCCAAACTCTTGAGGTGGTTGGTTATTTGACATTTGCAGTTATTTATCTTACAATCTGAGTTAAGACAACTGGATCTAGGAGGACTAAATCACTGTAATTGAAGGCAGCCTGGCAAAATCCTCAGCAGGTGGATTGAGATGTCCAGGTGAGGGTTAGAGGCTATGAGTGAAGCCCAGGGTTAGTGTTTTTGGTGATTCTTTGGTTATGGGTTGAATTGTATCGCTTTAATAAAGTGCCGACATTAAATACCTCAGAATGTGACCTGGTTTGAAAACAGAGTTGTTGTAGATGTAATTAGTTAAGAGGAGGTCATACTGGAGTAGTGCAGTTCTTAATCAATATGATTGACGTTCTTACAAAGAGCAAACTCCATGTGAAGACAAAGACACAGGGAGAATATCATGTGAGGATGGAGGATTGGAATGAGGCATGTGCAAGCCAAGGAATGCCAGAGATTGCCAGCAACCCACCAGAAGGTAAGGAAGAATTCCTCTATAGCTTTCAGAAGGAGCATGGTCCTGCCAACACCTTGATTATGGACTTCAAGCCTCCAGAACCAAGAGACAGTAAGTTTCTGTTATTTTAAGTCACCCAGTTTATGATCCTTTGTTATGGCAGCGTCGAGAAAGCAATAGGGCCCTTCTTTAGTTGTTTATCAAACATCTAAAATGATATTGTTGAGGTGGGGATATACATAAAAAAAGAAGAGCCAAGAGTGATAAGTTCAGGGACTTCTAGAACCTAGGAAATTTTAAATGTAGGTTTGAAATCTCCCTCGAGTGTGGACAAATAGACCAACAGAAGAGTAGGGAAACTAGAAAAATATCCACATCTACAAGAGAGCTGATGTATGAGAGAAATGTCATTATTAGATCAGTGGAAAAGACATAAACTAGTTAATATATAGGAGTGAGAAATTTTGCTGTCAATATGCAAAAATAAAATTAGATTCCTACTTCATACCATAATAGTAATAATGACAACATCCTCACTTCCACTGCATTTAGTAGTGCTGCTCTAGGAGGGTTTTACATTTCCTAGTTGCGACTTCACACTTACCTATCAGTACGTACTATTATTGTTACACCCATTTTACAGATTAAGAAACTGGGGCACGCCGAGGTAAAGTGATTGGCTAAAATAGTGGTGAAGTTGGGATGTGACCCCAGACAGTCTGGCTCCTGACTCTATGCTTTTAATTAAGAATGCTATGCTGCTTTATACATCACACCAAAATTAGTTCAAGGTACATTAAAAACTCAACTTTGAGAATCAAAACTCAAAAAATTTAAAAGAAAACAAAGAAGAATTTCTTTAAGACCTCAGGGCAGGGAATAGATAAAATGGGAGAAATGCAAATTATAAAAAAATATTCATGGCATATTCTACATATGAATATAGAATATGAAAATTTTGTTCATTAAAATACATCATAATAAGAGTGAAAAAGAGATATTTGCAGCATGTATAATTAACAGAGGATTAAAATGCAGTGTATATAAGAAATCTGGCACATCAGTAAGAAAAGAGAAACAACACAATCAAAACATGGGCTAAAAAAAACAGAACATGGAACATCACAGACAAACATAAATGACTAATACTGATGCAAAAAGATGACAATTGTGCACCTGTTATCTTGGCAAAAATTTAAAAATCTGACAACAATAAATAGTGACAAGGATATAAAGCAATAGCAATCCCTATATATGTCAGCGGTGAATGTAGATTGGTGTAGCCGCTTTGGAGACCAATTTTACACTAGTTAGTAAAGTTAAAGATTCATGTACCCTATCACTCAGCAATCCACAGGAATATACCCTGGGGACACTTGCCCGGATAGTCAAGGAGACATAAACATGTCCATAGCAAAATTGTTTGAAACAACCTCAGTGCCCATCAACGGAAAAGTGGATTAAACATGCGGAGTACTCATATAATGGAATACTATGCAGCACCGAACATTAATAAGCTGGAGCCAAATTACATTCATGAAAAGACCTCCTAAATATGTTGCCGGAGATAAGCAAGTCACAAATAATGTATAAGAATTAAAAATATATAAACAGAACTATATAAAGATTTAAAAATAAAAGAAGAATACGTAAAGCAAAAAAATAAAAGAATGTATAAAGGTTAAAAACATACAGTGCAATACAAAAATCGTGAAGGGCTACATATAGGCAGAATAAAAGTATAAAGAAATTATTAGAAAAGGCAAACCCTAAATTCAGGACAATGATTACCTTTGAGTGTGAAGGGAAGATTATAATTTGGAATGGGTAAATAGAAAGCACCAAATATAACGGATTCATGGTATTTTATTTCTTAAACTAGGTGGTTGGTGCATAGGTACCTGGATTATTCTTTATTTCTTTTTCTATGTCTTAAATATTGCAAAAATACATTTTTAAAAAGATTTTATTTATTTATTTGAGAGAGAGAGTGAGAAAAAGAGCGTGCACGAGCTGTGGGGAGGGGCAGAGGGAGAGGGAGAAGAAGACTCCCTGCTGAGCAGGGAGCCCGATGCGGGGCTTGATTCCAGGACCCTGCGATCATGACCTGAGCTGAAGACAGATGGTTAACCAACTGAGCCACCCAGGCACCCCAAAATTCATTTTTTAAAATGAAAAAAGATTGCCTGGCAGCTACCGAGAGCTGTGAGAAGCAAGCGGGTCATCAGAAAGTCAAATGTTGGGGCTACAGATTGGAAAAGGCCGGAAGTGGCCATAATCTTTTCTTCCTCCCGCTTTCTTTCACTCCCTTTGTATTCTTGAATGATTTTGGAAAGAGAGGTGCCATAAGAACTTTCTTCCTCCTCTGTCTGAGATCCCCGGTCTCCATGTTTCTGTCCTAGGATTCACTTCCTCTTGGTTTGGATAGGGTACTATTTGGGTAAGGCAAGTTTCTTTTCAGAGTGAGTACTTCTTTTTTGTCGGGTTGCTGTGGTTTCTAGTCTTTTGTGTTTGATTTAATGTTTTCTAGTGTGCTTTTTATTAACATGCTCTTAGTGAGCAAATTCTCTCACAAAGTGTGACTGACATGCAGCTAATATTCCCCCTCTACACAACTGAAGGGTCTTCTAGACAAGCAATGAATAAGAATCCAGAGCTTGGTGTCTGGTGTCTGGTGTCTCTAGAATGGCTTATAACACATCTCTGGGAATCTATCTGGTCTCAACCAAAAAAAAAAACAGCTGAAAAGAGGAGGTTTTTTTTCATTTGAGCTGATAAACAATCTTGCTATTGCTAGTTCTCTTCCATATACTAGCGTCAACAGAGGAGATCATTTTGGTTGTGGGTGTTGAAAGTTAATACTTTGCTGCAGTGAGTTTTGCCCAAGTATTGTAGGATAGTGGAAAGAATAAATCTGAGTGCAGAATATTACTTTTTGTGTTATTTCAATAATGCTGCCCTTTTACAGGCATCTTGCATATCAGCCTCATTATTAAGTTTAATTATTAATATTATTATTATTAAGAAGGACCAGGGAATGAATGAGTGCAGAGCAGCTGACCACTCCTTGGTTTAAGCAAATTTAGAAAGATCCAACCTAGAAAATTCTTTCAAAATCTGAAAGCATGTTTTCTCGCTCCTGAAAATCTGTACTGATTTTATAATTATTATTTTGGTCACAGCGATAGGGAAATGTCTCCCCAGGATGTTAGTGTCTTTCATTGTTGTGGAGATGTTCTGTTTGTTTTGTAAATTGTTGGTTATTTAAATTTGGTTTCATGACTGAAATGGAATTTGGATGCTGAAGAATTGAAAGATTTTAACATAGTTAAAATGCATAGCTTTCTAAAGTGGTAATAGGAGGCAGGTATTGCCTGGATGTGGTAGGATTTGGGTCAAAGGACAGGTGCAGTGTGAGTACCATTCTTGTTATCCCCAGGGACATTTCTCTATAAAAGCGGTGTTCAGAATGGGGCATGGGTGGGGGGACTTACCCCTGGAGTTCTGTTTATTGTGCATACCAAATGCATCAGACACCATCGAAAGCCTTTGTCTGGTTATTAAAATTCTGTGATGTTGTAATGGCAAATTTTATCACCTGATTATCATGCTTCTAACAGCATCCAAACATTTTACCAGACATATGACTGAATTTCTTCAGTAAAGAATTCGCACTTTGCAGTCATCCGAAAGAGAAGAATTCTCATATAGTATCAATTACTCCTTAAAAGCATATTTATTTTCCTGGATCACCTACAGTTGCTGACTTAGCAGAGAAAGGGTGAAGAAGTCCTTGCCAAATGCAGGCTGTAGAAATAGTGTCGGTCTTGTTCATGCTCTATATTAGTATGTAAAACAACGCCTGCCACAGAATAGATGCTGTTTAACCATTGAAAGAATGAAGGGATTAGTGAACAACCAGACAACAGATTGAACATGAACGTTAACTATTACGTTCCTCATATTTTTTCTCCTAAAACTTCAGAAGACCATTTTGTTATAACTGGGGCTACTTAGGGAATAGGGGGAGTAGTAGAAATTCCTAGCAAATAAAAAAGTAAGAAGCAGCTGGAAAGCACAGACAGGTCAGAGGCCCCTAATCATCTGTTTTATAGACACACGATTAGAGATTCCCTGTGAGTTTTGATTAAGGATGCACAGTTACACGATTAAATATCGGTGAGTGAAATTAGAAAAGGTTTAACTCCAATCTCAGAATTCGTCAAAGCCCCCCTTCCCCCTGCCCCTCCTCTCCGGCATTAAGCTGTCTTTACAACATGGGATTAGAGTGACCCATCTAAGACTATGTCCCCCCGGCTGTCTGTTACCTTTCCTACGCAGCTGTCCTCATTCAGATCACAAACAATTCTCTCATTGAGAATCAAAGCCCATTTCCTCTTGAAGTTTCTGTTTATCCCCATGACTGGATCCATCCCAGTGCCTCTCCACAGTTATTTATTTTGGCGACCTGCAGGGTCCTATATCAGGTACAACATGCACTCGTCTCATGCATTGTCACGAAACATATTAAAACTTAGTACACTTGTCTATTTTAGAAAACACGTCCTTAATTATCCCAGTAATTATGCAAACGCTCCCACGAGGCTGGCTATAAACATGTCCTTCCCTTGGAGAGAAGCTTTCTGACTCTCTGTTCTCGGAAGCCACACCGAAGGAGCGTGGGCAGAACATGCAATTAATAACTCCACTGAGGAGAGGTTAATATGCGTGAGGCATCTGAGAAATAAAACTGTTACTGCTTTTATTAAAGGCTTTAATTCAGGCACAAGCTTGCATGGTAACGATAAAATGATTTTAAAGGAATAAATAAAAGGACCGGAAAGAAAAATGTTGATCTGAATTCTAGACTGTATTCTAGATTCTGCAAATGTATTTTCTTGATAGATGAAGAAGGAGATCTATTGCCCTTTAAATGTGTTATTTGTTGCAAGAAAATGTAAAAGTCCAAGGAGACCCTATTCAGACTTGGCTACTTGAGGCTCAGTACCTGCCCCATGGTATTCTAAGCACAATGAACTCCTGGGGGGCTATATTTTATGTGGCTCCATCTCTTCGAGGGTGTTATGGTCAAGTTTCATTATTTAGATTTTCCTTGAAATTCAGGGTCCTTTAAAAAAGTTTACTTCTTTTTTTCTTTTGTCTCACTTTGAAGAAGACTAAGGAAAATGTAAAGAGATAGACTTTAGATTCCTCCATAAGGTGCAAATATATAAAATAGAACTCATGATCCGGCCCTGATATACAATCTTGCAAAATGGAAAATGGCAGATATGAAGATAACGGGGCACCATCTACTGGTCACATGGACTCTGTAAGCTGGGACAAGGAAGAGCCCTAGACTCCTGACACAGGGCAGCCAACTCCGGCTGTGGACAGCTGAGTGAGGGGGTGGATGTTTTGGGTTCCCTGATCTATGTCATTGAGAACAATCTTCATTTCAGAATGTCTCCAGGGCACGAGGGGAGGATCCCCGGGAAACTGATGAGGTAGCCCTTCCAACCTTTACAACTGGAGTGCAGTTTTCCCTGGGAAGCAGAAATCATCAGACATCTGGAGATAAGGGTTGGTGCGGAGGGCTTTTAGGGTCAAATTCAAAACCCTGAGCCTTATCCTTTAGACCAAAGAATCAATGAAAAATTTTGGGCAGAGGAATAATGGGGTAGAAGTAGTGTTCAAGGAACATGAAGTTGGGTACAAAATAACCTGAAGGATTTCTGGGGAAGAGACCAGGTCATAATATTTTTTTTTCAATAATCTATGCCTGAGAACACGAAATACCATTGGTTGATGGATAGAGCTGAACTCAATGGGGCTAGAAATAAGACACGATTTTATTTTTCTTCATCTATTGTGTTTAAATATTCTCCGTCCAATTCCCTTTGTTTATCCCTGAATGAAATCTGGGGAAGATCTCATAGCTTTCTTGTCCTTTTTCCTCATCAAACAAGCCTTATTTTACTATCAGGTATTAAACATTCTCATCCAGTCTAAAGGAAAACTTCAGTCTCATATTCAGTTCTGAGCTCTTCTCCTTCTCCCAGCTCGGGTCTGATCCATCATCTGGGAAAGAGCTATGGTCTCTTCTTTTGCTATTTCTTCCTAGTTTTTGCTCTTTCCTCTACCTCCTGCTACTGGCTCCTTCTGGCTTGGGACACAGAAAAAGAGGATGAAAGTGAAAAGGGAAAGATATTTTTACAGAGTTCATGTTATTTGTAGGTTCCTCCTGGCTGTTAGTGATTTGTGTGGTAGGCCTCTAAGTTCTGGCTCCCTTGTGAGTGCTGTGTGGTTTGTTGGGTGCTCTAGGTGAACTCTGGATGGTGTGGCAGGAGATTCACTCTACAGTTGGCCTCTTCCAAACCCTCCCTCTATCACCTCTGCCCTGCATTATACTGCATAGCCTCTTTCCTCCCATTAATAAGGCTCAAGCCTGGCTCCCTTCCAATGTTCACTGAACCCATGGGAAAGACATAACTCCTTGCTTTTCCAAACTCAGCCTTCCTCTGCTTTTCCTTTGTTTCTCCCCATTGGCATCCCCATCTTCTACAATCTCCAGAGGGCGGCAGACACCAGACTCTATGTTCACAGACACCCCTAAACTTTAGTGCATCCATGTCAGGCTCTTCAGAGAATAATCCCACAATGTTCTTCTCCAGCGAAATAAGCATCTCTATAGCTTAGCAAGCCTGCAGATGGAGAGAGAGAAATTGTTATGGGCTGAAACGTGTACCTCAAAATGTGATTGTACTTTAAGATAAATCCTTAATGAGGTAATGAAGACAACATGAGCTAAATGACTGGTGTCCTTATAAGAAGAGGAGATTAGGAGAGACACCATGTGAAGACCATGGAGAAGGCGGCCATTTACAAGCCAAGAAGAGGGGCCACAAAAGAGACCAACCTTGCTGACACCTTGATTGTGAGAACTTCAGAACTGTGAGAAAATACATTTCTGTTGTTTGAACTGTCCTGTCCATGGTACTTGTTATGGCAGCCCTAGCAAACTAATATAGGTCCCCATTTCCATTTTGAACAGGCACCCCCACGTCAAAAGATTGGGAAATGTCTGTCAGTTTCTTGGTTATCTCCTTAACTCTGAAGTTGTCTTAAACTTCAGAGCTTCACTTGAAGGTCTGAGACCGCAGGAGACATTCTTTTCCAAGTTTCTTTTAGAAGGGCTGGATGAAGATGGTAGAGCAAACGCTGTGATGTGCCAGGCCACATGCCTTCAGCCCACCTGATTTCAGGATAGCTGCCTCAGGCAACACTGCCAAGGTTCTTCCCCAAGTGTCTGTGCCAGGGGCTCTCAGAGTTGCTATCTCCAGAGCTTAGAAGACTGCTTCACTTTGGTCAGGTGTGATCCAGGATTTCAGGGGATTCATCATCTTCAGAAGTGATGTTCTAAGGTGAGCACTATCTCAGCCTTTCATTGCCTGGTGTGGCAACTCTGAGGAGCATTCTGCACAGTTGCGCAGAGCGTCCCCAGTGAGACTGAGCCACAGAAGCCCACAGCATTATCCAGTTCATGAAGGCCCCATTGACTGACTTTCTCTTCTTTCATTTTTACTCTTCCCACTGTCTTATTACTTCTGCCTTTGGGGATCAACTCCTGAATAAATGATGTGCTCCAAGTTTTTGTCTCAGGGTTTTCTTCTTGGGGACCTCAAACTAAGACAAGTGGTGCCTTGGCTGGGGTAACTTTTGGCTGTGAGGTTAAAGCAGTATTGACTTATGAATTTTTCTTAGTTCTATATAGATTTGTTGCTTACTGATTTTTTCCCTTTATTTCATCAAAAAAAAAAAAGTATGCATATGTGACACAAAGCTAAGAAAGATGCTGCCCCATGCTCAGAGTTTACAAACTGAGAAGCTTATGATCTGAAAAAGCTTATTGTCTCAGATATTCACAGAAGATTTTTTGAGATTTTTTCCATAACTCTTGAAATGTTCAGAAGAAGGAGGAATGGCGAGGGCACCATGGGGGCATTTTGGGAAGTGGGATTGCAGGTAGTTTGACATAGTTATCTTCACTTCTGTTCTGACACTGCAAACATGAAAGCCGTTTCATTTCCACTCCTTATCCTATTTTCACCATATTCTGAATCTGACCAGCTATTCTGATGAGCCATCTGCATTGCAGTTAGGATCTCTGGAGCAATGGCCTAATGGTCATTGCAGTGGACAGAATGTGATGATTTCTTTGCTTTGAACACAAGAATGTTTCAGCTCCATGAGAGCCATCTCAGGGAGTGGACAAAGCTGTTGCCTAATAGGTGGAGGGTGATGTGTGGTTAAGAATGAAGAGTTCAAATTCTGACCCTGTCACTCATTAGCTTTGTGGCTGTGGGCTGGCTACTTAATGGCTCTGACCTTTGATTTCTTCTTCTGTAAAATGGAGCAAAATATTAGTACCTGCTGATTGAAGGGTTTGATAGATCAAATGAGGCAATACATTTAAAGTTCTTAGCAGAGGGGTGCCTGGGTGGCTCAATTAAGTGTTTGCCTTCGGCTCAGGTCATGATCCCAGGGTCTTGAAATCAAGCCCCGAGTTGGGCTCCCTGCTCAGCGGGGAGCCTGCTTCTCCCTCTCCTCCTTTTGCCTCTCCCCCCACTTATGCGCTGGCTCTCTCTCACTCTCTCTTAAATAAATAAATAAATAAATAAATAAATAAATAAATATCTTAAAAAAAAATAAAGTTCTTAGCAGAGTGTCTGGTACATGAATAAAGACCTGAGAGAAGTTAGTAAAAATGGAGATGTTGATAATGCACAGAATTTAGCTTTTCCTGTGTGGTCCCAGAAGGTCCCCAGGATTGGTATTTGGGGTGAGTAGAGGATGAATGGGTGAGAATAGACTATTTCCTATGTGTGAACCCTAGCAGAGGCTGGGTGGCCACTTACCTCTCTTAGGCAGGTTATTAGAAGGGATTCCGGAAAGGAGCAGAAAGAGAAGATCTTTAAGATGATCACCAGCCTCATCTGACTTCGCTGTGGAGATGCAGGAAGGCATCAGGTGAGGGTGCAGATGTGAGCCAGGAATTTTGAAAAGTCCACAACATTTATTTGAACTCTGAAAGCAAGCGTGTGGCATGTGGTGAATGGCACCAAGAACGTGGGCATCTCTGCACTGGGGAAAGGCAGGGCTGACTGGAGGAGGAGGTCAGCTCTCCAGAGAGGCTGTAACCAGAAATTGACAAGTTCTCTGGTCTGGCCCTGGCCTTGATCATTGTCCAGCTGTGAGCATCCTAGGAGCAGGACTTCAGTCTGTGCTCCTTGGTCCTTTATTTCTGCATCACACTGCCTATATCTGTGTGTATGTTTGCTTTATCCTTTCAACTAAGACACTCACATTTATGTCTATTTCTATATTTTGACACAACAGCAGGCAGGCTTTTCTTCTGAATGCCAGTTGGTTTAAGGGAATTTTTTTTTTATTCTTTGGTACTTATGTGTGTATTTTTCTCTTTCACATTCCTGGTACTCAAGTTAAAAAAAAAAATGAGATGAAACTAAACATTTATTTGAATTTCAACTCCGTGCTACATTCCTTTTGATTGTGAGCCTATCTTGAAATTCCAATTTGGATGGCATTTGTTTCATGACTTGAAATAATTCAGGATTCTTTCAGTTGAAAATGTGAAATCAATGCCTTTTTGATGAATAGAGGCTCTACATCTGAATAATAAATAGGCTGTTCTTTGTTTTCATAAATAGCTGGGGAAAATCAAAAACCCAAGTTATCTGCTGTCATTAAACTCATCCTGGGGATGTGTGGAGTCTACTTAAGAAATATTTATGGAAATAAGTTCATAAATGTAGATTATCTAAAGAGAAAACATTAAGTGTTAAATAAAGACAGTCTGAATAATTTATTTGTTCTATATGAACACCAGAGGAGCTCACAAGACAAACATGAAATGCAGCACAGCATCATAGTAATGACTAAATATAAGACACTTCAATAAAGACCTTAACATTTATGTTTATCTCAGGTTAATTTACCAGTTACCACATGACCAATCTTTTCCTAGTGGCTGTAACTGGTGATTTATATTAAGCATAATGAGTAACACATGTTTTCTGATTATTACCTTGTTGAGGCAGGGAAATACACCACAATTAAATCAACACCATTGCTTTAATAGTTTTCAAATTAGTGTAACTTGTTTAAATGTTATAGACATGACATTCGGTTATCTTATTAATTTTGGGTCTGTATTAGCTTAGAAATGTATCTTATATAAATAGCCCTTATGGAATTCTGCTTGATTTTTATTTAGGGGACACTAGTTGATCCTTTTGGAAGAAAACTTCTTTCTGCAATTTCCTTCCAGAAACAAGTTCTAGCTCATTAATTTTAGTAGAGCATACGTAACTTACCTTTTTTAAGTGGCTATCCTTCTGGGGGGAGCACAAGGAAATAGAATTGAGGGGCTGATTATAAAATTAATGTGAGTTCAGCATAGAAACTGTGTAAAGAGAAGAAATATAAAATATAAATTCTGCTACCCAGGAACAATTACTACTACAATAGAGGTGTTTTTCTTTTCAGCCACTTGTTGGAGGTAGGATGTAACTATGCATGTTTTTTCTCCATATATATTAGGTCTCCTGCTTATAATGAACATTCTCTTATGCTATTATTCTTTAAAATATTTTTATTTTGAAATAAGTATTCACAGAAGTAAAGAGAAGTCCCAATGGTCCTTCACCCAGTTTCTACCAATGGTTACATCTTATATAACTACAGAACAATGTCAAAACCAGAAAATTGACATTGGTACGATGCATATGGGTCATTGTATCACAAGCATCAATATGTGTATCCACCGTCAAATCAAAGTACAAAACTATTGCATCGCCATAAAGATCTCTCTCATGCGACCCCTCTTCTGTCATAAACAGTCACTGTTTCCCGCCATCTCTTACCCATGCTAACCACTAATTTGTTCTCCATCTCTATAATATTGTCATTTTACAATCATCCAGCATGTGACCTTTGAAATTGGCTTTTTTCCCCCACTCAGCAGAATGCCTTGAAATCCACCCAAGTTATTGTATATATCACTAGCTTAATCCTTTTTAATGCTGAGTAGCACTCTGGAGGCTGGGGGGTACCACAGTTTGTTTATCCATTCACCCATTGAAGAATATCTGAGTAGTTTCCTGTTGTTTGTTACTACAGATAAAGCTACTGTGAACAATTGTGTATAGGTTTTTCTATGATCCGGTTTTTATTTCTCTGGGATAAATTCTCAGGATTGTGGTTGTTGGTTCATATGGTAAGTACATATTTAGCTTTGTTTTTAAAGAAACTACCACGTTATTTTTAAGAAACTGACAAGTTTAAGAAACTGCCAAGTCATATAGTGTATGAGTGACTGTACCCTTTCTCGTTTCCACCGGCAAAGTATGAGAGAGAGTTTTTCCACATCCTCATCAGCATTTGGTATTATTGCGATTTTTTTATTTTGGCCGCTCTGATCAGGGCGTAGTGATATCTCATCATGGCCTTACACATATTCTTTTAAAATATGATTTTGAGTGACCAGGGTTTTCTTCCCCCAGCATTTATTGAAGACCTTCATAAGTGATTTTTTTCTATATCACTATAGCCAGTAATTGTTATTACCTGTTGAAGGATCTTTCCTCAATAATTCTATGTTCACTGTGCTCACTTATTGAGCAATTAACTGGCCAGGGAAACTAGCCTAGAGGTTGTCTCTTTCTTTACCTAAAATAAGTCATTTCTATTTTGCCTTCCTCTTAGCCACTGTCTCATAGGCTTGCAGAAAGAGGGAGGGGGGATCAGAGTGTGTCCTGATTTAAAACAAATATCCTGATGCTGCTCCTCAGACCCAGCCTCTGAGCTGATTGTGTTGAATTATGTCTGGTGTGTATCACCTGGAGTCATTTTAAATCCCCGTTATCATATCAACATGAACGTTCCTTACTACGCTGCACAATGAATCCTTGTCATCATCCATCAGAATGTGGCTGAGGGGTCGCCTTTGACCTTCCCAAGGCCACAGCTCATTGGCCGCGCTTCCTTCATTGCCACCTGGGGAGGGCTTCAGAGAGGAGGAACACAAGAGCCAGGATGCACCAGGAGGTGGGTACCTGTGGCTGATGAATGCAGTTACGTAAAAAGAGTTTCTCCGAGGGAACTAAGTGCAACTCCATTTGTGGGAAGACAAGATTGAAGAAGAGCTCTCCTTAATGCATCAGGCAAGAGCAGGTTGATAGATATCTTTGCTAAACTCCCTTCCTAGGAAGAAACAAGTTCTGCAAACCTGAAAGCTAATGGCATGACAATTTAAAAATGGTCATTAGACAGGAAGAAAATGTGATGCCCATCGCAAACTGTAGAGATTGCAAAGAGGGCCACATAATTAGAGCATAAGTCTGCTGGCTGTGACAGCATGCGGTCCTGGGAAGATAGATTCACCAGCTTGATGCTGAACTCCCCAGCCGGGCTGAAGCAGGTTCACCTCTTGCTGCTGTCACTGCAGATAATCCGCTTGGGATATGAAGTCTTTTTTTTTTTCTTTAAATCCTATTTATTTATTTGACAGAGAGAGAGAGAGAGAGCGCAGGCGCGCGAGCGAGCACAAGCAGGGGGAGCGGGGGAGGGAGAAGCAGGCTCCCCGCTGAGCAGGGAGCCAATTTTGGCTCCATCCCAGGACCCTGGGACCATGACCTGAGTGGAAGGCAGACGACAGACGCTCAACTGACTGAGCCACCCAAGAGCCCCAGTGTATGAAGTCTTAATGTCTGAGTTCACCAAGGCTAGATTTGAGACTTAATAACACCATAAATCGCCAGGAGACATTCTTTCTAATCGACTACTTAGTAACAACATTTATTGATGATGAGCTGAATTTTTAGAAATCAGTTGCTAATTAGTGACACAGACAAGAAAATGATATAAACAATGCCCAGTTTGCAGGCAAAGCTATGAAAAAAAAAAGGTAAAAACTATAGGATAAAGACACTAGCTAGAAGGCAAATAAGACCTGAATGAAAAGCAAGTGAGCTATAGAAAAACTCCTGGGCCTTAAAGTAGGAGACCAAGGATTTAGTTCTAACACCAGCATGAATTATGTGAATCTGAAGAGTTGTCCTTTCCTTCTTCACATTTAATGTTACGTGGACAAATCCAAATGACTTAGAGGGTTTGATGTGGGTTTATTCTCTCTCTCTATTTTTTTGAATAGACTATTTTTTAGAGAAGATTTAGGCCCACCACAAAATTGAGCAGAAGGTACAAAGGTCCCATATACTCCCAGCCCCTACATATGCACAACCTCTTCCACTGGCAAAATCCCAAACCAGAATGATATGTTTTTCACAACTGACGAACCCACACTGATACATCTTTATAGTCCAAAGTCCATAGTTGACATTAGGGTTCACTCTTGGTTTCATACATTCTATGGGTTTTGACAAAAGTATAATGGCATGTATCCACCTTTATAATATCATACAGAGTAGTTTCACTGTCCTAAAAGTCCTCTGTGCTTCACCTCTTCATCCCTCCTTCCCCCTTAACTTCTCATAAACAATGATCCTTTTACTGTCTTCATAGTTTTGCCTTTTCCAGCAAGTCAAATAGTTAAAGCAAATCATACGTAACCTTTTCAGATTGGCCTCTTTCACTTAGTCGTATGCATTTAATTTTCCTCATATCTTCTCATGGTTTGACAGATCATTTGCTCTTAGTGTTAAATAACATTTAATTGCCTGGATGGTACCACAGTTTCTTTATCCATTCACCTACTGAAGTACATCTTTGTTGCTTCCAGGTTTTGGCAATTGTGAATAAAGCAGCTATAAACATCCATGAGCAGGTTTTTGTGTGGACATGAGTTTTCAATAAGGAATGTAATCATGGCACTAGTGGATCCAGTGATGGTGAGAGCCTACTTCCTAGCAGCTTTTAGCTGTAACTTCACATGGTGGACATGAACAAGGGCGATTTCGCAGGACCCAGTATAAGGGCACTCTAATATCATTCATAAGGGCTCTGCTCTCATGACCCAAGCACCTCCCAAAACCCCATGTCCAAACACATTCCACAGTGGATTGGGTTGCAACATATGAATTTTGGGGACCGCCAACATTCAGACCATAGCAGATATTAATTTGCGGGACATTCTCCATCATTAATGCTTCAAATATTTCTTCTGTTCCTCACTTTCTTCTCCTTCTGGTTTTCCCATTAAGTATATGTTATACTTTATGTCATTGTCCCATGGTTCTTGAATATTCTGTCTCATTTTTTTCTGTCTTTTTTCAAGTCATCTTTTTGTTTTGGAAGTTTCCACTGACACGTCTTCAAGCTCAGAGATTCTTTCCTCAACAATGTCCAGTCTACTAATAAGTCCATCCAAGGCATTCTTCATTTCTGTTACTGTTTTTGATCTCTTAATATTTATTTTTTGATTCTTTCTTAGAGTTTTCATCTTTGTGCTTACGTTCCCATTTGTTCTTTATGCTGTCTATTTTATCCATTAGAATAACCCTTGGCAATATTAATTACAGTTGTTTTAAATTTCTGGTCTGATAATTCCAATATCTCTGCCATATCAGTCTGTTTCTGATGCTTGCTCTTTCTCTTCAGGCTGTGTGTTTGGCCTTGGAACTTTTTTCTATAGCCAGACATAATGATCTGGGTGAAGTGAACTGGGATAAATAGGCCTTTAGTAATGTGATGGTAAGGTGTGGGGGAAAAAGTGTTCTATCATGTGGTGATTCAGTCTCAGCCTTCTTGTGAGCTTTTGCTTCTGGACTGTGAATATCACTGGTGCTTCCAGTCTCCCCCTGGGGTAGGACAGAATGACTGTAGTTGGGTATTTCCCTCCCCCACATGGAAGGCTAGAGCAGGTGCAGTTGGGTATTTCTCTTTCCTAAGGTTGAGTAGGCTCTCAAAAAATCCCAGTAGTTTGGGCTCTGGGCAGGTCCTGTTAGGAGAAACAGAATGCTCTGGTGTATTTCAAAATGGTTACTTTTCCCCTTTCCCAATGGAAGCAGGAGATTTTTCTCCTATATACACTATTCTCCTATATTTATTATTCTTCTCCTATATTCTTTGTGAGAACCTCCTAGTAAAACTGATAAAAGTGTCTGTCTTCCCCGAGCCTCCATGACTGGGTCCTCTTGGAGTTTTTAACTCTCAGACTTGTCCACCCTGAGCCTCCAGCAATTGGCCAATTACAACTTCTCTTCTCCTACCCTAACACAGGTTTCTGCAAAGGCATCTGTTGTTGGTTACCACTCCAGTAAGTTGGGATTTTCTTAATTTGTCTATTGTTCTCTCCAATTTGGGGAGAAACAGTTTTCCCTGTGACTTTAATTCTCCCGTAGATCCAGAAGAGTTTTGTTTTTTTCAGTTGGTTTAGCTTTTTATTTATTGGGATAGAGTGACAACTTCCAAACTCCTTACATGCTAGACTGGGAACTGGAAGTTGGCTCATTCTTTAAAAAGAAAAAAAATTAATAGTCTTTATTTTAAGAGCAGTTATAGGATTTTTGTAAAAAAATGAGCTGTTAGTACAGAATTCCCATATACTCCCTCTCTCCTCATCTCAGTTTCCCTTATTATTAATATTTTGTAATGGTGTGGCAGATTTGTCACAATCAGTGAACCAATATCAGTACATTATTATTAACTAAAAACCCAAAGTTTACATGAGGGTTCACTATATGTTGTTCATTCTATGGGCTTTAACAGATATATAATGCCATGTATCTACCATATCGTATCGTACAGAATTAGTTTCATTGTCTAAAAAAAATCCCCTGTGTTCTACCTACTCCCCCTTTCCTCCCTCCACCCAGCCCCTGGTATCCACTGAACTTTTTATTGTCTTTAGAGTTTTGCCTTTTCCAGATTGTCATATGGTTGAAGTCATACAGTACGTAGCCTTTTTAGAATGGCTTCTTTTATTTAGCAAATGCATATGAATTTCCCTGACGTTTCTTTGTAGCTTGACAGATCAATTTTTGTGATGAATTAATTTGATTACTAGTTATTAGATGCATGCCCATGTCTTGCACCCGCTGGGACCAGAGACATAAAGACAAATAAGAAACTGCTTTGCTCATATGAAGTTCACATGGGAACTAGTGGAGAGACAGTGATTGAACAGTGGCCCGGCTACACAGAAAGGAGGGAAGGAGAGAAGAGGCAGTGAGGAGAGCCAGCAGTGTTAGATGATGTCTCAGAGGAGCAGAATATGAGGCTCTAGCAGCGTGGTGGAGGAGAAATGTTTGAATATTAGCTGGACCAGCTTTCCATTTTGCAAACCAGGAACGGGAAAGAATGTGTTAGAAAAAAAAACTCATCAGAGGACAAATTAATACATCAGAGGAGAGTGAGAAAGTGAGACAAGAAAATAAGGAAAAATGTATTTGTAGTTGTAGTGGTTCTGAATGAATACCCAGTATGAGCATTTTATATTATTTCTTCTCATAACATAGAAGCATCTTTTCCTGGTGCCTGTAAACAAAATGAATTCCTTTCCCCTGAATAACCTGAGTTTAGATATGGGTCTTTTGCTACTGAGAATCATAGCATTTTGTAACTGGAAGGAACCTTAATGGAAATTTAGCCTAAGTCATTCATTTTACCGATGAGGAGAGTAATGGCTAAAAAATTAAGTGATCTTCTGTTACCTAGGGAAGAGAAGTGTGGGGCTGGAAGGTAGGACCTCTAATTCTGATTCTAATGGTCCCATCCTTCCATTCTTCCTAAAGGCACATAAAAAATGAGCAACAGAATTGCCTGACAGCAGGTTCTAGGACATTGATACAAAGAAGAGAGAAGCGTAGGTGACACTGTTTCTTACCCCAGCGAGAGGTGCGTCCAGACAGTGTGAATATCCCAGATGTGGCGGAAAGAAGGGATTATGACTAAAGGGGAAGATGAGGGCCATTGAGGTGGGAGAGAAGAAAGGGATGGAAACAAGACAAGAGCAGAGCTGTGGGGCGGAAAGGGAAGATTCAAAGAACACTCACGGTATTTTGATATTTGATCCACCACTTTAAAGAGAATGTTGCCAAGTCGATGGGGTCAAAAATGAGTGCTGGACAACTTGAAATTCCAGTCAATCTGAGGGTGGCTAGAAATAACATCAATTCCAGGAGGGAAATCAAGTCCTGTTGTCATCTGAGAAAATCTCAAGTATGAGGTCGTGATTCTGAGGTTACCACGCTTATAAAATTTTCCCAATTTGACTCCTTTTCTCCAATATTCCATGTTGCTCTAGGGTATTTGGATGTTAGAGCAACTGTCTTGTTACTGGAAGAGTTGCTGGAAAGCTTATCTGCTTTTGCTGTGTTTATTTGTCCCCTGGGGGAGGGCTCTCCCCGGCAGCTGTGGGGGGCCCCAGACAAGGGTCTGGAAGGGGTTAAAGTCTACTCTTACTTCTCCTCTGCCTCCATTCCTCTTGCCCTCTCTCTCCTCTCCCCTCTCTCTTCCTCTGACTCTTCACTGTGGAATACAGTTGTCTGCATCCCTCCCAGATTGTCTCCTATGATGAAAACTCCTTCTGTTGATGGATGTTTGCATCTTTTCTCCCTCCCCTCCAGACAGGGAGGGTTTCCTCTACTCTGGGGACAAGGAATGGGGGTGCGGGGCATGGGTGACAGTAACAGGGAAAAGGAACTTTTCCAAAATTAAAAGCTAAAATGTGACCCTCTGGGCGAGTTGCAATTTCACATACATGGTGTGGGGTCCCTGGAGTCCCTGGAGTCTAGCAGCCTGAGTGAAGAGGGGTGTGACAGGGTGGGCATAGAGAGAATATGAGAGTATTTTCTGATATAGCCCACCATTGCTCTTAATTTCAGGATAAAAGGGTAAATGTATTCAGAGCTAAACTTTACAATGTTTTTCAAATACTTGATCCATTTCAATTCTGTCCAGAGAGCAGAAGCTTATATAACTCTTTTGTTTATTGAGTTTAATGATGTGTTCAAGGCTTTCAGTGTGAAATGCTCAAATACTCTCCTTTTCCTGACCTTCAACCCTATAGTCTAAATGCATTTACCTCTGTAGGAAACTCTGGAGCAGAGACTGGGGTGGAATGGTAAGACAAGAGACTAGAGGCAGAGGCAGAGTGGAAAGGAGAGGAGCGGATGTGAACTCAGGGTTGGTGCTAATGAGAGCCTGAGAAGCGGCAGGCAGCTAATTCCAACTTCACGGGTCCTGGAGGGCTTCCTAGAGATGACATTTGAAATGGGCTATGGAGGATGACTAGGAGAAGCATAACCTGGTGTCATGCCGATGGAGGATACACATACCTGTGGTTTGCACGGTGTATGAGAGTTAAGGCAACCTAAGGATGGCTCCTAGTAGGTCTGCTTGTGGTGGCTCGTCAGCTCAGAAGCCTTACCCTTTCTATCCAATGAAGGTTTTGAGCCATGGATGAAAGTTTTCCATGGTGGTATTCCTGCTCTGTGAGCTGATCTGTCTACTGGGTGAAGCCCTGACTCAGCATGTGCCTCTCCATTCCTGAATACCTGGCATTTTATAGCTTGAACTAAGACATAAGAACTGCAGGAAGATGGGAAGTGAGTTGCCAGTGGCTGTGCTCTAGAAGGAAGTTTCACAAACACTGGGGTGAAAGCTGTTGGAGCCTCAGTCCCTTGCATCCCAGGGGTTGGCTGTTCAACTCTTAGAGTTACTGGTCATCGCCACTACTTTTCTAATAAATTTTTTTTTGGTTGTTTTACAAGTGATTTCTAGTTGGTTTCCTTTATATCTTAGCTAATTAACTCCCCACAAATCTGCCTTTCAGAAATATTCCATGCGCTAACAGTCTAGCGCTCCTTTCTTTTTAGAGTGGTTCTTCAACTTTAGATCACATCAGACCTCCCTGGTGGGTTTAGTAAAACACAGATTGCCTGGACCCTCCTCTCTGGCAGAGGCTCTGATTCAGCAGGTCTAGGTTGGGACATGAAAATTTGTATTTCTATTTCTAACAAGTTCCCAAATAATGCTTATTGCTGCTGATCAGAGAACCACAATTTTGGGAAACTGATTTATGATGTAGTAACTTTGGAAGAGTTCTGTAAAAATAAAAATAAATCATGAGATGCATTACACTTAAGTGTTTATGCTTGTGTGGTATAAAGAACCGATGTCCAAATATCTGACACCTTAGCATAAAGGGGATAATAATCATTTCGAATTGGAAGAGTGCTGGTTTGGGTATATGTGTGATCATATGCCCTGGTTATCCTGGATATACCAATTTCAGGTAATGTTGGTTGTTATATGCATAACTAAACAGAATTTAATAGTTAAATCCTTTAAACACTTGCACAGAACAATAAAAAAGTCTGTTGTTATACCATGGGTCCCATTTTGTTGTTGTTGTTGTTTAAGGAACACCATCACTATGGCATACAAGTAAAATTTGAGTGAGGGTGGAAGGAAAGGAATGTTCAGAGCAGGGGGCCACCAGAGAGACATTCCCAGGTGAGTATGGTTATGGCAGAGTGTGAGGGTGTATCTGTCAGCATTCAATCAGAGAGTTGGGGCTAGTAGAAAGGGTGGGTCATGGGCAAGATGGGTCTCCATAGCAGAGGCCAAAATTGTGGTCCACAGGTGGAATTTCTTTTTCTCTCAGAGAAACCTGCTATTTCAGACCCTCCTACTGATTAAGCCAGACCCACCAGATTATCCAGGATAATCTCCCTTAATTAAAGTCATCTGAGTAGGGACTTAAATTGAATCTACAAAATCTTTCCACAGCAGCGCCTAGATTAGTGTAGGATTGAATAACTGGGAACTTTAGCTTAGCCAAGTTGACATATTGAAAAAGCCACTTCAGAGGATATGGGCTGACTTGAGAGAGAGAGAGAGAGAGAGAGAGAGAGAGAGTGCCAGGAAGGGATAAATGGTGATTTTGAGGGCCAAGACATTAAATCATCCCCTCTTCTCAATTTTGGGGATGCTCTGTATTCAGGAATTGTCTCCTAATAGACTTGGAGAGGGGAAAAAAAAACCCTTAATAATGGTTTCTGCAAATGTGTGAAAGCTGAATGTGAAGGAAAAAAAAAAGTTGTTTTCAAGAAATAGGAGCTGGCTTACCTTTAAAAAGAAAATCAGCCGCCTCTAGCAAAGTGGAAATGCAGTATTGTCCTGAATGGCAATTTGCACCGGATGGCAGAATTTATCACCAACCTGGCAGGGGGCATCCTGAAAACAAAAGCTTTTATCTTTCAGTGAGTCAGTAATGCAGCCTTGGATGGCAGGTGGGGAGTGTGAACCTGGAAAGGAAAGCGTCTGAGCATTTGGTTCCTGAGCATTTGATGAGAAGTTGGACTTGTGGACCGCAGTTTATTTACTCCATCCTAAAAATGGCTATGGTCCTCTCCCCTGCAGCCAAGGGAGGCTCTCTGGGCTATTAATTAAAGATCTACCCTAATTTAAAAATCCATGATTGTCAGGGAATCAATCACTTAGCCATGTCAGGTAAACACTTAGGAACTCAGAGCACAGTTTCATTTGCATCTTAGAGAGTCAGAGGTCAATGTGGCACTGATGGCGGTCATGGTGGATAATGGTATGTTCAGTAGGAACCCACTGGGACCTGAGGGGTTAGCAGGTACATGCTATTATCAGAGGACAGCAGAAAACAAACAGCTTTCATGAAGTGTACCTTGCAGAGGAGAGCCACCTGCGAAAGGTGGAGTTCACATGAAAACCCTGAACTGTAGCACACATGTAGGAAAATACTCAGCAGGGTTAGAGGGATGGAAAAATAGCACTGCTTTGTCTCTTCATTATCTTCTTGGTCCCTTACATTTTAGCCTCCTAGTGCCATTTCTGTGCCTGCTGGGTACCCAAACGTCTTTGTCAAGTCTTTCCTCCCAGGTTTTTGGTCTGCCATTGACCCTTTCCCTTCCAGCCCCCTCCTCTTAAGACACACCTCCCCTATGAATAACACTCTCAGAACTCTATTTTCAATTTTCTAACTTCTGGGAGATGGTCCGATGACAATATTACTGCTGACTGTGGCGTTCACTCACAGAATATGATACCAAGTTCCTCCTGGCTTGAAATAGAAATGTAACTGTTTTTTCCTCTTCCTCTTTGCTGCAGTGGAAGGATGGAATACAAATACTTTCCTCCAATTCTTGGAAAAAACGAGCTTTTCTCCCCCTCCTGCTTCTGAGAAGAACAAGAGGGGGGAAAGCCTCTGAGCAGAGAGCATGTATACCTGGGAAAGTGTACTTCTCATCCCTACCCAAGTTCAGAACCAGCGAAGATTGAAGAAAATGGGGTAGTGAAGCCAGATATCATCTTTATTATTAATACAGCTGACCTTGGAGGATGTGACACACCTGTAGGCAAGTGGAATCCTGATCCTGAACCCAAGAAACAGACAGGCTTACCCTAGGAAGTCCCAGGCTATGTTGGACCAGGGGCAGGCTCCCCAGAGGGAGGCTGCCTCTCTAACAACCCCAGCAGGGAAGAGCAGAGGAGGTGTCTTCTCCCACTGGACAGCTCTCTCCAAGGGGAGATGAGGGGACTGGGAAGCACATGTCAGTTCCTTAGTTTATATCCTTGAGGTATGTTTCTCATCCCCTGGGGACATGGTAGGCCAGAGGAAGGAAGATGGCTGGGAGTGTTAAAAGGTAGACTCCCTTCCTATGATGTAGGAATTGTTCTCCCCATGAGAAAAATGAACTTGGGGAGGTGCCCCTGGACTGGCAAAAGGAAGGATCTCTGGTGGGTGGGGCAGAGGAGCTCTGTGTCCAGCTTCTGGTAGTACTCTTGGAAGATGATAAGAACTGAGAAAGAAATGAGGCAGGGAGGCAGGACCCCAGGCACTGGATTTACAGTCTTGCCAAGGATTAACACACACCAAAGCATGGTCCAGAGGTGGTAGAATGACTAAGGTTCATTTTACCATCACGTTATCAGAACAGGGGCTCAAATTGAAATGGTTTATAGAAAACTGAGGAATAGGATTTCACATTTCCCGAACTCTAAGATGTCATTGACTGTAAGATGCTTAGTTATTTTGTGTTCTACCAAGAAAAAAATTTGCTATTAAATTGTGACATAGTGCTACCATAACCCCCTAGGATTTTTATTTTATATTTGTGAAAATGTTTTTTCTAGATTTATCTAGGCATAGAATTCTGTCATCTACTACTCTTGTGCATAAATAAAAATAAAAAATATGAGCAAAATAAATTTTAACATATTTGTAATACTTTTTCCGTTTTAGAGTTTTGCTCTTCCGAATCTCTTTTTGATTCAGAGTTGTCAAGGATTGCATTTTGTTTCCAGTGTTTTCCTGTGGGCTGCAAGAGCACTGATCATGCAGTATTTATTAAAATCCTGTTGCAACATTGTCCCTGAGATTTTCTTCCAAGCCACTTGCCACTTCTCTTGGTCAGGAAGTGGCAACTCCACCGTGATTGCTGTTGATGACAGTGACGGTAAGAATCTTTGATCGAAAGAAGTGTCCCAGTTTCAGAGGTGCTAAGATGTAAATTTAAAAATGTGTACCCTAGAATACATGAATAGTTTTTTTTTTTTGTACATCTGAGTTTCATTCCCATTGCATTGTGGGTTTCTAGGCTGCAGGGCATATGATTGGTGATTTTAACAGCTGGGGACCTTTCTGTTATATATTTAATCACGTAAACATGCAATCATCTGATATCTGTGCCTCAATAGCGTCACTGTGTTGGTCCTTATGAGGCATTAAACTAATTCAGGAATAGAAAAATTGGATACATTTATAACAAAATGCAGTGCCTCTCAGTTTTATTACTTTTTGAATTAACCAAATGCTAACTGTTAAATTGATGCACAGGTCATTGGAACTCTACTGAACTGTATGATCTTGGCTGAGTTTTGGATTACTTTCTTATAAAGTGGACAGGTTAAATTAGAGCATCTTTCAACACAGCCATTCTATGATGACTGTCTAGCACATCATGGTTCAAGATATAACATCTATGGGAAATAAGATCTAAGTTGCATGTCTTGTCTTTGCTGGGGAAATGCAAAACCAAAATGATTCTGACAGAATGATTGGCAGTGAACTGATTCCTGAATGATCAGTTGTACCAAGATTTATTTATGCACAAGCAAAGGACTGTTTGGTCATTCTGGACAATTATGGTCACTGTCTTCAAGGGATGTCATCACAGACAGAACTGCAGATCTTTTCTAAGAAGTGTAAACCATTGTAGTGGGGCTAATCATTCCACATCGAATCATGACTAACAACAAGATAAAGGTCAGAGGCTCAGAAATCACCATAAGAGCAGAGAAAGGAATCTGCACTGAATCCAGAAGTTAATGAAATGCCTGATGCAGGAACATGTGTTTTCTAAGAAACGCCATTCCTGTGAATGATGCTGAGCTGACCCTCAGAGAAATAATGAGTCTGCGGCTTTCCCGCTGTAATCCCCCAGATGACTAGCAGGCCCATTCCTCAGATGTCTGCGTCTTTCTTTTCCAGCTGTCGTGGTTTATGGTCCTCTGCCCAGCCTGCTCCCCAGGATCTTCCTCACTGCGTATTTTTCCTTTATTGCTGTGTTTGAGGCAAGCCTAAGACTCTGTTTATTGTTATTTGTTTATATTGCTAAGGATTGTGGGAAAACATATAAGGATTGCCAAAAGTAACAAATCTCAGAGAAAAAACATCTCAAAATATATGAAGGTGATTGTCTCTAGAATTTGCTGAAATGTGAACAGGAACAATAAGTTCTGGAGGACTGCTTTCCAGACTCCTTCCCTGATACTCCCTACTGCTTATGTTAGCCTTTGCTACCAGTCCTGTGGGCACTGGGTTCCAGCCCAAAATGCTCAGGGATCGCTCTAAGTTCCAGGAGGTCTGACAGTGTTCCTCCCTGGATTGTGCTGCTCCTGCCTTCCTGCATTTCTTTGTGATAATCCCTCCTTAACCTTTAGGTTTCCCTTACCCCCTATCCCCAACTTACCTTTAGTCCAAATGGCATGTTCAAAGGTGAGGTAGTCTTTAGAATATTACCATCCTTGGGTTTATTTTCAAGTTATTATGTCCTCTCATAGCTTTGATTCTTGAGGATGCCAAGTTCTTCCTTGCTGGTTGGTCTTTGGTTCCACTCCTTGGTTCAGGTCAAAACTTCCCTACAGTCCCTCTGAATGCCAGATGAGAGGTTCTTTCCAGTGCAGTGCTTGTGAATGTTTAAACACCGGCTCTGAGAAGCAGGAGAAAAACATGACTTGTAGAGTTTGCCAATTTCCATGGTGTAAATATGCCCATTATGGCTGATTTCAAACTACCAGTGTGATACCCCGGACTCTGAACTGGGAAGAGATGCATGTAACTGGCTCTCTCACTAGCTGGCTTCAGCGCTCCATGGACTGGTTCTCTTTCTAACTAATTTCCTGAATATGGTGGTTGTCATCGCACAGGGAAAAAGCAATTTTATTCTTACTAACTGCATTTAAGAAAAAACCTTGTCATTTTTTCCCCACTCACCCTTAGAAAAAATCCCAGGCAGATCCCATAGCTTCTCTGGTGACTTTTTTAGTCTTAAAATATTCACTTAATGTATTGTTCACATAAAAGAGGCTGCCCATTTTCTACCCAGGTTTGGGTGACCTTGGGGGGGGGTGGGGTGGTGCTTTCAGAGCTAACATGTTAGGAAAATCAGAAATATTTGTTCAAATCCATTGTGACTTTATTGATGTGGGTCAACAGTCAATAATCTGGTTGGATTGTAATAGATGTTGATAAATAACCATTGACTGTATGTTGAATTGATTCAGTATTGTAAATTTGTCTTTTTAAAATTTAATTTGATTTTTTGTTTTTAATTGAAGTATAGTTAACATACAATATTATATTAGTTTCAGGTGTACATAATGATTCATCAATCTACACATTAAAGAATGCTTTACCACGATAACTGTAGTTACCCTCTGTCGCTTTAGTGAATTTGTCTTTTTTATGGTGCTTTTTAATATGACCTCACAAAGAATTTATGGACTCTGGAACTAGATTTCCTGGTTTTGAATCTTAGCATTGCCACTTAGCAGAGTGACTTGGAGCATGATACTTGACCTTTCCATGCATCTGTTTCTCATTTGTAAAGCAAGGAAATTAAGAGTACACTTATTACATAGTGTTGTCTTGAAGATTAAAGGGTTATTACATACAAGTATTTACAACAGTGATGACAAATAGTAGGTGCTCTGTATGTTTTAGCTGTTATTATTATCACTATCCAAAAATGATGGTCCATGAAGACATGTGTTCCAACTTTTGAGATGTAATAAAGTATAGAAATCTGTAAAAAACAAAAAACAACAACCAAAGCCCCTATATATCTTTAGTCTAATACAATTGCACATTCAAGTTAAAACTTCTTTCCTGTTCCAGGTTGGACTTGTGCAGTCTGCAAGCCTGTTGCAGAGAAGAGCACATGGTCAGTTTCATTCCTATTTCCATACTTGCTCTTTTACCCCTCCCTGTGCACACTGGGCTGCTTCTGGTTTCCTCAGGTTAATGACTGTGGTGGTGGAGGGTGTTGGCAAGCGCGAGAGCAGGTCTTATTTTGCTGGTACAGTTGGTGGGGTTGGGATAGCAGATGTCACAGCTGACTCTTTGTCTTGTGGGACACTTTATGGCTTCCTTCGATATTCCCCTGGAGCACTGCCAGTTCCAGTCTTCTGGAAAGGAGATAACTCTTCTGGCTGGCTGTTTCATGTTCTACCTCAAAACCTAGATTCTGGCTGCTCATATCTTGCTTCCTTATTCACTTTTGTCTTATTTAACTCGACATACAGACTACTACCAATAAGACTCTGCCTGTGGATTCTGCCTCCCAAGCTGGCACTACAGCCAATCTTTCACCTTCAGGTTTTCTATGAGTTGAAGGGACACATGTCCTCTGAGTGGTTCTTGGAAGCTCTCTTTTTCTCTCCACTTGGCTTATGGAGGTTGTGGTCACTCCCTTCTGTGTGGGGAAAGTAAGTGCCACGGCCCAGAACAGGTGGGGTGGAGCATTCCTCTGTCTCTGGTCTCTTCAGTGTCCTCATGAGATTCATTTTTCCAACAGTTCCTCCTTTTGAATGAATAATTCCACTCTTCGGAATCTACCCTAAGGAGCTAAGCTTAAACAGAGAAAAAGCTTTCTGCTTAGAGATATCCTTTTGATCTCTCTATTGCTTTCTCTTATATACTATAGCAGGGGGTGACTGGCAAAATCTGTTAGAATGGGTTTTAGCCACTCCTTTTCAGATGTCACTTTTAAAAGTATGAGGATACTTGGCAGGGGATCTTTCCCATTTGGGGTCTCAGGTGAAAATGTAAGACAGAAGGGTTGCATTTTAATACTGGGCTACACCAGCTTCCCTGGATGCTACCAATGTTCTCTTGATTAAGTCTGTATCCCCCATGCTCTTCTATCTGGCTAGACTAATTCCTTTCTGTGACTTTTTGTGTCTTGACAATTATTTTCTAGTGACAGCCTCTGTAAAACTTCAAACACTTACCAAATATACTTGTTTTCTGGTTTATCTAAAAGTGTGTCCTTCTACAAAAATTATTTTGACCCATACACTGAGCTGTCAGAGTATTTTCTTCTTCTTATAAATTAGACCTTCATATAAATTAGATATCAAGAAGACTAAAACCAATTTTGACATAATATGTTATTGTTCTGTACATGGTATGTGTTATAATTCACAATAAATTAAAGCAGGAGTATTTTTCACAAGCTCCCACCACTGCAGGTTTTCATAATCTAACACATAGTAAGGATGCCAACCAGTTAGAAGCAATTGAAATGCCCAGGAAATGCTTTGAAACTGAAATTTTGACTTTACGAATTAATTTATGGTTCCATTAAATGGCATTTTACAAGCAGTATCACAAATGAAGCTCCTTTTAAACACTCTTTATATATGGAACTTATGAATTACAAAAGAATCTTTTGCTGTACACCAGGATACCTCACATCTTAATGGAGACTTATCATTGATTTTATTTGATATAATAAGATTTTTGAGAACATTAACTAATTCCTATTAAATTAACTTGTAACCTCAGGACTTTAATCTAGAAATCTGGAATATCTAGTTCATAACATGAAATATTAAACATATATAAAGGGTTATTCATGTTTGAATGGATGAAGAAAGTGATAGTTTAAGAATCTTTAAATATATTGGAATTACATTAAAATACTTACATGGAATTAATAAGATCGATAAACCACTGGCCAGACTTATCCAAAAGAAAAGAGAAAGGACCCAAATTAATAAAATTAGGAATGAAAAGGGAGAGATCACGACTAACACCAAGGAAATAGAAACAATTATCAGAAACTATTATCAACAACTATGTGCCAATAAATTGAGCGACCTGGATGAAATGGATGCCTTCCTGGAAACCTATAACCTCCCAAGACTGAAACAGGAAGAAATTGACAACCTGAATAGGCCAATAACCAGTAACAAGATTGAGGCAGTGATCAAAAACGTCCCCAAAAATAAGAGTCCAGGGCCTGATGGATTCCCTGGGGAATTCTACCAAACATTCAAAGAAGAAATATTACCTATTCTCCTGAAGCTGTTTCAAAAAATAGAAACAGAAGGAAAGCTTCCAGACTCATTCTATGAGGCCAGCAGTACCTTAATCCCCAAACCAGGCAAAGACCCCATCAAAAAGGAGAATTTCAGACAGGTATCCCTGATGAATATGGATTCCAAAATCCTCAACAAAATCCTAGCTGATAGGATCTAACAATACATTAAAAGGATCATCCACCACGACCAAGTGGGATTTATCCCCGGGATGCAAGGGTGGTTCAACATTCGCAAATCAATCAATGTGATAGAACACATTAATAAGAGGAGAGAGAAGAGCCATATGGTCCTCTCCATTGATGCAGAAAAAGCATTTGACAAAATACAGCAGCCTTTCCTATTTAAAACTCTTCAGAGTATAAGGATATTGGGAACATTCCTCAAGTTCATAAAATCCATCTATTAAAAACCCACAGCGAATATCATCCTCAATGGGGAAAAGCTGAGAGCTTTCCCTTAAGATAAGGAACACGTCAAGGATGCCCACTCTTGCCACTATTGTTCAACATAGTACTAGAAGTCCTAGCAACAGCAATCAGACAACAAAAAGAAATAAAAGGTATTCAAATTGGCAAAGAAGAAGTCAAACTCTCTCTTTTCGCAGATGACATGATACTTTTTGTGGAAAACCCAAAAGACTCCACCCCCAAGTTACTAGAACTCATACAGCAACTCAGTAATGTGGCAGGATACAAAATCAATGCACAGAAATCAGTTGCTTTCTTATACACTAACAATGCAACTGTAGAAAGAGAAATCAGAGAAACGATTCCATTTACAATAGCACCAAAAGCCATAAGATAACTCAGAATAAACCTAACCAAAGAGGTAAAGGATCTATACTCTAGGAACTACAGAACACTCATGAAAGAAATTGAAGACACGAAAAGATGGAAAAACATTCCATGCTCATGGATCAGAAGAATAAACTGTTAAAATGTCTATGCTACCCAGAGCAATCTATACCTTCAGTGCCATCCCGATCAAAATTCCAACGACATTTTTCAAAGTGCTGGAACAAACCATCCTAAAATTTGTATGGAATCAGAAAAGACCCCGAATCACTAAGGAAATGTTGAAAAAGAAGAACAAAGTTGGGGGCATCACGTTGCCCAATTTCAAGCTATATTACAAAGCAGTGATCACCAAGACAGCATGGTACTGGCACAAAAACAGACATATAGACCAATGGAACAGAATAGAGAGCCCAGAAATGGACCCTCAACTCTATGTTCAACTAATCTTCAACAAAACAGGAAAGAATGTCCAATGGAAAAAAGGCAGTCTCTTCAATAAATGGTGTTGGGAAAATTGGACAGCTATATACAGAAGAATGAAACTCGACCATTCTCTAACACCACACACAAAGATAAACTCAAAACGGATGAAAGACCTCAATGTGAGACAGGAATCCATCAAAATCCTAGAGAAGAACACAGGCAGTAACCTCTTTGACATCGGCCACAGCAACTTCTTTCAAGATACATCTCCGAAAGCTAGTGAAACAAAAGCAAAAATGAACTTTTGGGACTTCATCAAGATAAAAAGCTTCTGCACAGCAAAGGAAACGGTCAACAAAACAAAGAGGCAACCCACAGAATGGGAGAAGATATTTGCAAATGACACTACGGATAAAGGGCTGGTATCCAAGATCTATAAAGAACTTCTTAAACTCAACACCCAAAGAACAAATGATCCAATCAAGAAATGGGCAGAAGACATGAACAGACACTTCTCCGAAGAAGACATAGAAACGGCTAACAGACACATGAAAAAATGTTCATCATCATTAGCCATCAGGGAAATTCAAATCAAAACCACACTGAGATACCACCTTACACCAGTTAGAATGGCAAAAATTGACAAGGCAAGAAACAACAAATGTTGGAGAGGTTGTGGAGAAAGGGGAACCCTCTTACACTGTTGGTGGGAATGCAAGTTGGTACAGCCACATTGGAAAACAGTGTGGAGGTGCCTCAAAAAATTACAAATAGAGCTACCCTATGACCCAGCAATTGCACTCCTGGGTATTTACCCCAAAGACACAGATGTAGTGAAAAGAAGAGCCGAATGCACCCCAATGTTCATAGCAGCAATGTCTGCAATAGCCAAACTGTGGAAAGAGCTGAGATGCCCTTCCACAGATAAATGGATAAAGAAGATGTGGTCCATATATACAATGGAATATTACTCAGCCATCAGAAAGGATGAATACCCAACTTTTACATCAACATGGATGGGACTGGAAGAGTTTATGCTAAGTGCAATAAGTCAAGCAGAGAAAGTCAATTATCATATGGTTTCACTTATTTGTGGAACATAAGGAATAGTATGGAGGACATTAGGAGAAGGAAGGGAAAAATGAAGGGGGAGAAATCGGAGGGAGAGATGAACCATGAGAGACGATGGACTGTGAGAAACAAACTGAGGGTTCTAGAGGGGAGGGGGGTGGGGGATGGGTTAGCCTGGTGATGGGTATTAAGGAGGGAGGACACGTACTGCATGGAACACTGGGTGTTATACGAAAACAGTGAATCATGGATCACTACATCAGAAACTAATAATGTATTGTATGGTGACTAACATAATATAATAAGATAAAATAAAAAATGTATTTATATGACGTTTGTTTATAATTGTTTGTGGGTTATATTATAATGTATTGTTAGCAACCCTAAATAAATTCAAATAAAAAACTATTAAATTTTATAAAAGTGTAAATAATGAGTTGGAATATAAGGTAAAATATTTTATTAGTTCTTCTTGGTAACTTTATAACTACTTAGAATACAGAATAATGAAATGGAGCCCATGAACCTGAAAAAACACAGATCTAAAATTATTAGAAATAATCTCAATAATAAATGAGCAGGACCCACCTTAAAAAGAAACCCTCCAAGTTTGCCAAATGACCTAAAATGAAAGACATACTATTTTATTGTTTGGTAGGGTTAAATATCATAAAATGGTTAAGTTGTCCCAAATTAATTTCCTATTTTGATGTAATTATTCAAAGTCCCAATAGGATCATTTTGGGAGAAACTTTGTAAAAAGCAGTATCAGTTTTTTTATTTTAAGATTTTATTTATTTGGGAAAGAGAGAGAGCAGAGCAAGAGAGAGAAAGCAAGCCCAAGTGGAGGCGGGTGGGTGATGGGAGAAACAGGCTCCCCGCTGAGCAGGGAGCCCACCAGGGAGCTCTGTCCCAGGAGCATAACCTGAGCTAAAGGGAGATGCTTTCTTTTTTAATTCTTTATTTTATTTTATTATGTTATGTTAGTCACCATACAATACACCATTAGTTTTTTTATTATTATGTTAATCACCACACATTACATCATTAGTTTTTGATGAAGTGTTCCATGATTCATTATTTGCGTATAACACCCAGTGCTCCATTCAGTACGTGCCCTCTTTAATACCCATCACCAGGCTAACCCATCTCCCCACCCTCCTCCCCTCCAGAACTCTCAGTTTGTTTCTCAGAGTCCATCGTCTCTCATGGTTCGTCTCCCCCTCCGATTTCTCCCCCTTCATTCTTCCCTTCCTGCTATCTTCTTTTTTTTTTTTTTTTAACATATAATGTATTATTTGTTTCAGAGGTACAGGTCTGTGATTCAATAGTCTTGCACAATTCACAGCGCTCACCATAGCACATACCCTCCCCAATGTCTATCGCCCAGCCGCCCCATCCCTCCCACCCCCCCACCACTCCAGCAGCCCTCAGTTTGTTTCCTGAGATTAAGAATTCCTCATATCAGTGAGGTTATATGATATATGTCTTTCTTTGATTGACTTACTTCACTCAACATAACACCCTCCAGTTCCATCCACATCATTACAAATGGCAAGATTTCATTCCCTTTGATGGCTGCATAATATTCCACTGTGTGTGTATATATATATATATATATATATATATATATATATATATATATGTATATATACCACTTCTTCTTTATCCATTCATCTGTCGATGGACATCTTGGCTCTTTCCACAGTTTGGCTATTGTGGACATTGCTGCTATAAACATCGGTGTGCACATACCCCTTCGGATCCCTACGTTTGTATCTTTGGAGTAAATAAATTGCAATTACTGGATCCTATGGTAGCTCTATTTTCAACTTTTTGAAGAACCTCCATACTGTTTTCCAGAGTGGCTGCACCAGCTTGCATTCCCACCAACAGTGTAGGAGGGTTCCCCTTTCTTTGCATCCCCACCAACATCTGTTGTTTCCTGACCTGTTAATTTTAGCCATTCTGACTGGTGTGAGGTGATATCTCATTGAGGTTTTGATTTGTATTTCCCTGATGCTGAGTGATGTTCAGCACTTTTTCATGTGTCTGTTGGCCGTTTCTATGTCTTCTTCGGAGAAGTGTCTGTTCATGTCTTCTGCCCATTTCTTGATTGGATCATTTGTTCTTTGGGTGTTGAGTTTAAGAAGTTCTTTATAGATCTTGGATACCAGCCCTTTATCCGTAGTGTCATTTGCAAATATCTTCTCCCATTCTGTGGGTTGCCTCTTTGTTTTGTTGACCGTTTCCTTTGCTGTGCAGAAGCTTTTTATCTTGATGAAGTCCCAAAAGTTCATTTTTGCTTTTGTTTCACTAGCTTTCGGAGATGTATCTTGAAAGAAGTTGCTGTGGCCGATGTCAAAGAGGTTACTGCCTGTGTTCTTCTCTAGGATTTTGATGGATTCCTGTCTCACATTGAGGTCTTTCATCCGTTTTGAGTTTATCTTTGTGTGTGGTGTTAGAGAATGGTCGAGTTTCATTCTTCTGTATATAGCTGTCCAATTTTCCCAACACCATTTATTGAAGAGACTGCCTTTTTTCCATTGGACATTCTTTCCTGTTTTGTTGAAGATTAGTTGAACATAGAGTTGAGGGTCCATTTCTGGGCTCTCTATTCTGTTCCATTGGTCTATATGTCTGTTTTTGTGCCAGTACCATGCTGTCTTGGTGATCACTGCTTTGTAATATAGCTTGAAATTGGGCAACGTGATGCCCCCAACTTTGTTCTTCTTTTTCAACATTTCCTTAGTGATTCGGGGTCTTTTCTGATTCCATACAAATTTTAGGATGGTTTGTTCCAGCACTTTGAAAAATGTCGTTGGAATTTTGATCGGGATGGCACTGAAGGTATAGATTGCTCTGGGTAGCATAGACATTTTAACAGTTTATTCTTCTGATCCATGAGCATGGAATGTTTTTCCATCTTTTCGTGTCTTCAATTTCTTTCATGAGTGTTCTGTAGTTCCTAGAGTATAGATCCTTTACCTCTTTGGTTAGGTTTATTCTGAGTTATCTTATGGCTTTTGGTGCTATTGTAAATGGAATCGTTTCTCTGATTTCTCTTTCTACAGTTGCATTGTTAGTGTATAAGAAAGCAACTGATTTCTGTGCATTGATTTTGTATCCTGCCACATTACTGAGTTGCTGTATGAGTTCTAGTAACTTGGGGGTGGAGTCTTTTGGGTTTTCCACAAAAAGTATCATGTCATCTGCGAAAAGAGAGAGTTTGACTTCTTCTTTGCCAATTTGAATACCTTTTATTTCTTTTTGTTGTCTGATTGCTGTTGCTAGGACTTCTAGTACTATGTTGAACAATAGTGGCAAGAGTGGGCATCCTTGACGTGTTCCTTATCTTAAGGGAAAGCTCTCAGCTTTTCCCCATTGAGGATGATATTCGCTGTGGGTTTTTAATAGATGGATTTTATGAACTTGAGGAATGTTCCCAATATCCTTATACTCTGAAGAGTTTTAAATAGGAAAGGCTGCTGTATTTTGTCAAATGCTTTTTCTGCATCAATGGAGAGGACCATATGGCTCTTCTCTCTCCTCTTATTAATGTGTTCTATCACATTGATTGATTTGCGAATGTTGAACCACCCTTGCATCCCGGGGATAAATCCCACTTGGTCGTGGTGGATGATCCTTTTAATGTATTGTTAGATCCTATCAGCTAGGATTTTGTTGAGGATTTTGGAATCCATATTCATCAGGGATACCTGTCTGAAATTCTCCTTTTTGATGGGGTCTTTGCCTGGTTTGGGGATTAAGGTACTGCTGGCCTCATAGAATGAGTCTGGAAGCTTTCCTTCTGTTTCTATTTTTTGAAACAGCTTCAGGAGAATAGGTAATATTTCTTCTTTGAATGTTTGGTAGAATTCCCCAGGGAATCCATCAGGCCCTGGACTCTTATTTTTGGGGACGTTTTTGATCACTGCCTCAATCTTGTTACTGGTTATTGGCCTATTCAGGTTGTCAATTTCTTCCTGTTTCAGTCTTGGGAGGTTATAGGTTTCCAGGAAGGCATCCATTTCATCCAGGTCGCTCAATTTATTGGCACATAGTTGTTGATAATAGTTTCTGATAATTGTTTCTATTTCCTTGGTGTTAGTCGTGATCTCTCCCTTTTCATTCCTAATTTTATTAATTTGGGTCCTTTCTCTTTTCTTTTGGATAAGTCTGGCCAGTGGTTTATCGATTTTTTAAATTCTTTCAAAGAACCAGCTTCTAGTTTTGTTGATCTGATCTACTGTGTTTCTGGTTTCTAATTCATGGATCTCTTCTCTAATCTTAATTATTTCTCTTCTAATGCGTGGCTTAGGCATCACTTGTTGCTTTTTTTCTTGTTCTTTAAGGTGTAGAGTCAGTTGGTGAATTCGGGATTTTTCTATTTTTTTGAGTGAGCCTTAGATGGCTATGTATTTCCCCCTTAGGACCGCTTTTGCAGTATCCCATAGGTTTTGGACTGATGTGTTTTCATTCTCATTGGTTTCCATGAATTATTTAAGTTATTCTTTGATTTCCTCATTGACCCAAACATTCTTGAGCAGAATGGTCTTTAGCTTCCAAATGTTTGAATTTCTGCCAAATTTTTTCTTGTGATTGAGTTCCAGTTTTAAAGCATTATGGTCTGAGAATATGCAGGGAATAATGTCAGTCTTTTGGTATTGGTTGAGACTTGATTCGTGATCCAGTATGTGGTCTATTCTGGAGAAGATTCCATATGCACTCAAGAAGAATGAGTATTCTGTTGTTTTAGGGTGGAATGTTCTGTATATATCTATGAGGTCCATCTGGTCCAGTGTGTCATTTAAAGCTCTTGTTTCTTTGTTGATTTTCTGCTTAGATGATCTGTCCATTGCTGAGAGTGGAGTATTGAGTTCTCCTACAATTAATGTATTGTTATCAATATGACTCTTTATTTTGGTTAGCAGCTGGCTTATGTAGATGGCTGCTCCCATGTTGGGGGCGTAGATATTTACAATTGTTAGATCTTCTTGTTGGATAGATCCTTTAAGAATGATATAGTGTCCTTCTGTGTCTCTAACTACAGTCTTTAGTTTAAAATCTAATTTGTCTGATATAAGAATTGCTACCCCAGCTTTCTTTTGAGGTCCACTGGCATGGAAGATAGATTTCCATCCCTTCACTTTCAGTCTGGACGTATCTTTAGGTTCAAAATTAGTCTCTTGTAGCATATGAATGGGTCCTGTCTTTTTATCCAATCTGCAACCCTCTGCCGTTTTATGGGAGCATGTAGGCCGTTCACGTTGAGAGTGATTATTGAAAGATATGAATTAATTGTCCTCATGTTGCTTGTGAAGACCTTGGTTTTATAGATTGTCCCTGTAAATTTCTGTTGTATATCACTCTTGGGGTCTTTCTCCTTTTATAGAACCTCCCTTAATATTTCTTGCAGGGCCGGCTTAGCGGTCACATATTCTTTCATTTTCTGCTGGTCTTGGAAGCTCTGCATCTCTCCATCCATTCTAAGTGATAGCCTTGCCAGATAAAGTATTCTTGGCTGCATGTTCTTCTCGTTTATTACCCTGAATATGTCTTGCCAGGCCTTTCTGGCTTGCCAGGTCTCTGTGGATAGGTCTGACATCATTCTGATGTTCCTCCCTCTGTACGTAAGGAATCTCTTCCCCCTAACTGCCCTTAAGATGGTTTCCTTGGTTCTAAGATTTCTGAGTTTTACTAATACATGCCAGGGTGTTGGCCTGTTTTCCTTGATCTTGGGAAGGGTCCTCCCTGCCTCTAGGATATGACTGTTTCATTCCCCAGATTAGGGAAGTTTTCAGCTATGATTTGCTCAAATATATCTTCTAGTCCTCTCTCTCTCTCCACCCCCTCCGGGATTCCAATAATTCTGACATTGTAACATTTCATGGTGTCACTTATTTCTCTGATTCTATTTTCATGGATTCTGAGTTGTTTTTCCCTGGCCTCCTCTTTTCCCTTTTTATCTGTTAAATTTTCTTCCAGGTCACTAATTCATTCTTCTGCCTCACTTACCCTAGCTGTCAGATTATCTAGATTAGATTGGATCTCACTGATAGCATTTTTAAGTTCTGCCAATTCAGCTTTCATTTCTGCCCTTAGAGACTCAATGTTGCCATTAATTGTTTTCTCCATTCTAGCTACTGTCTTCACAATTGCTAGCCTGAATTCCATCTCTGACATCTTGGTTATATCTGCATCCCTTTGTAAATCTGTGGCCTAAGTCATAATCTCTGAGTCTTTCCTATTTGGGGGTTTCTCCTCCTAGTCAGTCTGTTGAGGGGTGGTTGAGGGAATGTATAGAGTCCAAATTATTGACCAGAACCCAAGCAAGATGTACCTGTTTTCTAGGGACCTTAGGGTTGCTGGCCTTTTGTTTTCCCAGCCTGTCTTCTGGGGGAGGGACCTGCCATGCTGTTACTCAGGCAACTCTGTTTGGGCGGAGTTGCCTGCCCCTCTGTGGCCGGGGATGGGCTCAGTGAAAACCGTTTTTTGGGGGCTTTTGTTTTCTGGTGGCTTTCTGCATCTCTTCCGAGAGTCAGAGCAGAAGAGACCATTTCCAACCCTCTGCCTCAGGGCAGAGAGATTGCAGTCTGTTCTTCAGTGAGCTCTCCAGGCCACGCTATCTCCGTTTCTGGCTGTGCTGCTATAAACTGCAGCATCCTGGGTTGTGCACCCCTCCGCAGCGGTCCCAGTCCTCGCCTCCCGTTTGGGGCATGTCTCTGCCCTTCTAACTGTCTTGTGCTTCTAAAACTGCCAGCCCCTCCCAGTTCGCATGCGTGACCCTGACGCTCTGGGTTTCCATCCTGGGGGCTGCCCTAAAGTCCTTTCCCCACTGCTACCAGTCTGCGAGTCTGTGCCCGGCCCCAGCTCGGAAGGCTATCACTCGCCAGCAGTGTAGGATCCCCACAGCCAGGCTCCCTCCTGCTGCCATTTATTCTCCGATATCTGCCCATAGAATCACAGCTCCCTGCTTTGTACCTCAAAACCAACCACCTGCGATATTCTGTTTGTAGAGATCCAGATCTTATTACATCTCAGGCTGATTTCGTGGGTGTTCAGAGTGGTCTGGTAGATATCCAGCTCAATTCCAGGGACCAGTTGGAATAGGGTCCCCTATTCCTCTGCCATCTTTTCCCAAAGGGAGATGCTTAAAAGATGGGGCCACCTAGGTGCCCCAGCAATTTCAGTTTTTAAAAAAGTAAAAAAAAAAAAAAATGCATGGTGAGGAACTGTACATTAAGAAGTGTTATGAAAGGGTGCCTGGGTGGCTCAGTCAGTTAATTAGTGACTCTTGATTTCAGCTCAGGTCATGATCTCAGAGTTGTGTGATCAAGCCTCATGATAGTCTCTGCTCTGGGCATGGAACCTGCTTAAGAGTCTCTCTTTCCTTCTTCCTCTGCCCCTCCCCCTTACCTCTCTAAAGGAAAGAAAGAAAGAAAGAAAGAAAGAAAGAAAGAAAGAAAGAAAGAAAGAAAGAAAGAAAGAAAGAAAGAAAGAAAGAAAGAAAGAAAGAAAGGTGTTATGAAGCCAGATTACTTTAAGCTGTGTAAGTCTGACATAGGCCGATCACAAGAACCAGATGACTTGGATGAATTCTCTGATGTGCACATTTCGACTTGTGCTAAAGGAAGCACTGCAAACAAATGGTCAAAGGATGTAGTAGTCAGTCAACGGTGTTGGGGCAATCCATTATGTGTTCACAACAAATGATTTCTTTAAATTTTTATCTTACGCCATACACCAAAAATAAATTCTACCCAGATAAGTAAATTAGTGTTAAGGTCATGTAATTTAAAAAGTTTAGAAGGAAAGTATCAAATCTCTAGATGAGGGAAAACTTACTAAAACTTAAAAATAATAGCACAAAACCATAGTGCAAAGAGAGATTTTAACACTACAAAAATAAAAACTGTCTATTAAAAATATCAGAATTAAGAAGCAAATATTTTGTGGATTTTTTGACTCTCCTATGAATCAGGTTTATTCTCTTTATTACAAGAAACTCCACAAAAGTCAATAATAGAAACTTTAAAACCATAATAGATAAACATGCAAAACTCATTATCAGAAAATCATAAAAGCTGAGCACCAGCTAATAAATGAGCATATGGAAAGAATTTCAACACTATAGTAATCAAAGACTTGCAAATTAAAATGACAAGAAAATGTCATTTCTTCCCAGCAAATTAAGAAACACAATTTGTTTTTAATGAGAATACTTACTGCTAGTAAGGATAAGGGTACAATAGAATGGGTATGCCCATATACTGTAGGAGAGAATACAAATTGCTGCAAATCTTTGGGGAAAAAAATTTGGTAACATATCCCTTCAAATATTTCTTCTCTTTGAATTAATAATTCCATTCCTGAGAATCAGTCCTAAGGAACTAAGCCCAAATTTTCCATTTTGAGATGTTCTTTTGTGCTTTATGTAATAGTTAAATTTGGGAACCATTTTGACGTGCCACAAAATAAAATAGTTAAATAGGGCCAGGTATTACCACTCAATGGACTATTATGTAATTATTTTAAGGTGCTTTTTAAAAAATTTATAATAGGAGAAATGTTCATGCCATAGTAGAGAAAGCACTTCATATATATTTATATATGTATACCTATACTGGTATGTATAGTTTATATATTCATGAAGTTTCATATCCAGAGTGAACACAATTATGTAAAACCAAAAAGTAAAAAAGGATGAACAAAACCCCAAATTCCATTTAGATAAGCAAAAAGAGAAAATCAATTTAACAAATGTTAACATTGATATGTTTTGTATAATGGGAATATGGTTGATTTTTTTCTCCCTCTTTTTTCTGCTATTTTCCATAATGAGCAAATATTACTTCTAGAATAGATAAAACAAAGTTTTAAAAAGTAGTACACCCACACATAATGGCTTCCCTGTATTGATTTACATAAATGTGCCATTTCATTGAGCAGAAATCCATTAGTGCCAAAATCCACTTCCTATTACTGTTTGTCACTTCAGGCAGTTACTAAGAAGTCTTCCCACCTTAAAGAATATAAACCTATTTCTTTAGTTCTGCAGCCTAAGTTAAAAGGTGGGGTAAATGCTAACATTTCTTTTTTAAAGAAAGAACATCAATTTCAGTGCAGAGTCTCTACCTAACACTGAAAATGTCATTAGGAAATTGTAGTCTTTCACGTAAAAGCTTAAAATCTAAATTATATGGATGAATCAGTTTAGACTCATGAATAATATGAAAGGTCTTTTAAGCATAAAAAGGCCTGAACAATAAAATGAATAACTTTGAGGTTGGTTATTTTTGTAGAAGATGAGATTTTTTTTTTTTGTCCCCCAGAAATATTTGAAAGAGTGAATGTTGCAGCTGGAAATCATTCCAACAGTATGGGGAAAAAATAGAGCTATAAATAGGGTGAAGAAACAAGCGAGCAATTAGGAAAGAGAGGAACAAACTGAAGGCAACAATAGAAGCTGGAAAAACATCAGCGGTGGATTCAAAGCTGCAATCTGTCAATGTTCTCTAACAGCCTGTGTAAGCAGAGAGAAAAGACCCTCCAGAATGTATGGATCCATGTGATTTTCAGCCATCTGACTTCATGTACTGTAAAAGATTATCAGTTCGAAACTTTAGAAATGAATAATCTTTTGCTGCCATTTCAAGAATAATAACATGAATACCTATTAGCAGTAAGCATTCATAACTCTAATAATAAGAATATCTGAAGTTAGTTTGTCTGTTAGTTTTTTTCTATTTAAGGGTTCATATGCAGCATCTGCAGATTTTAACTCTTTCTACAGCTGAGATGTGCAGAGGCAAATAATGATTCTTTTCTAAACTGATCCGTTCTTCCTCTGCAGAGCTTATCTTCTGGTCAGAGGGGAAAATTACCTACATGTGCAAGCCAGTTTGAAGGATTTTAAGAGAAGCTTCTCCAGCTACCAAGGGGTTCACGTGAATGTAGGGAGGCTGTTTGCCCTTAGCCATCGGTGAGGGCTAGTGTAGGCTGGTCCTTGACTCTTCCCTGGATTCTGTCTTCTTTCGGTCCCTTTGGATCCTGGCTTGTTTATATTGACAAGTTTGTAGCGCAGAAATCCCAATCCATTAT
This sequence comes from Eumetopias jubatus, assembly GCF_037043125.1. Classification (NCBI taxonomy): domain Eukaryota; kingdom Metazoa; phylum Chordata; class Mammalia; order Carnivora; family Otariidae; genus Eumetopias; species Eumetopias jubatus. Next base: position 16,016,003 of record NW_028274807.1, on the reverse strand, counting down.
AATGGCTTAGGCCAGGTTACTGGAATGAGCTGCCATTTCCTCTCTGTTCCCACTGGTGCTAGACTTTGATTTCATGATTTCCTTAAATTAAATTTTCATGTATATGTGTGTGTGCGTGTGTTTGTATATGTGCATGTGTGTTTATGTTTATGTGTGTATATGTTTATGTGTGTGTTTTGTGGGGACAGCAGAAAGGGGAGAGAAAACAGGTCATAAAATCTATTTTGTGTCTATAAACTGTTACGTATTTATAGGCATTGTTGTCATATTTAATCTTCATAGAAATCTTAGTGGCCAGTTATCACCTTTTAATCAATAAAGAAAGTGAGGTTGAGATGTGATATCAGAAATGGAGCCCATATATATTTGAACTCAAAGTTTATGCTCATTCGATTACCTCTTGGAAGTGGTAAAAATGGAAAGAAAAATGTTTTATGCTTCTTGGTGTTCATTTTGTAATATTGCCATTCAGATCAGCTGTACCAGTTTGCAATGTTACACATTGGGCAGAAAAGTGCTAGCGGGATAGCTTCTTCATTAAGTTTATGTGCTGTTACCACAAATATTCCCTAATTTGTAAGTCTAAAATAGTATTCAAGTTCACTTCAATGTGTGTATCTTTGATGTTTAGTGAGAATGAACATGTTTCCATTTATAAAATGTATTTGTATTTTTTCTTGTACTAATTGTTACCTATTTTCAATTTTAATGTTAGAGTATTATTACTATTCATATGAATTTTAATGAGAGAGTATATGCAACAGAAAGAAATATTTGGCATATTTGATATCAAATATTTTTCCTATTAGTTCCCTTTTCAATTAAACTTTTTTTGATAAAATTTTGTTTAAATAAAATTTTGAATTTTATATGTATAAATTTGTTAATATTTCTTTGGCGATTTTGGTTCTTTTAACTTGAGAAAGTTATCATTCTTCTGTGGACACAACAGATATTTTAATTATTCTACTTTTTATGAATTTGTTAAAAATTATTCTTTAGTGGATCTTGAATTTATTTTAGTTGATGATATGTGGTAAATATCTAACTTAATTTCTTTTTAAATTGTTATCCTTTATCAATACAATTTGTTAATGATCTTTATTTTAGCCACACTTTCATGTTTTTTTAATGAATATTAAGTTTCCGTATAAAGCTGATACAGTTTCTTTTCTTTATTTTTTTTAAAGATTTTATTTACTTCTTTGTCAGAGAGAGAGAGAGAGAGAGGGCACAAGCAGGGAGAGCGGCAGGTCTAGGGAGAAGCAGACAGAGGGAGAAGCGGACTCCCTGCCGAGCAAGGAGCCAGATGTGAGACTCCATCCCAGGACGCTGGGATCATGACCTGAGCCAAAGGCAGATGCTCAACCAACTGCCCAACCAACTGAGCCACCCAGGTTCCCCTGTGTCTAATCTCTTTTACTTAGTATAATATTTTTCAGTTTTCTTCAAGTGTTTTTCAGATATCAGTAGTTCATTCCTTTTGTTGCTGAGTAGTATTCTATCATAAGAACATACCAAATTTTGCTTATCCATTTGCTACCCAAAGAACGTTTAGGTTATTTCTAATTGGCAATTTCTTTCCTTTTTCTTATTAACATATATAATGCATTATTTGTTTCAGGGGTACAGGTCTGTGATTCCTCAGTCTTATAGAATTCACAGTGCTCACCACAGCACATACCCTCCCCAATGTCCATCACCCAGCCACCCCATCCCTCCCACCCCCTTCCACTCCAGCACCCTCAGTTTGTTTCCTGAGATTAAGAGCCTCTTATGGTTTGTCTCCCTCTCTGGTTTCAACTTGTTTCATTTTCCGCCCCCCCTTCCTCTATGATCCTCTGCCTTGTTTGTCAAATTCGACATATCAGTGAGATCATATGATAATAGTCTTTCTCTGATTGACTTATTTTGCTTAGCATAATACCCTCTAGTTCCATTCACGTCATTGCAAACAGCAAGATTTCATTTTTTGATGGCTGCATAATATTCCATTGTGTGTATATACCCCATATCTTCTTTATCCATCTGGGCTCTTTCCATAGTGTGGCTATTGTAGACATTGCTGCTATAAACATTGGGGTGCATGTGCCCTTTTGGATTGGTACATTTATATCTTTGGGGTAAACACCCAGTAGAGCAATTGGTGGCCTTAGGGTAGCTCTATTTTCAACTTTTTGAGGAACCTCCATTCTGTTTTCCAGAGTGGCTGCACAGCAATTTATTTCTAATAGCAGATTCATTTGGCCCTTTTAGTTATGTAGTTATTCTAATCATGCATAATGATTTTTCAGCTCCCAGTGAAATGTTTATTTCTTATTCAAATTTTAATAATATTTATTATTATAATTCTATTAAAAAAATCGTAGAAGACACATCCACTAATTCCTCCTCCTGTTCAAACTCCCTGCCTAGAACTGTTCAGGTTGCAGATTTAGTTAGTTCTGCTTGATAGTTAAGTGCTACATGAACCTGCCTAGTCATGGTTGATTGGGTTAAAGAATGGGCACATGACTCAGAGGAAGGTAGTTCATTGGCCAGCTGGTAATCAGCAAAGACTGGGAGTCAGGTGGTATTGGATGGGAGCTATGACATATATACTGTTGGGGGTGGAGTTGACGCTATGGAAACTCCAACCTCTTGTAAACCCCAGGAACAGAAACTGGTAGCCCTGTAGGTAACAGGGTGATGGGTATTACGGAGGGCACGTGTTGTGATGAGCACTGGGTGTTATATGCAACTAATGAATATTGAACACTACTTCAAAAACTAATGATGTACTATACGGTGGCTAACTGAATATAATTAAAAAAACCTAAAATAACAATTAAAAAAGAAAAAAAGAACTGTACACTAAAAATGGTTAAGATGGTAGTTTTATGTTATATGTTATTTTACAACAATTAAAAATTTTTTAATATTAAAAAAAAAGAAAGTATGGCTTCAGGGCATTCACACACATACACTCTCCACCTACAAAAAACAATCCAAGAGAACATCTAACCTCAGAAAGAGTGAGAGGGACAGAAAAACAGAAGCAGCTCGATGTCTTTCAATTTGTGGGGAGCAGTTTTCCTTTTAGATTTTAGATGCTGCCATAACAAATCCACCTTTTTGTGGTCTGTCTCTAGTGGGTTTCTGTCTCTCGCAACCAAAAGTTGTCTAAGACATTGTTGATAACAGGTATCCTTACAATTTTCCTGTAGTTAATATGAATGCCACATACATTTCAACTCTTGATTTAATATAAACAATTATAGCAAGGTATAACTCTTTTATTCCTTTAAAAATATTTTTATATAATGTTGAATTATATTAAACATAGGTGGAGCATCTGTTGAAATCATCATATTGTTATGACTTTGTTAAATTTGTTAAGTGGAGCATAGGGTGTTCAATGATGAGTCCTCATTCAAAAACAGCCACAAGAGAAAATGATGTACAAAAGTTTATGACTCCCATGCCTAAGAAGAGGTACTTTGCATCCTTCCAGGGTCCACATGGGGAGATCAAGGCAGAGGGCAGAGAGAGAGAGGGATAGGATCTGTGGCACATGCCTCTATGATGATCTGTGGGCAGAGTGTTTTGGGCTTTCCAGGCTAAGGCCAAGTTGGTCAATTCAAACCCAAAGAGAGAGTTTCTGTAGGCTCCATGGGGGTCTTATCTAAGGGTTGCACAAGAGAAAGGCCCTGGGAGGCAGGGGAGACTGTTGAAGCTCAGCACTGTTGCAGAAGTCATATCAGGAAATGAAATTTGTTTGTGACTCTAGGCTGCCATTTAGAGCATATCCTTGCATGAGGAGCCAGTATCAGTTTAAGGCCCTATAGGCCATGTGGCCAAACTGAGTGGATGCCAAAGCAGCAATACCATAGAGCAGCTTAGTTAACTCTGCACACACATTTCTTTCTTATTTAATCTATACATTTCTGATTATATCTAAAGATAACCACATATGTTGAACTACAAGCTCGGTTTTTCTGGCATTTGGTTAATTGATTTTTCATCACCTCACACAATGGAAAAATATATACTATCTCAAAGGACAGAGATCATGTCTTTTTTTAATTTTCCTGGGAGAGCATCACAAGTTTATTAAGATGTTTATACTAATTACTTTTAGTATTACCAGTAGCATGATGGCCCCATCTGATGGTCCCATCTCTGCCAAGGCCCTGATTCTGTCAGATTCTCAACTTTCTTTCTTATCAAAACTTGCCTTTTTATGACTCAGAAATATATCTCAGATAAATATATGCTTGCACCACGGGGATGTGGGGAGCTATTGAGAGGTACTCCTTGGTCCCACCCCCAAGCTCAGTACCACTGCTGAGGGAATGAGTTTGGACACTTTTTTTTTTTTTAAGATTTATGTATTTATTTTAGAGAGGGAAAGAGAGAGAGTGCAAGCAGGAGAAGGGGCAGAGGGAGACTGAGAATCCTCTAGCAGGCTCCCTGCTCAGTGAGGATCCTGTCGCAGGGCTCTATCCCAGGACCCTGAGATCATGACCTGAGCCGAAGTCAAGAGTCCGCTGCTTAATAGACTGAGCCACCCAGGTACCCTGAACACCTTTTCAGTGACACTGACAGTGACTCAGCTCAACCATCTTTGCAAAACATGATACTTAAAATACACATTAATGCACGTGATATCTCACTGGTCCTTTTCCCTCCAAATTTTTAATATGAGAGTTTTCTAACATTTAAGGAAGTTGGAAAAATAATACAATGGATTTGAAAGCTTACTACCACTCCTTCTCCTTCTTCCTTCTCAAGTTTTAAAATTTCATTCACCTGTTAATTGGCCAGCTTTTGCTGTCATTAAGAAGGATTTTGTGGATTTTTATTCCCTCATTTATTTTATGTTCAAGAATGTCTGTTTGATGCTTCTAAATGTGCATAATCCCTTAGCTGGAGATAGTTTCTTGGGAAAACATTTTCTTTCCCTTAGAACATAATAGGCATTATTCCATCATCTCCTAGCATTCATTGGTATGGTGGATAAATCTGAGGCCAGTGTGATTTTTAATTCTTGTGGGTGATTTTTGTGATTTGCCTGGATGCTTGTGTAGTTCTTTATTATTGATGTCTGATAGCCTATCAGTGTCAAGGGGCCTCTATCACATTTGGTATGCTCAATCATAATATACTCTTCCACACTAACACATCATCAGTTTTTTCTTGGAACTCCAGGGTTTATTTTTTCTTGTGCTATAACTTAAGACATATTTCTCAGGTCAATCTGTTGCATTTTCTACCTCAGGGGCACTAATTCTTCTTGGAATGGACCATCTTTGTCCTCCATAAAATTTCATTCCTCTCTAATTGTTTGAATGTCTTTGTCATTTTCATCTGTATTCATTGCCTTTACTTTCAACTTTCCACATGCCAGTAAATTGCTCTTGAGAAATGTCTATTCAGTTCCTTGCTAGTTCTACTATATTTTTTAGCTCAGAAATGATGTTGACTTGAGCAGCAATTTCTTGCCCTAGCTATGCAAAACCCTTTTCATCTCATTCTATCCTTTTATCATCTTACTGTGTCCATTAAATAATTAAGTTGTTTTATAGCATAACACAATTTGTAGAGGAATTTCCCTCTGTTCATTGAGTAATTTTCCCTTCAAGGCTTGGTTCTTTGTCTTTTTGAAATTCTGCTCCTTTTACTACTCCCACCCTTTCAGCTGTCGCATGCTTGCAGAGTTGCCCAGCTATTTCTTTTCATCTTGCTTATGCTTTGGCAGTTCTGTGCCTGCATTCTATTTGATCTGATATAGAGCTGGTGACTTCTTAACCCTCTTCCTGTCAGATATGAGAAGAATTTGTTTTCTTCTCCAAGCTACATTTTGAAAGCCAACTTTCTTTCTGTCTTCTACCCATCTTTGAGGAGCCTAAGGAGAAAAGAGAGGAAGAGAGGAGAGATGAGCTGAGGAGCTCTCTTTTAGAATACTTAAGATCTGCTCCTTTCCAAGACTTTATCAAACATAATGTCCAATACAACCAGCTAAGAGGTATATCACATTTCCATGGTGGGGGTATTCTTGAGCTTCAACTTGTTCTTCAATTCAAGATGTAGCTCTAGAATCCTGATTTTCATCAGAGAGAGTTACACATATTGACTGCTTTCTCCATTTAAGCTGATTTACCCAAGAACCATTCTACTCCCCTGTTAAAAGCTTACTACCTTTCCTTCTCCTGTGGCTTCTTCCTTTTCAAGTTTTAAAATTTCATTCACCTATTAATTGGCCAGCTATTGGCCTCTGTTAAAAGAGGAAAAGATAAGGGTATGCATTCAGTCTGTCTCTGCTCAGGTTTGGGGTTATTAATGAAAAATTTCAGGACTTTGTACTGACAAATTCTTTCTGGGATAGCATGTGGTCTGGTAGGAGGGACGTGGTTAGGCATGAAGCTATACTATTTCACCTCCCTTCACTCTGGAGTCCCCTGTAACTTTCCTTCCATTACTTTAAAAAATGCATATCCCCATTTTCATTCTTTTTCTCTCTGTTGGTTGCTGTAGCTCTTTTTTCCTCACTTGCTTAGATATCAGTGGATAGAAGTTCTGTGTTGCAACTTAAATTTGTTGTGTTGACCCAGAAATCCTGCTACACACACTAATAATGAAACTCTGAAGAAGGTATTGATACACCCAGCCTGCAGAGAAAAACAAGGCCCGGTTAAGTAATATGTTTATGGACGTCCGTGTTAATAAGTAGAAGGCCCATAAATTAAAATAATTTCTTTCCATTCCAGACAATTGCTTTTTACACTAGAGTTCCCTAAACACTAGGCTAATTCATTCATTAATTAAACAAATATATATATTTAATATATAAATACAGAATTAAATTTATATACATATATACATAATGTTTTATTGTGCTTGGCATGTTTTGAACATTACAAGATGAAGGATCTTTTAGAAAAGAACCACAAGTTTATTTCTATTTGTTCAATCAACACATTCCCAAATAGCTCTATGTAAAATTAACTGTTCTAGATTATATATTTAAAATACACACTTATGTTTACTATTGATTTACTTATTTTCCCCAGATTTATTGAGATATAATTGACACACAACATTGTGTAAGCTTAAGGTGTATAATTTCTTGATTTGATACCTTTATATATTGCAAAAAGGTTACCTCCATAGCATTAGCTAACACAGAGTCACAGAGTTAATGTTTCCTTTTTGTGATGAGTGCATTTAGAATCTATTCTCTTCATGACATTCAAGTATATGATACAGTACTATTAGCTGTAATCACCATTCAGTACATTAGGTATCCAGACATTGTTGATCTTATAATAGGAAGTTTGTACCCTTTGACCCATATCTCCCCATTTTCCCCACCCCTCCATCCCTGGTAACTGCCACTTTACTCTCTGTTTCTCTGAGTTTGACTTTTTTAGATTCCACATGTAAGTGATAATATATAGTATTTGTCTTTGTCTGACTAATTTCACTTAGCACTTATGAACCCTTGAGATTCATAAAAGGTTTTGCAAATGGCAAGATTTCCTTCTTTCTTGTGGCAGATTAATATTCCATTGTATATATACACCATATCTTCTTTATCCATTCATCTGTTTACAGCCATTTCAACTGTTTCTATTTCTTGATTATTGTGAGTAAGGCTGCCATGAACATGGGAATGCGGATATTACTATGAGATCTGATCTCAATTCCTTTGGATATATACCCAGAAGTGGAATTGCTGGATCATAAGGTAGTTCTATATTTAATTTCCTGAAGAACCTCCATACCATTTTCCTTTGTGGCTGCACTGATTTACATTCCCACCAATGGTGCAACAGGGTCCCCTTCTCTTCACATCCTTGCCGTGTGTTCATTATTTGAAATAACACTGTGTGGGGCACCTGGGTAGCTCAGTCAGTTAAACATCTGACTTTTTTTTTTTTTTAAGATTTTTATGTATTTATTTTACAGAGAGAGGGAGAAAGGGAGAGAGAGCACAAGCAGGAGGAGTGGCAGGAAGAGGGAGAGGGAGAAGCAGGCTCCCCGCCAAGCGGAGAGCCCAGTGCTGGGCTGGATCCCAGGACCCTGGGACCATGACCTGAGCTGAAGGCAGACACTTAACGACTGAGCCACCCAGGTGCCCCAAGCATCTGACACTTGATTTCGGCTCAGGTCATGATCTCAGGGTCCTGACATTGGGCCCAGCATTGTAATCCATGCTAGTCATGGAGCCTGCTTGGGATTCTCTGTCCCTCTGCCCTACCCCCAACTCCATCTCATGCCCCCTCTCTCTCTAAAAACAAACAAACACTGTAAAATATATGATAAACTAAAGAAAGTTTTAGGAATTTGTTTTTTAAAATATGCATTTCATTTTGTTTTTAGAGTGATGTACACACATATCAGAAGTTACCAAGATGCTGGGGTGCCTGGGTGGCTCAGTTGGTTGAGTCAGACTCTTGATTTTGGTTCAGGTCATGATCTCAGGGCTGTGGCATTGAGCACCACAGGGGCTCCACACTTGGCACAGAGTCTGCTTTCCCTCTCCCTCTGCTCCACCCCCCCTGCCCACTCATGCTCTTGCTCTCGCAAATAAATAAATAAATAAATAAAATCTTAAAAAAAATAAGTTACCAAGATGCTTTGCAAACCTTTCTTGGAAGGATTTAATCCTGAATGAAATTTCATCTTGCTGTAATGGTTTATGGGAAGCAGAAGACCAGAGAAATGGACTTGATTATACTGATGTGTTCTAGGTCTCCAACTCCTTTAGAAAGAAGATTTCTTGAGATTTTAGATCTTCACTTCTCAGGGTGGTGCTGCTTTTTTTTTTTTCCCTTTCACATTTACTCACTTATGTCATATGGATTTTAGTTTTAAAAGCTCCTCAAAGAAAAATGGTCTTCTGAGTATAGGGCACTTTGACCAGCCAAACATGTGTCTTGTGTTGATGAAGTACCTTCTGCCTCACAAAGTGGATTACCACACGTGGTGCCATTTTCTTTCACTGTTGATGGCCCAGGGTGATCATTCTGCATTAAGGATCTATTCCTGCTTCCCTAAAATCATTTCCTACAGGCAGTTATGTGTTTGTTTCCCAATTTTACTGAACACTGGGGCATTTGTTTGTGAGAATATGACAAGAACCAATGTCATTATTTTTGCCAAAGCTAGAAAATTTTGTTTCTGTTTCTTCTCTTGGTATTACTTGGCTGTTCCTGGGTGTAATGTGTAGAGGATTCTGTGTTAATGTCTGAGTCTTATTTGTATACTCACGGCTTTCATCTTCTGGTTCAGTGATTCTTATACTTTGTTGCGTGCAAATGTTGCCTAGGATGCTTGTCAAAATGTAGTGTAGACCTGCCATTAGAAATTCTGATTCAAAAGCACTGGGGTAGGATTTAGGAAGCTTTCTTTTAACAGGGTCCCCTGATGATTCAAAGGAAGGTAGCCCATCACCCTCATTTTTAGAAACACCACATTAGATCACTTAATAGTTGGAATTTGGTCCACTAAGGAGCACTTCCTCAGTATGATTATCAGAGTAGTAACCATTCTTTGTATTTCACAATGAGCTAATGGGTAGAACACCTTATATAAAATGGCAGTCTAAGTTACATATAAGGAGAATGTGGAATTTAAGATAGTTAGTGCTAGAGATAGGCATTTGAATGAGTAATTTTATTTAATTAGCTCTTCATTTCACTAGCTTATTCTAGAAAATGTGCAAAGGCAAATACTAAAATCTTATTGAAAAGAACAGTTTTCATTTTTCCCCCTAGAAATGGTGATATGATGAATACTTTAATGTGTCACACTTGGCTAGACTATGGTGTCTGGTCGTTTGGTCAAACACTAGTTGTGATGTTGCCGTGAAGGTATTTTTTGGATGTGATTAACATTTACAATCAATTGACTTTAAGAGATTACCCTCCATAATGTGGGTGGGCCTCACCAATCAGTTAAAGACCTTAAGAGTAAGGACTGAGGTTTCCAGAAGAAATTCTGCCTTAATTGCTGCAACATGGAAATTCTGCCTGAGTTACCAGCCTGCCAGACTGCCCTGAAGATTTAGATTTGTCAGCCTCATCATTGTGTGAGCCAGTTTCTTAGAATCTCTTTCTTCTCTCTCTCTCTTTATCTCTCTCTCTGTCTCTGTCTCTCATTTCTCTGGAGAGCCCTGACTAAAACAAATGGTAACAATTTTTGTTGTTGTTCTATAAAAGATCTTGACATCCAGAAAAAGTGCTTTGGGTTTGGAATTAGAGGGCAGGGATTCAAATTCAGCTCTGTCCCTTGATAATTGTATGATTTTGGACTCGTTACATGTTCTAGTTGAAGGTTGCCTTCTTTGTTAAGAGGGGATAATAACATCTTTCTAGGCCATTTAAAAGTGTTTTTTTGAGGCTCAATTATGATAGTTCATGGGCAAGCTCTATGAAAAACATACACTGTGATACATTTGAAGAGTTTAACCACCATTGATGTTTCTTACCATGAATGCAGGAGATATGTGACAATCTTGCTCTTAAAACCATTTCAATGGCTGGTAAATTGGGGTTTACTTGGGATCTTATTTGCAATCTTTAATCTTGTACCTGCATCTCTTCCTCCCACCCCTACCTTTTTCTCACACACCATGTCTTATCTATTTGTAATTCTGCAAGAACAACTCATGCCTCTGTTCTCTTTAGGAGAATATTATCAGCCATTATTTTCTGGAGCCCGTATTTGTGTCTTATTTCCCTGTGTGGACCTTACCAAATGGGTGCCAGATATCTTTTCTGTGATTTTACCTAAAGGTAGTTTAGCAATTTTCTAGAGAAATTCGTCATTAGAAATTCATCATTTATTCTGGAAGGAGCCCACTTTTTGCTTACCCTTCTGGTTGCTTTGACTTCCATTTTTATTTCCAGAGCTCAACTTACTAATACCATCTAGAAGCACTGGGATGCATCATCCTGCTTATTTATCAGACAATTCATGTCACATATTCCCACAGTTCAGTGTATAGAGCTTCTCTGTTTTGAAATTAACCTGAATGATTTTAATGACTGGCCATTTGGCCTAGTTTCTGATTGTAGATGAATCATTATATCTGTATTGCAGAGGGTTGGACATCTTTTTATTTCTGCCTTCCTGAAGTGGAAACAAAGAGTAAGGTGATCCTAACAAAGGATAGAAAATGAGCCAGCACTTTCTTTTTCTGTCTGTCAGTAAGACCCCTTTGTTTTGTTTTGTTTTTGTTCTTGTTTTTGGTTTAAGCAAAAAGGAATTAATACAGGAAATCAGGAGCTTAAAAAATCAATGGAAGGGTTAGTTGGGTCCCTTAGGGGGTCTCCAGGAATGATTCCTAGGACAAGACTGCTGTTCTTGCCTACTGGGGGAACTGTTACCTCTGCAATAATCAGAAAGGTGTCAATCAGTGGACTCCGTTGGTACTGTAGAGTTCAAAGACATGCCACCGTGGCTGTGATGCAAGGATCAGGAAACACTGTTGCCCCTGTGACCACCTCTCAACACCCATGGAGTTAGTACCTAGACACTGAAATAATGCTACAGAAAAGCCCAATGGGTCCACAGGTGAGTTTGCCGCAGAAACAAAGCGGATGACTCCAGCCTTGGATACACCTTTCGAGAGCTTCTAATTGGTAAAAGCAGAACTCTAGCTGCAGCGAGATGGAGGAAATGTGGTTTTTTCCTTCTTTAGCCCCTGTAGGATCAAAAAACGTGCTAGAGGTTTGGAGTGGATGCTGAGAGCCAGTTCAGAGTACCCACCACAACTGGTTTGCTGCTTTAGGCTCTTTCTAACTCTTCTCATCTTTGGCCAACTCCTTATTCTTTTATTTGAGAAACCTTCTCTGACACTCCCTTCCCTACCTCCACCATTGCTAGATAGGATGCCTTTTTGTGAGTTCCATAGCTCTAATCTCTAGCTCCGCCATCTGTGTGCCACTCCATATCATGATAGCCTGCTTTCTTCCTCCACTAGATTGCAAGCTCCTTGAAAACACAAACTCAGTCTTATTCATTATTGTGTAAGTAATTGGTGTATATTTGTTGAGAATAATCGTTACTATATTATAACATCTCCAACAGCATCTCTTCTCCTGTTTTTTGTTGTTCCATATTCTTTTTTTAAATTTAAATTCAATTAATTAACATATAATGTATTATTGGTTTCAGAGGTAGAGGTAAACGATTCATCAGTCTTGTACAACACACAGTGCTCATTATATTGTGTGCCCTCCTTAAGGTCCCTCACCCAGTCATCCCATCCCTCTACCCTCCCTCCCCTCCAGCAACCCTCAGTTTGTTTCCTATGCCAGGAGTCTCTTATGGTTTGTCTCCCTCTCTGGTTTCATCTTGTTTTGTTTTTTCTTCTTTGGATTGAGGTTTAGCCTGTCAAGCATTTGCATTACTTGCAATTATTAATCCCTGGAGATTCATGAGCAGCCAGGAGAAGATGAGTGTACAATCAACACGAGGCAAGTTTGGGACCTCACAAAGTGAATGGAATTATATTTATCAGGAGGTGGCTGCTATTTAAATCACAGGCACAGATGCCCACATTCATCTGTGACACTGAAGCAGTTTTGTAATGAGTGATATCTTCCCTGAGGTTCCTTCGTGTTACTCTTTCCTTCTGCTCAAATTTCCAAGTTGTCCTCTGCAACTGTGGGGAAGGGGATGTTTCACTTGCCTCCATTCAATAAAGGAGGGGGCATAAGTTTGGTTCCAAATGTCTGACTCTGGTATTATATCCTTTATTTAGCATTTTCTGGAAGAAAGTGTAATGGTTTTACTTTGCTTCACAACCATCAGATACATTAAGTTCTATGAGTCTTGGTAAATTATTAAGTGGTTATTGATTTTGTTGTGGTGAAGATCAAGATGTATTGACTTTCACCCCAGTCAACAGTTCCAAAGCATAATAAGTCTTGACGTTTATTGAAACATGTATGTTAATCTCTGTGTGTGTGTGTGTGTGTGTGTATCTCAACATTCAGATATCTATATTGTACTCTTTCTGAAGACCTTTGGAAGAAACCATTTTCCCCCAAAGATCCTCTTTTTTACTTTTTGCCTTGTTTGTTCATTAGTTCTTCATTTATTCTTTACAATTTTAACCTCATTTATCCTTCCCTTGGTTGATAATAGTAAGGAAAACCAAGGCTTGTGAAGAAATCTATTTGCCTTTCACAAACTAGTTGGGGTTAGTCTTCTTGATGAGCTTGTGATTAATTGCAAAGTGGGTATTGTTTTCTGTCTGCCTCCATGTCAGGGTTCAATAGAACAATAAGTAAGTTATAGATTTTCACTCTCCAACCTATAACTTTTTCATTTTCTCATTTGTGAACAAAGAATACTTTATCCCAGCATCTACCAAACAAATATTAAATCAGGGACCACAGCTGAGAATATACTCACTGAATCCCAGTATTTTTTTTCCCCAGTTATATGATACATATAACAAAATAAGATCAAACTTGTGTTTAGACAAAGTTCAGTGTTCAACTACATGATACAGTTTAATGGGTACAAAACAACAACAAAAACAAAACACCTTGTATTGTCTCCCAGAATACCTTAAGTTCTACTAGTAGGAATTTATTATAAGTGTCCTCTTAGAAAGTGAAAATTGCTCCTGGGTGGACAACAATGTCAATTAGCTGACCATTAACCATTTACTGACTATTCTCTATATGTCTCATTCTATGTTGTCTTCTAGAGTTGACACTTTACTTGGTTTATTCTGTTGTATCTAAGTTCCATGTTTCTTTCTTTTTTTAATTTTTAAATTTATTTTAGAGAGAGAGAGAAAGTGGGAAAGTGGGAGGGGCAGAGGGAGAGGGAGAATCTCAAGCAGACTCCCCACTGAGCTTGTAGTCCAACATGGGGCTTGATCTCATGCTCCTGAGTTCAGGACCTGAACAGAAACCAAGAGCCAGATGCCTAACCAACTGAGCCACCCAGGTGCCCCTATGTTCCATGTTTCTTTAGCCTCATTGCTGCTTCTCATGCATTAATTGGCTGCTCTATGACCAGTGGAGCAAGTGAGATAGTGCTTATTTAAGCAGTGAAGTTTTCCCTTCCAGTTAGAAAAGTGCATGTCATCTAGGAATGGGTATTTTGAAAGCATGTGAAAAAGGCAAGAAGGAAAGGATAGATTTAGAGTAGAGCAAATTGTCATCCTGTATATGTATGTATGCATTCCCCCTGCCAGCTCTGAATGTCTGTGTCCCTCCCCCCCAAATTCATGTGTTGAGGTCTTAACCCCCACAGGTGATGGTATTAGTGGGGTGGGGCCTTATGGAGGTGCTTAGGTCATGAGGGTGGAGCCCCCATTAATAGGATTGGTGCTTTGTGAAAGAGGATGCAGAGAGATCTCTTTCCCCTTATGACATGGAAGGTTACCACAGAAAGTCCACTGTCCAGAAAAGTGCCCTCATCCAACGATGCTGGCATCCTCATCTCAAACTTCTAGTCTCCAGAATTGTAAGAAATAAATTTCCATTGTTTATAAGCTACCTAGTCTGTGGTCTTTTGTTATAGCAGCCCAAATGGACTAAGCACCCCCTCATATGTATATATATATCTGAGGCAAAATAGACAGTGGTCATTTCCCATGATGCCAGTTGGCAGGGTGACATTCCCAAGGGAGTTTTAAGACAGCTATTGAGACTTTGAATGACAATTTGACATTCTGATTTCCAGGGACAAATGAGATCAAGAAAAGAGAAAGATATTACAAACCTGACAAAAATCAATCTTTCTGATGAAAACAACTGCCCCAAATGATTAGTGCTTCCAAGTGTTTTAGGTATTGGCAGGAGGAAAAGGCGTCAGGCTGATAAAACTGTCTCTTGCCGAAGAGAGAAAGCTTTGGCTTGATGTGACAGAGAAGGCATGACCATGGCCAACTCCACTTTTAAGGAGTGATCTTCAAGTGCTTTGCATAGTACTTAAGGCTGATATAGAGAAAATAACAGCTCTCTGATGCAGATTTCAAGCTAAGAACTTAAAAAATGTGATTTTTATGTTCAAATTGTTTTTAATGCTCTACTTCAAGCCAGTGTGACTCCTGATAAAATGATTTGCAAACATTACATGGGGAATGAAAGAAAAGCCATTCTCAACTTAAATATATAGATTTTAATGAAGCTTTTATAGTCCAGGTAGCCTTTATACTTTAGACTCCTAATGTAAAGAGGAATTGTGTTTAAGACACATCAGGTAGAAGCAAAGTATTTTTCCTGTTGAAAAGGGGAATAGGTGGCAAAATTGTGATGGCTCCTTTTTTTTTTCTTTTTTCATGCTATATAAAAATTTGGATTATAAAACATGTACAAAAACTATTTTTTCCCTGAACACCCACAGGGATTTGGAAATGTTTTGCTGGCTCTCCTGCAAGGTCTCCATGACAATCATTTCCTCCACAGCTGTAGACTGGGTTTGATTTGGACCTGGAGTGGCACTGGTGTTTTGTGGGAGGTGCAAACCAGTCTTGCCTTGTTCGTGAAAGTTTTATGGTGGGGTTCTACTCCTTTCTTAGCGGTGTCATCCCAGGAAGTGTTCCCACTGGCTCTTGGCAAACTGTGAGGAAAGTGGTTTGAGTTTGATACTGGAAGCATCCAATATGTCCATTTCATTCCATACCTCAGCAACCTCTGCTCAATGGTTAATGCTCTTTTCTTTATTATGCTAATTGTGCTATTGTATATCAGTATATTTTACCTTATGTTATCATTTATTAAAGTAATATTTTGATATGAGTAAAATAAATATAAGCCAGTGTGTGATTTTTAGAATTAAAACATTACTTGTACATTTTATTATACAATGAAAAGTTGTTCGCCATAAAAAGGAACCAGTATAGTGGTTTCAGCAGCCACTGTAATGCTTTGCCTGGAGACCTCTAGAACTGGCTTCAGTAGGTGTTCTCCTCTCTGGATTCTTTCCTTCTTAAGTTGTGTGACTGAGAAGGACCTTCCATGGGAGAAACTACAGCATGGAACAATACAGACAGTGTGATACAATGGAGAGGACACAGGTCTAGCTTCCAAGAGATGCAGATTCTTCTGTGTGTTTAATGTCTGATTTGGACAAGTCACTTAACCTACCTGGACATTGTGTCTTCACCTGTGAAGTGATGATAATGATGATGATGAACACTAATACTGACCAAGCATTTGCTGTGCACCAGGGAGTGTTCTCAGGGAGAACAAATTCATGTAACTTTCACAATATCCTAATGAAGTAGGTACTATTTTTTCTCATTTTACAGATGAAGAAACTGAGATATAAAATGGTTAAATATATTTCTTTTTGTAAAAAAGATTTATTGATTTACTTTAGAGAGAGAGAGAGAATAGGGGGATGGGCAGAGGGAGAGAGAGAATCTCAAGAAGACTCCCCACTTAGTGCAGAGCCTGACTGAGCCACCCAGGACTCCCAGGTTAAATATATTTCTAAGGTCACCCAGTGAAGATTAGAACCATGCAGTCTGGCCCCAGGGCTCTCACTCTTGACAATGGCTTAAGTCCATTTAAAATCCAGGATTCTATTTTTTTTTAATGATTTTATTTATTTATTTGTCAGAGAGAGAGAGAGAGAGTGTACGAGTGGGGGGAGGGGTAGAGGGAGAAGCAGACTCCCTGCTGAGTAGGGAGCTTAATGCAGGGCTCAATCCCAAGACCCCAAGATCACGATCTGAGCCCAAGGTAGCTGCTTAACCGACTGAGCCAGCCAGGCATCCCTCTAGGATTCTATTTTTTAAGGAAAAGTGCCTTCTGTGAAGAAACAGATGGAACAATGTATTCCAATGGATTTGAAGAGCCCTTGATAACCACAAACATAAATTAATAGTTTGTTTTAGAAATACATATCTCTGTCCCTATCTTCTATCTATCTATCTATCTATCTATCTATCTATCTATCTATCTATCTATCTATCTATCCATCTATCTATCATCTATCATCTATCCATCTATTATCATCTATCTATCTATCTATCTATCTATCTATCTATCTATCTATCTATCCATCTATCTATCTATCTATCATCATTATCTTTCTTTCTATTTAACATCTATCTGTCCATCCATCCATCCATCCATCCCTCCATCCCTCCATCTACCTATCACCTTTTTAAAATGTAAACCTGGGACTCAATCTTCTCAAGCTACCCTCAAAATTATAATACGAAGTGATGGATCTTAATAGAAATGAATAATTATAGCTTGCTGCCAAACACCACTGAGAAGTATTCTATCAAATAATTTTTCCTCTAATGGCTGTTTGTATCACAAAAATAACTTATATTTAAGAAGGGAGAGAAAACAACAACGACAGGGCAATTAAACTCTATTAAAACTATAACGGTACATAGTAATATCATGTAGATTTGGAGCCATTTTCTCTGGGAAGCTCTAAGTGCTATATAGATTCATTCATTCTTATGTTACCTCTATTATTCATACATTATTTATGGATTTGTCTTGGTCTCTCTTATGTTATCTCTACACTAGTCTTGCTGTCATGTAATCCAGTGATAAGTGGTACATGGGTTCTCCCCACCATTAGTTCTCAGTTGCTCTAACTTCTTTTTCTTCAGCATCTTAGAATTGGAGGTTCCCTTTCACATTGTGAATAAGGGGCAGGTGAGCTATTGAAATGTTCTTCTTTCTTTGGGAATGGAGTGTCCAGGTTCATACAGTGAAGTCTTACTGACAGCCTGGCTTACTTACTGAAAGCCTCAGCTTTCTTTTAATGCTTAGGGTATAGATGTGGTTAAAATCACCCTCTGACACAATGATTTCCTGTTAGCGTTCTTGGAGCCATCTTGTAGGAGTTCCTTGGAAGAGAGTGACTCTGGATTTAAATGCCTTACACAACCTTTTTTCTTTTTATTTATTTATTTAAATTCAATTAATTAACATAGTATATTATTAGTTTCAGAGGTAGAGTTCAGTGATTCAACAGTTGTATATAGCATTCAGTGCTCATTACATCATGTGCACTCCTTAATGCCCATCACCCAGTTACTCCATCCCCCCACTGACCTCCTCTCCTGCAACCTACAATTTGTTTCCTATGGTTAAGACTCTCTTATGGTTTGTCTCTCTCTCTCTGATTATGTCTTGTTTTATTTTTCCCTCCCTTCCTCTATGTTCCTCTTTTTTGTTTCTTAAATTCCACATATGAGTGAAATCATATGATAATTGTCTTTCTCTGATTGGCTTATTTTTTTAGTGTAATACCTTCTAGTTCCATCTATGTCTTTGCAAAAGGCAAGATTTCATTCCTTTTGATGGCTGAGTAATATTCCATTATATATATACACACACCACATCATCATTACCCATTCATCTGTCAATGGACATCTGGGCTGTCCATAGTTTGGCTATTGTGGACTTTGCTGCTATAAATATTGGGGTGCAGGTGCCCTTTTGAATCACTACATTTATATCTTTGGGGTATATACCTAGTAGTGTAATTGCTGGGTTATAGGGTAGCTCTATTTTTAACTTTTTGAGGAATATCCATACTGTTTTCCAGAGTGGCTGTACCAGCTTGCATTCCCACCAGCAGTGTAAGAGGGTTCCCCTTTCTCAGCATCCTCACCAACACTTGTTTCCGGACTTGTTACTTTTAGCCATTCTAGTGGTATCTCATTGTGGTTTTGATTTGCATTACCCCGATGCCGAGTGATGTTGAGCACTTTTTCATGCGTCTGTTGGCCATTTGTATGTCTTCTTTGGAGAAATGTCTGTTCATGTCTTCTGCCCATTTCTTGACTGGATTATTTGTTCTTTGGGTGTTGAGTTTGATAAGTTCTTTATAGGTTTTAGATACTAACCCTTTATCTGATAAAACATTTGCAAAAATCTTCTCCCATTCTGTCAGTTGTCTTTTGGTTTTGTTGACTGTTATTTTTGCTGTGCAAAAGCTTTTTATCTTGATGAAGTCCCAATAGCTCATTTTTTGCCTTTGTTGCCCTTGCCTTTGGGACCATGTCTAGTCAGAAGTTGCTGTGGTCAAGGTCAAAGAGGTTGCCGCCTGTGTTCTCCTCTAGGATTTTGATGGATTCCTGTCTCACATTTAGATCTTTCATCCCTTTTGAGTTTATTGTTGTGTGTGGTGTAAGAAAGTGTTCCACTATCATTCTTTGGCATGTGGCTGTCCAATTTTCCCAACACCATTTGTTGAAAAGATTGTCCTTTTCCACTGGATATTCTTTCCTGCTTTGTTGAAGATCAGTTGACCACAGAGTTGAGGGTCCATTTCTGGGTTATCTATTATGTTCCATTGATCTATGTGTCGTTTATGTGCCAAAACCATACTGTCTTGATGTTGCACACCCTTTTCAGTGAATTGTCAGTTTTGCTCCACCCAGAAGTTGGTAGTTAGGGACATGGAAACAACGTAAGAAACTTTTGCAACATCATACTTACAACGATGGTATACATAAATATGCATGTTGAAATTCCATAGTAGAAATTAAATCCAGGAACTAAATTCTTTGTGAATTTGTCTAGAAAAAGAGGTTGGGGAGAAAAGGCGAGTTTATCCAAAAAAATTGCACCACGAGGCTGTGGCTATTAAGTAGTCCCAGAGTTAGGGGACTTTTTCTTTCTTTCTTTCTTTCTTTCTTTCTTTCTTTCTTTCTTTCTTTCTTTCTTTCTTTCTTTCTTTCTTTCTTTCTTTCTTTCTTTTCTTTCTTTCTTTCTTTCTCTTTCTTTCTTTCTTTCTTTCTTTCTTTCTTTCTTTCTTTCTTCTTTCTCTCTCTCTTTCTTTCTTTCTAATATTATGTGCAGTTAGCTAACAAAATAGTACATCATTAATTTTTGATGTAGTGTTCAGTGATTCATTAGTTGCATATAACACGTCTAGTTTGCATGTCCAGGTCCTTTCTTATAACACCTTGAACCAATATAATAGATAGAAACACCTTCTAATTTATGCCATTAAAATATAATCAATGGCCATGAGTCCTAATATGCTTGCTCAGTGCTTTTCTGATAGCAGGCAGTAAGTATAACAACAGGCTAAGACTCAGGTTGATACCAAGATAGAACTTGACTATGCCTGAACAGGAAGATGGGCCAGGTCCTGTGTCCCACACTGTTTAACGTTGTGTTCTTCAATATGGTAGTTGCTAGCTACATTTGGTTATTACAATTCAAGTTAATTAAAATTAAAGATAATTGAAAAATTAGTTCCTCCCTTACACCAGCACAGTTCAAGTGGTCAATAGCCACATGTGGCTAGAGGACGCCATATTTGAATAGAGCAGACATAGAACATCCTATCATTGCCGGAAGTTCTTTTGGATAGGAATGATTTAGAGTCAGAGCTTTAACTGTTAGAAAGTGAGAAATCTCTAACTCATTAGAAAGTAAGGGATCAACTGGGGCATGGGTTAATTAGACTGAACGTCAATAAGTAAAATTTGGCTAGGGTCACAAGAAGGGAAACCAGAACATGTTCTGGAGGATTGCTCTTTCCTGCTTAATTGTTGCCTCAGAGCTAGCAGAAATCAACCTTTTGTAGCAGAAGTGGACGGGAGTTTGGTTTGTCTTTCACCTTCATTTGGAGAACCCCCTCCTGACTCAGATGTAAAGTTTAAAGATTTGCTCCCTCCTTTGGTTTTCTGCATTCTATTTTAATATGCTACCACTGATTCTAGAAATTCTCATACCTAGGTTTTATGAAGATCGGTGTGCTGCCACACAGATCTTACCAGAAACTTTAATGCTACATGCCCCAGGCTTTCTTGCCTGACATGTCCTTTGTAGCACCCCCTGTCTGCCTCCAGTTAAATATCTTTTTCAGAGAAGGAATCCCCCTGAAATCTTATACTACTCCAGATTAGGAGACCAAGAATTGTCCCTATGGTTTAAAATACCCCATAATGGTTATGTCTATATAAGAAAAGACTTGGAAGAAATGACTGCAAATATACATTCAATTGCTTGAATAAAAATCAAGGCAATGCGGTGGACTTAAATTATAGAAAGAAAGGTGTCAAGTGGGTTTCTGAAAAACTTACATGGCTCATGGGATTTCTGCCCTGGAAAATTTTTAATCAGAAAAGCTGAATACTTGTTGAACATCTCTTCCCTGGTTAATTGCAATCACCTTCTAAATAGTCTCCTGACCTTAGCATTGATCATAGTGGCCCCCTAAAAGATATACTCACATCTTACTCCCTAAAACCTGTGAATGTGATCTTATTTGGAAAATGGGTTTTTGCAAATGTAGCTAAAGTTAAGGATCTTGAGATTAGATCATCCTGGATTATCCAGGTAGGCCCAAAATCCAGTGAAAACTGTCCTTATGAAAAACAGAAGAGGAGAAGACATAGGCACACAGCGCAGAATGTCACGTATGGAGGAAAGCAGAAATTGGAGTGGCCATAGCCAAGGAAGCTGGCAGCCACCAGTAGCTGGAAGAGGCAAAGAATGGATTCTCCTCTAGAGCTTCCAGAGGAAATGTGGTTCTGCTGACACCTTGATTTTGGACTTCTGGCTCAGATTTCTGGCTTCCACAACTGTGAGAGAATACACCTCTTTTGTTTTAAGCCACCAAGTTTGTGACAATTTGTTACAGCCGTCACAGGAAATAGGAATACAGATCTTTTCTGATATGTCCTCAAAATCACTTTTAGAATGATAAATTGGAGACATAAGCCTCATGCAAAATATAAAGTACAAGTTCTTTAGAAGAGCTTCCAAGAACCCCTTGATCTGGTCACTGCCTGCCTTTCTCACTAGGTTGCTCTCTGTACCCCTATTACATTTAATAAGACCAGACTCCTTTGTTCCCTGGATGTACTGCCAGTTTCATCACACTGTGTTCTTCCTACTATCAGCAATGTCCTTCTGAGGCTTGTCTGTTTGTTTTAACTCTTTACCTTTCTTTCAAAACCCTGCTCCGTGTCTGTCCCTAGGAAGACTTGTAAGCTGACATTACTGTCTTTTCCTCCTTCCCCATTGTCACCTCTGCATCATGAATAGACATCCATTATGACACAGTGCTTTTCTGCATCCATCCAAAAATTAAAAATGAAAATTTAATAGGTAATGTATCTATAGGTTCATTTTTTTTTCATCTATAGTTTTCAAAAATAAAAATGATTAAAGAAAATAATCCTGGAGAAGACTTGCCCCCATGCTTATCCCCACTGGTTTCTCTCCATTCCTTAGAGGTAACCATTTTAAAATACTTTGGTTCTTTACTCAAAGACATAAATTTTCCTTATACAGTGGCAACACACTATATATGTTTTTCTGAACATGGCTTTTTTCCACTTAGTATTATATCCTGGAGTTTTTTTTTGCATATCACTTTATAGAGTTCTTCCTCATTCCCCCATTTTTTGGATACACAGTATTCCACTGAATAGATGACCCTAGATAATTTAACCAGTCCCCAAATATTGGACCCTTGGTTTGGCCCCATTATTTTTTTATAATAAATATTGCTCTAATAAAAACTTTTATACATATATCATTTTATATGATGCAAGTATAGGATAGATTTCCAGAAGTGAGATTGCTGGGCCAAAGGTCAAGTATAAATGTAATTGTGTTAGTCATCACCAGATATTCCCCCATAGGCACAGAACTATCTTGTATCCCACTGGCAAGGTATAAGTGGGCGGTGGGTATTGCTTAGCAACACGGAGTGTTGCACACTTTTGCATTTTTGCCAACATGGTGGGTGAATGTAAGAGTTTCCTATTGTTATATAATAAATTACCACAAACTTAGTGTCTTAACACAACACATATTTATTATCTCACAGTTTCTGTGATCAGCAGCCTAAGCATGGTTTCGCTTTGTCCTCTGATCAAGGTCTCACAGGCTGAGTGTCAGCAGAACTGCAGTCCTACCTGAGGCTCAAGGTCTTCTTCCAAGTTCGTGTGGCTGTTGGAAGAAGTCAATTTCTTTTGACTGTAGAATTGAAGCTCTCAGCATCTAGATGCTGTTTATGGTTCCCAGACATGTGACCCTCCCCACAGACAGTTGACATACATCAGCTTGCTTCTTCAAGATCAGCAGAAGAGTTTCTTTCTCTAGCCTGCTAAAATGGAGTCTTATTTTAGATAACATATTCGCAGAGTGTCATCCATCCCATCTGCCATATAACATAACCTAATTAAAGGAGTAACATCCCAAGATTGCTGCCATATTCTATTGGTTAGAAGTAATCAATAGGTTCCAGCCACACTCAAGAGAAGCGGACTATGTAAGGCTTCACACTTGGGGTTGAAGATCCTGGGGACTCCAAAGAATTCTGCCCATTGCAGTGAGAAATGCAGTTTTAATATGAATTCTTTTTATTACGAGTATTTTTGTATGTTTAATGGCAACTTGTATTTTTTTTTCTTTGTGAACTATCCATGTTCCTAGTCCATATTTCTCCTAGGCTTTTGTTATTTCTTTTTTCCTAGATTTCCAGGAGCTCTTTATGTAAGTGTAATTCTTTGACACCGATATAAACTGCAAATACTTCCCTCCAGCTTGTTCTTATGCTGTGTTGAATGCAAAGTTTATGCATGTATGTGGTTGAACTTATTAAATTTTTCTTTTTACTTCTCTTTTTCTGAGTCATAGCTATAAAGGTTGCTTTCATTTTGTGGCTTTAAAGGAATTCAACCTTTCAACCTTGTTATGACTTTATTTTTTACACCTTAACTCTAAATTCATTTGAAGTTGTTTTGATTATGGTGTGATTCATGAATACAATAATATATTCCAGGTGGCTATTTGGTTTTTCCTAACATTAATATATTAAAGTTCATGTTTACCACCACAGATCTGAGCACCACCTTTATCATATACTAAATTCCCATGTAAATTAAAATCTATTTCTGGAATTCATCTTCTCTTTTTTGGTCTATTATATATGTCCCAATACCACACTGTTTTAATTATTGAAGTTTTATAATGTATTTTTGGGTTTATAAGGCTTTTTTTTAAAGATTTTTATGTTATTATTTATTTGAGAGAGAGAATGAGAGAGAGAGAGAGAGCATGGGGGGAGGATCAGAGGTAGAAGATGACTCTCCGCTGAGCAGGGAGCCCGATGAGGGACTCAATTCCGGGACTCCAGGATCATGACCCAAGCCAAAGGCAGTCGCCCAACCAACTGAGCCACCTAGGCACCCCCTACAAGGCTTTTCTATTTGGTAGATTTCTTGGTTATTATTATTAGCTTATTTTTCCATAAGAACTTTAGAATTATCTAGTTTCAGAACAAAATTTCTTTTTTTACTATTCTTGTTGGGATTGTTAAATTTATAAATTAATTTAGGAAGAATTGAAATTTTTATGATATATATTTTTTAAATTTATGAACTTGATCTATCTTTCCATTTATTTACTTTTTCTGTCAGGAATGTATCTTATTTTTTCCTCATATTGTTTTTGCACACGCCTTGTTAGATTTATTCCTAGGTATTTTATCCTTTTCGGAGTTATTGTTGGTCCATTTGAAATGGAACTTTTCCATTATATCTTCAAAGTGTTGCTTGTGTACATGGAGACTATTGATTTTTATTAATTTTACATATGACTACATTACTATTTAGAAAACATTTCTTGAGTGCCTAACATGTGAGGAGCTTCTGTACAAAAACTGAACTCACAATACACAGAATAGTCATGGTCCGTGCCCCCAGGAAAGAAGCAGAAAGTAAACAGGTAAGCAAATAAATAAATATATAAATGACTACCTGTAATCAATGCAATAAAGAGTTGTTTAGTAATATAGAGTAATTATTTAAGTGAGTCTTCCGCAGTTACAGAAACTTTGAGGTTTTTGGTTCACACTTTATTTATCTCTGGGTCTCCAGAGACTAGCGCAATATCAAGAGACAAAAGGCAGCAAATATTTATTGAACTGAAAAGAACTAATTTGCTTTGAGCTTAGGGGCAATGATGTTTTAAATCTGTTAACCTGATGACCACACAGCCCAGATTTTTCAAACAATTTCATATTTTATTTTATTTTTTTAAAAAAGATTTTATTTATTTATTTGAGAGAGAGAGAGTAAGGGAGAGAGCACAAGCTGGGGGAAAGATGGAGGGAGAGAAAGAAGCTGGCTCCCCACTGAGCAGGAAGCCTGAAGCCCAGGACCCTAGGATCATGACCTGAGCTGAAGATAGATGCTTAACTGACTAAGCCACCGAGGTGCCACAAACAATTTCATATTTTAAGTTCACTGTTTCTATAAATATATTATCTCAAAATGGTTCTTAAGGATTTGTTTGGAAATTGTCAACCATAGTTAAAGCTTTTATCCAAAGAGTCCTTCCATGTCTCGGGCCTATGAGCAGAGTGGACTTCCAGTCATTGGCATGAGTATTTTGAAGATTTGAAGATAGGGAAATCCCCTTTTTAAGCTTTTAATTGAAGGGCACCTGGGCGGCTCAGTCTGTTAAGTGTCTGCCTTCGGCTCAGGTCATTATCTCAAGGTCCTGGGATCCAGCCCTGCACTGGGCTTCCTGCTCAGCAGGGAGTCTGCTTCTCCCTCGCCCTCTCCCTATCTCCCCACTCTGTGTGCTCTCTCTCACAAATAAATAAATAAAATCTTTAAAAAAATAAAGTTGTAATTGAGATGTCAAAGTCAAATAAATTTACTAAGCCTCATTGGAGCTTGTGTGTTCTTCCAAGCCTAGGAGTTAATATTTACATCTTTTATACTACTTGGAAATAAAGAAAATGCTATGATGGAGAAAATTCTACTTATATGTATAGAGTTTTCATTGTTTTATTTTTCCTTTCTAAATGTTAATAAATGACAAGTAAAGGGTCTAGGGGTTTTGTTTGTTAATTTTTATTTATTTATAGCTTTCATAACTTTGAAAAAGAATTCAGATCAGCTTAAAGGAATATATGAAATGCATCAAATTTACGTATATTGAAAAAGTGTGAGAAGGAAACTGGGTACAAAATAAACTTGGAGACATATGATAGACTTGCTGTCAGAAGGCTCCAGTTTTGGCTCTGATCTGTTAGAAAACATATTGAACATTAACACCATTTACACTCCAATTAAAATTTTTAAAAATTCCTAATAATAGCAAAAAAATATTTCATGCTTACTCTTTTCCATTTTAAGCTTTTTAAAATGCACTACTTAACTTAATCCTTGCAACAAGAGCCTGATGGGATATGTACTAATATTGTTCTGTTTTACAGGAAAGGAACAACTACTACTAATAATAAGACAGGAAAGGAAATTATTGAGAGGATTCTTATAAAGATGATGCTGTGGACTATAATGAGCAATATTCCCCACAGTATCTGTACAGTAGGTATTGCAGTGAATTTCCGGTGTGTCTTTTGTAGCCTCCCTTGATCTAATGTCCTCGTTTATAAGCACACAATGATTCTACAAGGTGGCCAGTGAAATAAGCACAAGCTGGTGTAGCGTCATTCAGGGGTGAATTTAAGAATATCTAGAAGAATACGTTATTTGAGTATCATGTAGGCAATTCTTTAAAAATCTTACATCTTCTAATTAAGTGACAGGTGGAAATAGGAAGTGTTGACTTTGAGATGGCTTTAAAGTTGAATTAGAAGCTGTGGATGAGATATGAATGTCTAAGTCTGACAGCCTTTGACCTATAAGCATGGCTAACAGACTTCCTTTTTCGATTAATGGCTGTAGCAGACAGGTGAAAGACGGTGTATCAGGTAGGTTATGCTCTGCTCTGCTGTGGTAACAAAGAAGTCCCTGAAAGCGGTGGCTTTGTATACAAAATTCTTATTTATCCTCATATAAGGTCCAGTTTGTGTCTGCTAGCTCTTCCATCTTGTAGTAATGCTTCCTAGAGAAAATAACTTCCAAGGTCAGTGTCGTGGGGGGAAAAAGCAATCTCAGAAAAGGAACACCCACTCTTACCTTTCTCACGTGGGAATTAGCATATTGTTTCTGTTCACGTTCCACTGATAAGAATTAGTTACATGACACCACTCTGATGTATGGGGTCGGGAAACGTGGATATTTACTGAGCACTGACCATTTAAATGACGGAAGGAATAAGTATTTTCTTTCGTCTCTTCTAGGAACTTCTTTCCTGCTATCTTTCTTCTTATCCCTTTCTTCCTACCTTCTTGTCTCATGCAAACATATCCTCATGATTCCAGATTCCTTCTCTTCAAGCACTTTGTCCTGGTTGGAGGAGGTATCTATGAGGGTGGGCAAAGAGACAGAGCAGGAGGAAGGAGAGAGAGAAGGGAGGGAATGTCCCTTCAACTGTCACCTCTCATTTTTTCTACCGCTTGCTCCCATTTCCTTCCCTTACCTCCTGGCTCTGGCTGATGGTTGCAAGACTAAAGTGAAGAGAGAGAATCCCATTCTGCTGCCCCTAAGGCCTCTGTTATTTCTCCTCCTTTTAATCTCTTTCTTTTCACTAAATTTAATAAATACTTAGCATTTTAGCCCAATCTGTGAGCCAGTGACAAATGGGCATTGGGGACCCAGACATGCACAATACGTGGCATCTGTTCTCCAGGGCCACTTGGCTCACTGGTGAACACCCAAGAGCTGTAAAGTGGTAGAGATAGATTGCAAAGTAGGAATAAAATTTTAAAAAACAAGTGAACAAACGAATGATTTAATGCTCAACTGAATGGATACTCAGGATTTTCACCTTGTGTGCAGAGGAAGCTTGCTTCTCAGGGTAGTACTAAGGTGAAAGGCAGGCAAGGCAAAGGAAGACACAGAAGTTACAAATTTTATCAGTGCCTTGTCTGCAATCTCTTCCTCACTCCTTCCCTAACCCCATCCCATTTTTCTCTTACCCGACAACATAAATCCTGACCTGTTCCTCACAGCCCGCTCCCGCTTCTTGCCCTCAACCCTTGGGTGCCTGCACATGGGGTGGAGACAGGGAATGTCCCTGAGTCTTGGGGATGTAGGAGATGTGTCTGTGTAGGCGGCTCCCCAAATTGGAACTATGATCTGAGCCCATTTTTTCCATAGGAACACTATGGTACAATTTGGAAAGATGCGGCACCACTATGGTATATTGCATATACCAGGGTGATTTATGATGTAAACACAATGGTGTAAATGTGATCTGGAGATTTAATTGCCATTAAGAGCATTATTTGCTTGGCAAGGGTGATGTAAGAGGTGATTAAATCTCCAAGCAGTGCTTGACCTAAATGATCTTTGAGGCTCTTTCCAACCAATTTAGGGCACATATTCCTGATTGTGCAGGAATATGTGCTCTGAACTCTAAAGAAGTGATTTCAAAATGAGCCTTTGTAATATGAATCAATGATTAAGAGAGAGATTGCCTGCAATGTAGCAAGTTCTCATTCCTCCAATTTCTCTTCATTCTTAAGTTTTTACCTATAAATTATTCTCTGATGTTTTTCTACTCTTTCTGCATACTAACACAGACTTCTTCCTTAATCCCAAATCGCTGCTTTTTGATTATAAGCATCTCTGAATCTTCACTGGTTGTTTCATTAAGTGAAAAAAAAAATAGATCTCCAACAAAAGAATATACTTCCAAATGAACAACGAGGGAATATTTCATTAATTTGTTTCTCAGTCTTTGCAATCATATACATTAAAATGTTTGATTCTTTTCCTCTAATGAAATGAGAAGTGGTTGTTAATTTTTTATCACTGCCCTAAATAAACTGTACCGTTCCTAATGGATGTATAACCAGAATTAATCTAAAACAGAAATTACCAGTGACATGCAAAGAAGATTATGTGAGTTTCTTACAGCATTTTATCAAGAGATATATTTTCCTGAAGTCAGTTTAGATTTGCATTCAATTTTTGTGCCTTCTGCCCCATGTTTCAAATTTTTAAAAGAAAGAAAACTTGTACACAACTTGGGCACAATAATATCGGATAAATTAGACTTACAGAGGTCATTAACATCTTCCCCCTGCTTCCTCCCAGACAAATGAGAATTCATTTTGAAATTTCATCCACTCAAGACTAGGAACTTTGCCATCTAGTTTGGTAACTAATTTTAATATCTAACGGCAGTTTTGGTCAGGATTTTTTTCTCCATAACTATGGAACTGAAAATATCTCTTGTCGTTTTCCACTTCTCCAAACCTGAAGGAAAAAGGTAAACAATTGGTTACAGTTTTCACAAAGTCATGAATTTACGGTAAAATCATAAGTTTTTTATTAAAGTCATCAAACCAATGTTGCCTTTTATCATTATTTATCAGTTTTTAAAAACAATCTTTTAAAGTCACTTCAAGTTTTATTATCAAGGCCATATTTATTAATATTTATAAGTAAATATTTATAAAATATTTAGGACTGATGCTATCTAAAGGGTTGAATGTAGAATTTTGATGAAAGGCACTTTTGAAACAGAGTCTTGTGGAAGGAAATTTTATCCAGAGCTGCTGTTGAAAGAAGGAGAAGGGTGTCATGGGCCCCAGGAGAAACGAATAAGGAGGCCACTGGTCTAAAGGGGCTAAAGTGAGGCAAAACATGTGTTCTGAGATCACTGTCATTCAGAAGGGGATGTATATGGGAAGTGGACTCTACAAAACCAAAGGGTGTTTTGACCCTTGTGAGTGAAGAGAAGTGTGTGGAGGCAGAAAGCAAAATTGCAAACAGCCAGTGGATGGATGGCCAATCTCTTGGGTGAGGGACGGGGAAGACCAGCTCAGGTTGATGCGCTCAAGAACTTCTCTAATGAGTTGAATTTATGGCAGTGTGCAGGCTGAGGGCAGTTATTAGTAAATAACAGGGAAAGAGTGGTAGTGTCCCAATCACTGGTCTGTAATCAATCAGAGCTTGGTCTCTGTGTGTAATTCTCCTAGGGGATTGTTAGGAGGAAAACACTGTTAAGGCGAGACACTGACTCATGGGGGCCCCATTAGTTGCTTACTGGGGACAGATAGCCTATTTCTGTACACATGGAAGTTCTGTTTATTGGGGAAGCAAGAGAAATGACTGAGAGACTGTGTGTTTTTCTTTCATGGTCTGTTTTCTAAAAGTAAATATTTCAGTGCAACTTAGTTTAATTGCAAATATTTGGAAGAGGCTAATGAGATGATATATTCTTATATGAAAGGTTTTGATGAGCACAATGTGTAATAGCAGGAGGCTCCATCTTAAGGACGTGATGTACTTAGAAAAATGTGCACAAGGTCCTGTGTTTGGACATAGAACAATAGATTTATTTATTATGAGTGGGTGGGTGGTAGGGTTTATTTGCCACGGTGTTAAAAAATATAAAATCATGATTTATTCTAGCCTTGTAGCCTCAATATTTGACAATCTACTTCTGGTATCTGGTACCTATTATTTAACTGTTTTCTTCTCATACAAAGTTAAAGATGGTGGTAACTGGTTTACATCCAATACAGGGCAGATTGGGGCTAAATATATGCTACTTTCTCTACCTTAAGTGAGTCTCATCTAGTTCATTGTACTTTGCATTGAGGAGACCTGTGCTCTTTGTAGTTAGTGTCGGAAATCTTATTTTTATGTTTCCTCTTCAATTCATAATGTAACAAATGCAATAAAATAGAATCCAAGATATTTTGACTAACTCAGTAGTTTTGTTGTTATTGTGTTTTTTTTCTTTCTTCTGCTAGGCTTAGTCTTTTTTTTTAAGCTTTTTTTTTAAAAGATTGTTTATTTTAGAGAGAGAACACATGGGTGAGGGGCAGAGGGGGAGAGAGAGAGAGAAACTCAAGCAGACTCTGTGCTGAGTGCAGAGCCTGATGCGGGACTGTCTTGCTACCCCAAGACCACAACCTGAGCTGAAACCAAGAGCTGGATGCTCAACAGACTCCACCACCCAGTGGAGTGGAGTTTTTTCTTAAAAAAGAGTTTTTTTTTTTTAAAGAGTTTTAATTTAAATTCGTTATTTAATTAACATACAGTGTGATATTAAGTTTTAGGTGTATAATATAGTGATTCAACACTTCGATACAACACTCTGTGCTCATTATGATGAGTGCACTCCTTAATCCCCGTCACCTGTTTCACCCATCACCCCACCCACCTCCGCCCTGGTAACCATCAGTTTGCTCTCTATAGTTAAGGGTCTGTTTCTTGGTTTGCCCCTCGCTCTCTTTTTCTCCCCCCTTTGCTTATTTGTTTTGTTTCTTAAAGTCCACATATGAGTAAAATCATATGGTATTTGTCTTTCTCTGACTGACTTATTTCACTTAACATTATACTCTCTAGCTCCATCCATGTCATTGCAAATGTCAAGATTTCATTCTTTTTTATGGCTGCAAACTCAGTAGTTTTGGTCAAGAGACTGCTGTTGGTAGAACTGACCTGTTGGGGGACAAGCACAAGCCTTCTTCTCACTGATCTGCAGAAGTAGGAGAATCCCTATTTGTCATATAAAAGCTGATCTAGTGGGATCAATACACAATGCATGAAAGTGAATATTAAGAGAAAGTCCAATATAGAAAAGTCAGGAGGTGCCAAAATAGGAATCCTCAGTCCTAGCAAAGCCAGACTCCCCATGATTCATTGTGATGATAAACTCCTAAGTACTTTCTGTACATCAGGGATCTTTGCAACTCATGAGCTGGTAGTACTGTCCTCCTCATTATTATTTGTGTGATTGTTTGGTATTTTGTTACAACTTCCCTTTCTTTCCAATATTTAAATACCAGCAGGTATATCATGAGGTGCAAATGATAATTTAGCACCTCTTTTCTGTCAGGTAGAAATGTCTGCATTAAATGGTATTTGAAGCTGAAGTATCTACTAAGTTTTCTACTGTGCCTTTCCATCGAGAGTCAAGATGGGATGGGAGATGCCAAGAAGAGTGCCCAGATTTACCAGCAAACAGTATAGCCTGCAGGTAGCTCTCTTTCTTTAGCTTCAAGCAAGATGGAACTTGGAGGTACTTGGTGGTGTATTTTTGTTGCATGCATATCATTGCTTGTTATTTTCAATATATGAGAATGCACTCCCCCGTAAGCAACTGAAAATCTGATTGGTTGGATATGTATTATCTCCTATAACAATTCATCCAGACATAGGTGCTTCAAGGTGTGGGGTCACAGCTCAAAAATTAGGGAAGGTCAAAGATCGTGCTGATCCTTCTCATTCTCCATCTCCAGTCTACAGGCTTTAGACCTAGTGTTTATTTGTTGCAAGATGCATGCCATCCTGCTGCAGTATTCTAGGCATCAAGATGGTACTTGAAGGGAAAAAGGGGAAGGGTGAATCTCATGTGGTTCTCTCTTGTTTCATCAGGGAAGAGACATCTCAATGGCAAGAATAGTGTGACATTGGCTACCTCTTCCTGCCAAGTGCTGGAAAAGAGAGAGAGAGAGAGACTGAATTTAAGTAATTTTGGCTTATTCTGTTGTGGAGGCTGTAAAGTCCAAAATCTACAGGGCATACTGGCAGACTGGAGACCCAAGGAAAACTTGATGCCCTACTCACTCTTAGGGCAGAAGTAAGAAGAAATCACAGTTGCCTTAGGTTTGGCCTCTACCCCTTTTTCTAAGGACAGTGAACGCAGGATTACTTTTCATGGAGCAGCCGTGGTCATGTCAGCGAAGACTGGCATGCCATTCTCTTTAGGTCTTGTCTAAGAAGGTGATCTGGAGAGATAAAGAGATCTCTGCAGGTAGGAGTTGTAGGTATTACAGCATTCCTAGTGCTGGAGAAGGAGTATGAGACCAACCTGTATAAAGACACATTCACCCAATGACAGTCTGCTCAGGCCCCCATAACAAAGTTCCATAGGCTGGGTGGCTTAAACCACAGAAATTTATTTTCTCATAGTTCTGGAGGCTGGAAGTCTGAGATCAGAGTGCCAGCATGGTCAGGTTCTGACAAGAACGCTTTTCCTGGTTTGTAGACGGCACCTTCCTGTTATGTGCTCATGCGGCCTGTCCTCAGCCCCTGCTCATGAAGAGATAGTGGACAAGCTCTCAGGTGTCTCTTCTTTTTTTTTTTTTTTAAAGATTTTACTTATTTGAGAGAAAGAATGAGATAGAGAGAACACGAGAGGGGGGAGGGTCAGAGGGAGAAGCAGACTCCCTGCTGAGCAGGGACCCCAGGGACCCCCCCCCCGTCCCCCGACGTGGGACTCGATCCCGGGACTCCAGGATCATGACCTGAGCCGAAGGCAGTCGCCCAAC
Source organism: Eumetopias jubatus (assembly GCF_037043125.1). Taxonomy (NCBI): domain Eukaryota; kingdom Metazoa; phylum Chordata; class Mammalia; order Carnivora; family Otariidae; genus Eumetopias; species Eumetopias jubatus. The sequence continues at coordinate 15,982,886 of NW_028274807.1, read as the reverse complement.
CAACTGAGCCACCCAGGCGCCCTCAGGTGTCTCCTCTGATAAGGGCTTTAATCTAGCACAAGAGCTCCCTGTCATGATCTCATCTAACCCTCTCTCCCAAAGGCCCCATCTCCAAATATCATGATATGAGGGGTTACGATTTCAACATACGAATTTTGAGGGGACACAGTTCAGTACAAAGCACTCAGGCTGAGCAAATCCAGGCGAGAGATCCCTGGGGGCAGTCTCTCAAGAATCCACAAAAACACCCAGGAGAGGAGCTACCAACCAAGTTTGAACTTTTTTGCTTTCTCTTCCCTCTTGGAACCTCAACCTTGGAGGGGGTGGAAACTAAAGAGAGAAGAATGGGGAAAAAAAATGAGAACATGTCCTCTCCTTCCCCAACAGCCGACTGCCGGCTAACCAGCCCAACCTGGACCAAGCTGAGGTTGGCTCACTTTTAATGATGGATAGAAATTCTGGGGGCCAACTATTCTAATTATTAAATTGCAACAATGTTTCATGTAAACAGAAGAGTTTTGGACAGCCTGAATTTTCATCCTGGAGCAGGGAAAGAACCAGTCTCTTTCAATAAGTTTTAAGGGACAGTAGAGGAACAAAGAATTACATTTAGTGAGGCATGCTTGTTCAACTTAACTATAAGCTTTATTTTGCCTCCCGATCCATTTTCAGGAGAAAAAAGTACAATTTGTCAGAACGATGGTTTGATAGAGTGATTAAAACATCCTGGGGCATGATCTCTAGATCTGAGGATTTTTACATTTGGTTTTTCCCTGCGGAATCTTGGAATTAAAACATTTCAAGTAGCTGTAGTATCTGCAGTGGCCACTTGGTGGCAGCAGTCTATGAAACTGCGTCGTTCTTAGAGACCGTGGAAATCCTGGGTTTTTGTGTGAATAACATTTTTTGTCTTAGTGCTCCCAGAGCAGTGCCTGTTCCTACTTTTGGTGGAAGCACCGTTTTCCATGACAGTGTTTGTTTTGTGGTTGAGCCTTTGCTGGCCAACTTTTGTGATGTTTTCTGAATATCATATATTCTGGTTCTGTTTATAAACATTAGAGCAGTTTAGTGGAAATTCAGCAGTTTGAAATCTCTGTTGGTTTGGAGGTTTTTCTTTTGTCCTCTCATTTAATCCAAACACGGACTGATACATTGAGAAAGAAAAGCTGCTCTTAATTTCCCTTCTCAGATTTTCTCAAATAATACATACTTCCTAAAAATCCTTACACACATCAAAAGAGAAGACCATTTTTATGCTACCTTTGTGTCTTCATTTTTCATGTTTGCACATGTCATTAGCAGGGTGAGTTTCCTGTAGATTTGTACCAGATGGTGTAAGATTACACACACACACACACACACACACACACACACACACACACACACATATATATATGAATGACTGTGGAAAGTTCCTTCATTAAAATCTACCCAACATTAATCTTATATAATTAGTTCATTTCTTTAATAACAAAATCTCATTTACAAGGATCCAGTAACCAACTGAGTCTTCAGCAGCCAGGGGGACAAATGTGATTTTTGCAAACCACTTACTTTTCTATGGTCTTTAGAAACAAAAATTTACTATTGTCTGGAGGGAGGTGGTGATGTGGGGAGTTAGAAAACCATGACGGTCGGGGGTTGAGCCAGCTGGTGTCTAAAGCTGGCCCCAATGTTTGTGGATATATTTGCTGTGTGTGCTCAGGCACAAAATGAGGTTTTCTATGAATTTTAGATGAAATCATTCATTCAGGCAATGAATGCTGTCTGTATGGCAGGCCCTGCACGTGGTCCCGGAGCTCACAGCGCATGCAGTGAACAAGCATGACTTCCAACCAAACGCGCCAAGAAGGGTACGTGTAATCACAGACTGAGGTTAGTGCTCAGGAGGAAAAGAACACATTATAGAAGTACAACAAACAACAGCACAGCCTGATCCAGGCTGGAAGGTGAGGCACGACCTCCCTAAGAAGTTAGACTTAAGGTGAATGCTGAGAGGTACTTCCATTGACCAGGGGAAAGGCGGGGGGTGGAGAGGGAGACAGTGTGGCTGCAAAAGAATGGGCATGTGCAGGAGCCAGAGGTGGGAATCAGCATGGTATGTCTGAGGAATGGAAGGAAGGCTCTGGAAGTTGGAACACAGAGAGTTGTGGATGAGGAAGGGGAGGGAAACCTGGGCTGACTGCAAGGGCTGGGGCGGGGGTGCGGAGCTGTTGGCAATGGTGGTAGCCGTGATGCCAGTGGACATGCAAGTGGCTGCAGCAGTGAAGCAGGGAAGTGACGTGTGCCCCAGAGCCCACAGGAGCGAAAGGGCCGCCCTGCTGATCCTGGCACAGGAAGGGGCATGCAGACCAGAGGGGAGAGGGCCAAGAGGCAAGGGACAGGACTCAGGAGACAGGGAGGACCTGAAAGGGGCTGAACGTTGGGGTCAATTGAGTGTGGAAGGGATGTTAAGGAACAGGAAAGCCCCAGGTGTTTCTGACTTGAGTAACGGAAAATCTGGTGTGTGTTTTTCACTGAGTGGAGGAGTACACACAGGCTGGTGTTAGATTTGAGATAAAGCAGAACCCAGATGCCTAAATGTAGGGACCGAGAAAGGCTGAGATCTCACCAGACAGGTACAATGGAGAGAGAGAGAGAGAGAGAGAGAGAGAAAGGGAATGGAGTTTAGGGTGCTAGTAAGTCATGCAAGTCCAGTGTTCCTGGGAGGATGCTTAGCCCACCACGAGGACTCTAATCGTGGTCACTTCCCTGCCCTGCCCGGGGCTCCCTCCTCTCTCCCTCTCACTCCACCCTTCTTTCCCTTTGTTTCCTTTCTCCCTTTGCAGAACTGTATCTAAATTTGCTCATATTGAATGGTAGAAAGTCTCAAATTTTTCCATCTTATGGATCTCGACAGTCTTTTTCAGAATTTCTGTACATATTCTGGTATAACGGTAATTTTCTGACCAGCTAGTAATTGGCCAGTTTAAAAAATATTTTTATTTTCAGGCATCTTTCACTCTGTTTTTGTATTTTACTGCATCTTTTAACTCGAGATCCTGTATAATGTGATTTTCGACAAGTTACTAAACCTCCCTTCGTTTTAGTTTCTCAATTTGAAAAAGAGATGAATAATCTGATGATATAATAATGTGCTTTTCTAATGGGTGATTTGGAGGATTAAATGAGTGAAAAATTTGTGAAGTGCATTATGAGCACACAATAAATGTTAGCTGTTATTATGGGATGGGGAAGAGGAATAGATTGGCAGACCCAGAGATACAGCTAGAACTTAAGCTGCGGAGGTTGTAACTATGTTTAATGTACCCATGTGGTGAAAGTCAGTGTTTCCTGGAGTTTATGATACAAGTTGTGTCATACAAAGGAAGCTTGGAAGGTTTTCCTTAGCCAGTGGAGGGGAGGGAATGGGTGGGGAACTGGTGTTCCTGGTGCCTTTATGGTGTGGTGGAATGATACATCTTGTTTGTATCCTTTCCTGTCTCTGTGGGTGGGCCTCCTCTTAGTGATGTGAACATTGATGCAGCTCACTAATAACAGTAAATAAGAACTGACATTGGTGCCGCCACAGTGTTTATCATAATAGCCCTATCAGGTTGAACAAATTCTCATCTCCATCTTGGCGATGAGAAAACTGAGGCTATACAATTTAACACAAGGTTACACTGATCATTAAGTGGCAAAGCTGGGTTTGAATCCTAGCTTCAGAGCAGACGTGCGTGAACTACCTGTATTTCTCCAGTTTCACTTCCATTCTTAAAATGTTCCCAGAGGTCCAAAGTTTTACGCTTTCTTTAAGAAAGAAAACAATCGTGCACACTTCCTTTTCTTTACTTGAAAGAGAAGAGTTTAACCGGGGAAGGTACATGTTGGTTGAGACAATCTTTAAGGACACACTTAATCCTGACTTTCCATAGTTTTATGAATGGAGAAATGGATGAATTCAAAGAAGTTGATATTGATGGAGGGAGTAAGCACAGTTGCACAATCAGATCACTGTCTGATGGCTGGTCCCTGGAGTAAGAGAGACATCTAAATGAAGACAGAACAATCAGATTCCCACCTTCCATATTTGGAAATTTATTGATTGATTGACTATAAACATATTAAGCACCTCCTGCAGTCTAGGGACTTTATCACATCAGAATCCCCATCTTTATGATGCTTACAGCTTCTTCATGGAGGAGGGATGTAGAAAAAAGACTTATAAAGTACACTGATAATAGACCTTTTCGATAGAGATAATATATTATGGGAACAGAGAGAATCCATGTCTAGTGAAGTCTGGTTTAAAAAGGTGGGTCAATAGCGGTGGGGAAGACAGTAGAGGTGGATTTGCAGAGTGAAGAAATTATAAATGGTAAAAGTAGAGGGACCAGTCTCTGGCTGAGAAGAATGAAGCGAAGGCCAATTCTTCGGGGAAAGGAAGAGTGGAACTGAGTGAGTGCTGACCACATTGGATTGGAGATGGATGCACGGATTTCCTTTGCTGGGTTTCTTACGACACAACAGATGTGGAATCATAGCGAAAACCCTGTTGCCAAACCTAACATGGAAGATGAAGGCAGAATTACGGACAAGAGTCATCAGGGGATGGAGGCAAGAGTATGAAAGGAGATGTATTTCTCACTGCTGACATGGTCAGTGTTCTACTGGCGTTCTCCAACTCCATTTTCATTCTGCAGTGACAACAGCTTCTTCTACTTTTATTTGTCCCTGTTATAACTGCAGTGCTTGATGCAGAAGTGTGAGCAGGAGGTGTCCATAAATGGGCAATTGTAGGGGAAGTGGTGGGGAATGTAGCAGCCTTGGATTGGTCAACAAGAAAGAATTTATATATATCACATGCTCAAATAGGAGAACGAAATGTTGCCAAAGTCTAGCATTTCTTTTCCCTTTGAGTTTTGTTTGTTTGTTTTAATTTACTGTGTTCCTTTGGCTATCTGAGTTTATGCGGTGTCTATGGTAAAACTCAGGACTTTGTCTTTCATTCATCAGCATTTCTTAAAAATGGGCACGTTGATGAGCAACATTTGGGTTTTCCTGCCCTGGCCTGTGTCTGAAATGAATCTTTTTTTTTTTTTTTTAAAGATTTTATTTATCCGACAGTGAGATACACAGCGAGAGAGGGAACGCAAACAGGGGGAGTGGGAGAGGGAGAAGCAGGCTTCCCGGGGAGCAGGGAGCCCGATGCGGGGCTCGATCCCAGGACCCTAGGATCATGACCTGAGCCGAAGGCAGACGCTTAACGACTGAGCCACCCAGGTGCCCCTGAAATGAATCTTTGGAGTCCATTCATTTGGGCTATATGAAGGACACTTGCCTGATAATGAGACAACTGTCCTAATTAACTAAGCTTTAAGAAGTAATTATCTCAGCCCACAGAGCGCACTACCTTTGCCCTCGTTCAAAGGACTGGGCAGATGGTGGGGTCTGGGAGACTTGAGGTTGATATTCAAACAGAATGGTTATTGAAAGCAAAGGGATAGCTTTAGTAGGTTTGTCCCTGCACTTACCAAGAAGTGGGCGGCATGGGTCATTCAGAGTAGTGGCACCCCAAGGCAGGAGCAGGTGCTGTGTTTGAGGACGTAGGTACACTTTTCCATAACCTGGTTTATGGTTTACTCACTTGATCATCTGATGCTGATATTCAAAGTTCTACCCCCTTGCCCTCAGAGGAAATGAATATTTTCCTCAAGGGGATTGCTGCTTACTGGTCTCCTCTGTGCTCCCATGACCCCTCGGGGGTGCCTCGCCATTTCCTCCTCTCTTGGCCGACCCTTGGTCTATTCCTTGTTGACCACCATTGCTTTGTTGAGATTCACTGGAAGATCCTGTGCAGAGAGTGAGCTCTGGTACTCTGGGTGTAATGGTATTTCTCCAACCTCATTATCATTCATGTGGAAGTTAAAAGAAAAAAGAAGCAAACACATCTGCTGACAATCTATCTAATGTGTCTGATATCGCTATAATATGCCCGTATATGTAAGATATGTATACACACACACACACACACACACACACACACACAGATAAAAAAAGCCAGCCTGCTTTTCAGGCAGGGCTTTGGTAGGTGTAAAATAAATAAAATCAAATGGCTCTAATAGTCTTCTGGAATAAATGGATTTTCTCTCCCTTTGGCAAGTGGCTCTGTGTACAGCAGCCTTCCTCTGAAATAGCCACTTGGTAGGGCATTGGCCTCAAGGGCCAGCATCACTGTTTCTGGAGACCCCTTTCGCCCACTGACATACAAGAAAGGAAATGTAACAGACGCCTCAAAGCTCATATAATGAGGATGACCTAGTTGGGAGAAGTGCTAAAGTGTCTCCAGTGTAAAACCTTTTTAATTCTCACCAATGGTAAGGACAAATCATGTGCAGTCCTGAGTACTTCCAATTAGCAAGTGAGAGACTCTGATTAAAAAATCAGGCCCACTGCATGGCAGAGTGTGTTTTGGCTTTTTATTTTGATAAGTGGTTTTAAGTATTTTTATAATCATCCACAGTCTATGGACTAATGGGCTGTAGGATGTCTTTTAACTGCTATAGAGTCTCAAGAAAATGGGGCCTCATTGTAAGCACTTGCAGGTAAATCTTGCTTGGGATGTAAAATGAGGCCACTTTTTGATCCCAGTGATCATGTTTTCTGATTAGTGAAGTGAGAAATGGATCATTTTACTATATAGAAATTACAATACCCTGTCTGTAACAGTACGAACAAAAGGCATTAATTGCTGTTAATAGCCTTGATGGCTATCGGGCAGCATCACATTTAATTGCTTTCTTCAGTTGCCTTACTCAATTATCTGGATTTCTCTTTCATTATGGAAGAACAGTTCTCTGAATCTTATGACTAGGTCTTCTCACGTCGGAACTGGGGTTGGATTCTCAGTGCTGTGTCTTCCTCTTTCCTGTTCTGTAATGTCAGAATCTGATCCGACACTCACTCCTCTGGTGTTCCTTTCTCCGCCCCACACAACTGGCTGACTGTTGGGGTTGGCGGGACAACGTGCTGGTGTGTTCATGGGTTTGTACCAATCGGTGTGGCCTCAGCCAGTTTTATTTAACCTGTTGCCCTGGCACGGACTCAATACGGCTTGTGGAGGAAAGTACTCGTGTGACAGGTGGCGGGAACTTCTCAGTGGCGTTAACAATCTGCTAATGACCTTAATTGGTAGACGTCAGCAGAACGAACATGAAGGCAAATCTCCTGGCCTTGAGTTCCTCCAGACTGTACGAGGGCCTTTGTAGTTGATGTGATTCGTTCCTTGTTCAGGGCAACTGGGAAGTTAAAATAGCTCTGCCTCTCAGAAGTTTGCCAATTACTTGAGGCCATTCTGGATGCAGCAGGTTCCTAAGTGATATTCTGCTGTTATCCTTAGCTACTAAGACCCTGTCCTGAATTTCTTGAGTTTCCATAAATTACCACTGACTCTGCAAGCACTAGAGGGCCAGTTTTATTAAAAGACTTTTGTGCAGAGTGTTGCTGGGAATAGTGATGCCCTCTTTGGCCACAATTGGGTCTTTGAATACAGACCGCCTTTCCTAGCCCCACCAGCCTGCACGCAGTCCTCGATTTGGTGGGCCTTTGGGAGCAACTTTTCTTAGTTACCTGCTTTGGCCATCCATGCTCAACTCCCAGGTGTTTATAGCCCCTCTACATTTGAAGACCTCACTGAAGGTAATGCAGTCTCCTATGATCTCCAGAGATGGTGAGGCTCTTATCTATCCACAGGTTCACTAGGGCATTGTTAGTGATGCCTTCCCAGACATAGCTAGCTTTCCCTTTCCCCCCCAGCACCGGACTCCCACCCTGTCCTCTAGCTATTTCTAGAGAAATTTACTCTAAGGGACATTCTTTGTTCCCGGCTAAGACTTCTTACCCCATATTCCTCTCATCCTCCTCCCTAGGAAATGCAACCATACCACATACAGGCACAAAACATCTCTCTCTGATCTCATTGCTTAAAGCCCAGAGAGAGTCCAGCCAGGGCCTTTCCCCTTTTCCATGTGGGCTTCTTTGACCCTCCTGAGTTGAGAACTTTCTAATCTGAAAATCTAACCAACCTGTGTTCTAAACCCTAGAGGGAGAAAACCACAAGGAAGTTTCAAGAATGCCTTTATCCTGCTTTAAGACCCACACCCACAACATTTCCTTCTGGTTGATTTGTAATTATCAAAGCCACAGTTTACTTATTTAAGTCACACTTTATGTCTTGGATAGACATGCTTGCAATTGAAGATTCTACTTGCCCAAATAGGCCTTTTAACTTACCTTCAGTGGGTCTCATGATACCATCTTTTGCTCTCAGTCATGTAGATGGTTTGTACTGTCTTATGGGCAGTTTCCTGCCTGCTTCATCTTAGAATTCATTCTCTGCCTTTAGAGCTTGGAGAACTAGAGATGATGATGTAAAAAAGGTGGTTCTGGGACAAATTTTAGCATGTGTGGAGGCGGGGGTGAGGGTGGTTCCCCACACCAACAAGAAACAATTCTCAGGCACCAGTTGGGTGCCCTATAAGTCAACTCAGCTCTGAAACTATCTAGTCAGAGATAACCTTAGATTCTTTAGGTTAAGGGCTCACTCCTACAAGACAAATCATTGACCTTTGAACTCAACTTCTGGAGCCTCTTCCCTCCCCAGAGGCGGTGGTGGAGGGGAAGGGAAGTTCCAACTCTCTAATCACCTGGTTGATTTCCCTGGCAAAAAGCTCTACCCTTAGGTCACCTAGGTGCTTTCCAAAACTCACCTCATTAATAAAACACATGACACCTTTATTGCCCTAGGAAATTCCAAGGGTTTTAGGAGCTCCATGCCAAAAGGACAAAGACCAAATATATATTTTTTATCATAAGTTACAATATCACAGGGTGCCATTCCTGGCCAGGGAGTAGAGCCAAAGTCCTGACATTGGACTCGTTAGAACAGGGCTTTAATCAGTTGAGCCCACCAGCCATGATATATATATATATATATATATATATATATGTTATATATAACATATATACATATCCTATATAAATATCTGCTATCTACACATATATACACACACACTTGATGTGTGTGCATACACTGGAGTTTGCAAAGAACAAGAATAGAAAGCCAAATGCATTCGATGATTAATGAAACCAGAATTTTAAGTGGCTCCTTATTATACATTTGCTGATGACATAAAATTTTCCTTTCTGGAATAGAGAGTGTAAACCTCTGGACAGGGAACAACCATGAATTATTATTTTCCTTCTAACTACATAAATGAGAGATTCTAAAACTGTGCTCTCCTAAGTTTACCATGCAAATGGTCACCAGAGATAGAATTGTTAGAGATCCAGAATATTTATTTAATAGCAGCTGCGGCAGGACACCTGCTTTCTGAATTCAGTGGACCTGAATCTTCTCACCCTGACCACCCCCTCTCCCTCAAGTTTCATATCTTGAGAGTAGCCCACCATCTGCCTCAGAAGCATGTAAAAAGATTTATTTCAATCATAAAACATTTCACATTTCTTTCCTGCTTCTTTTAGGGACTCCTTAGAAAATTAAAAATACTCCATCTGGACTAGAGATAATATGTATAAGTTTATGCATTATTATCTAGATGTCTTTTCATTTTTTTTCCCGATGGTAATATTAGCAGTGTAGATTTACTTTTTTGGCGGGGGGGATAAAAATGTATCCAACAGGCCCTCACTTTCCTTTCGGTGGAGAGTTTTAATTGTGTCATTATAGGACCTTATTTCCCAAATAAAGCACAAAGAAAAGAAAGAAAGCTTTAGTTGGTTTCCTTATCTACTAGAATCTATCCCCCCTCCCACCCCTAACATTTAGCTGGAACCCTGTCTGTGTAATTCAGTGATCTTTCCTTTTGTTGGTCCTCTGTTACTAGAAAATGTATAGACAAGTTAATAGACAATTTACTTTTGGTTTACAAAAACAATTCAGTTGCCCAACACAGGACTGTGTTGTAGCTGTGGTGATTAGCAGGCAGGATGGATAAAGCTTAGAACATTATTCAATGCCTAAGTGAAGGTCACATTCCCTGTGCTAGTTTAAGTGTGCATGCAAATGATGGCAATTGCCTTGCTCTTTTACTCTCACAGAAAAAGGCTTTGTTAAATATGATAATTAGTCAGTTGGGAAGGTAAAAGTTTCTTACAAATAATATTGAAACATTTAAAATAATTATTGTTATGGAAAAAGGGTCCACTATCATTTAGTCAAGTAGTATTTAACTAGGGACAAAATAAAACTGATTGTAAAAGCTGGTGCAAGTGGAAATTGGGATGAAATTCTTGATATTAATAATACTAATGAAGGACCCACTTAGTGAGTTCCTTGATTTACCCAAAGAAGAGCGTCCAGGTTTCCACAGCAAACTAAAGAGTTTAAAAAAGAAAATAGATTTATGGTGCTGTGCTCATTTCCGTGAAAGAATATTTTAATAGCAGTGAACTGTGAGATGGGGAGAGTGGTCAGAGTTTTAACAATCGGCATGGCTGCTTTTTAAAATCATAATGATGACTCTCTCCCTTTGTCAACATATGGCTAGTCATCTTCAGTTATCTTAATGATATCAGGCAGAGTGTGCAGTTGGTTTGTGCTTGAAAAGGAAAAACAGCTAAACAATCAAACTGATTTAATCCTGAATTCCAGTAGTGGTGGAGGGACTGCTTTCCTGACAGAAAACTAGGTGGTTTTCACATCTTGCAAAAGACTGAAATCGTGCTTTATATTTGCATTATTGCATCTATTAGTTACATCTAAAAAGTTGAACAAATAATTGCAGTGTTGAAACACAAAGATTTAGCTGAGTAAATGTAAAGATCTAATTGGTTTTATTCAATGATTCATGAATTGGTAGCATCCCACCTAGGAAGTAGAAAGGAGCTCCAAAGGGCTGTACGGAATGAAAGGCTATGGGCAGAAGGAGGCAGGCCAAGGAAGTTACTCTAGCAAATACCTGATTGTTTTAGGCAAGGTCACCTTCCACTGGGGGGACAAGTGGAGTCTATGAGACAGGTTATCTCACTAGTGTTGATGAGGAAATCTTACCCAGTCAGCCTTATCCAGGCTGACTGGGTAAGATTTCATTCCTGAGAGAGGCTGAAATTGCAATTAGATTAGGTATTAAGTTTGTTGAAGTGGGCTTAGCACAAGTGACTCCATTTGGAGCTTACTGTTTCTTTTAAAATAGTATTTAAATTAATCCTCTAGGGAGAATTCTTATTGATTCTCTATTAAACAGTACAGAAACTTCTGGAAGGGAGCTATTTATTCTCTATTTATGCTCTAGTTAATGTGAGGTAAATGCCTGCACAATCTCAAACACTTTTCCGGACAAACATATAAACACATAAAGACCACTAACCAAAGATCAGCAAACCAAAAAAAAGTCCCAAATATCTCACAGATAACATAGCTTTTTATAAGGATCCAAGTAGCTGAATTGACAGGAGGTATGTTTGAAATACTCATCATGAGCTTAGCAGCAGATTGTTAATAACTTGTGGACAGAGATTTTTTTTCCCCTCCCCCTTCTCATTGTATTTCCAGAGCCTAGTAACATATCTTTCTTAAGATAAGCAAGTTAAAGGTGCACATGAATGATTGCACAAATGCACGAGTGAAGCTATTCCGGGAGGATCTAGTTTTGAGGACACATCTCAAAGGGATCCTTAGTATTTTTATGTGGGTGGGATGTGATTCAAAAGAAACATCAAATGTTCTATCTAAAATGGTGTTAATAATAGCATCTCGACAGGGTTCTGTGAAGAATGTATGTAAAGTTTTGAAAACCATGCCTTTGCATACGGTAGAAATGTAAGTATTGACTAGTATTATTTTATTAAATTGAAGAGGGAAAATTAACCCAAGGGTAATTTGTGGCCTGAAAAGGTTTAGAAAGGCAGACCACGCAGTTCTTACTGTCAAAGAGATGGTGTCCACCACGCTATGGCTTCCCTGGATCTGGGACACTTTTGCCCCAAAAGATCCCTTCTCCCATTGGATAAATTATGTTTTATGATTATGTTGGTATAAAGAGAAACACAATCCAGGCTGGATTCATTATTGTATATGTATTATAATAATATTCATATTTTTCTTCTGATTTAAAAGAGATAAAATTAAAAAAAATTTTTGTGGGCCCCTAACATTTCATGGGCCTTAGGCACTGTGGTGTACTGTATCTAATGAATTGATGGGCCCTGTGAACAGGGTGTGGCTGAGAGTGAGGTTGCTGGACAGAGAAAGGTAGACTAGGAAGACAGTACTTCCATGTAGAGGCTCAGATCCCAGGATCTGGGTTCATTTTCAGGCTCTGCCATGTACCAACTTAGTGACTTTGCATAATTTATTTAATCTCTCTAAACTTTAGTTTCCGCATTTATATAATGGGTTAAAAATAATAATATAGGGATGCCTCGGTGGCTCAGTTGGTTAAGCATCAGCTTCGACTCAGGTTGTGATCTCAGGGCCCTGAGATTAAGCCCCATATCAGGCTCCCTGCTCAGCTGAGCCTGCTTCTCCCTCTCCCTTTCCTGCTCCCTTTCCTGCTTGGGTTCTTTCTCTCCCAAAAGAATAAAATCTGAAAAAGTATTAAAAAAATAAAAATAATAATACATACTCAGAAGATTGTTTATAAGAATTAAAATGAGATTATTCATAGAAAGTAGTTAGTGTAGTTGCTGGGACCTAGCAAACATTCGATAGATGTAAGTCATTTTATTTTTAGTTAATGTGTTGGTGTATTTTAAGCTTCAGTGTCTCCCCTCTGTTCTACTCCCACTGTACCCTTTTTTAGAGTGACTTTCAACCTTCTGTGGATTTGGGGTCGTAGCTGAGGTTCTCAAAATCCTAACAATGGTTTTTATTGTTATTCTGGAGTTTTAGAAGTTTCAAAGACATCCATGGCTTGATTCCAGAGTCCGGGGGGCCTCGCCCTTCTCTTCAGACTTATATATCTTTGTATCAATCACAAAAGTCTGCCCTGTGTTTTGTACCCAAAGGATGCTTATTAAATTTATGCTGAATTGAAGAGACCCAGGGCAAGAAGACATCTGAAACTTAAGAACTGTGTTGCCTCACAAAATTCTAGGGCAATATGGAGCAAAGCACTCTTGACTAAACTAGGTAAACATTATTCAGAAATACTAGCAATTTGAGATTTTGAATTCAAATCCACGACTGTGACAGAATCGAAGGAGAAGAATATTCCTATAATATCTCATCTTGGGGCAGAGCCTCCTCTGTCAATAGGTGTAAAATGTAAAAGTTGTCTGGAGGTTTTGTTCCTCATTTGCTCTTCTTAGAAGAACTGTCCTCTTTCTGGAAATGTGGTCCATTTAAGCCACTGTTAAAAATACACATGGAGTGGGACAAAGGAGCAGTCATACTGATCAGGCAAATCAACCCTGGTGGCAAACGGAGTGACAGACATCACAGCCAAGTTTTTCTTTCATCCTATAGCAGGTCATCCCATTGGCAAGAAGACAAATTTCCACTGCAGGTTCATATGAAAAAACAAAAAACATAGATAATTTTTAAAAAATTAATTCAATTTCATTCTTCTCTTTTGATGAAATTTTAGCCAGAACCAGTTCCAAAGAGGAGCATAATCTCATTGGAATCATATGGTGACACAATTTACTTTCTTGAGTGAAATTGCCAAAATTGGCAAGTGTTAAAACAAAGGGTATCTATGATGGTCAAACCCAAGAGTCAACTTCAGAGTAATGGAGAGTTATTTGCAATACTCCAGTTTTTTTAATAAGGAGTTATATTTGTGGTCAGTGTCTTGCTATGGACCTTATACATTTTGCCAGTAGTTAAAAAATGAAGAGATCAGCATATCACGAGTATACTGTAAGATGAGATCCTGTAACCACCATCAATGAGTGGGTATTTTTTCTCCCATGACATATCAAGTTCTATCTTACCAAAAATACAAAAATTTAGATGTTTTTAAGGATGATTTAAAAAAAAAAACTGTCATTATAGTGACCATGTTGTTGTTAGCATCCATGCCACCATATTGACCTTGATTTTCTTTTCCCTTAATGGCTTCTCCTCATCTTCTGCTGTCACTCATCTCTACAAAACCCTTAGCTACTAGATTGCCCAGGATTCTTGTGTAGGTTCTCTTATCCCCTTACTGTATATGCTTTTCTCTGAGGTCTCATTCTCTCTTGTGCTTATGGCTCCTGAAACCTCGCCTCTAGTCCAGACCTCTCTCTGGAGTCCCGGTGAGAATATCCACCTATATACTTGACATCTCCATTTAGTTATTTATTTTATTTTATTCTTTAAAGTAAGCTCCATGTCCAGTGTAGAGCCTAATGCAAGGCCTGAACTCATGACCCTGAGAGCAAAAACTGAGCTGAGATCAAGAGTTGGATGCTTAACCAACTGAGCCACTCAGGCATCCGAACATTTCCATTTAGGTTTCCAGACAATTGAAATTTAACCCAGTCCAAACTTTATTAATTATCTTCCCTCCTCCCCTCCCCCTTCAAACCCTGCTCACTTTCCTGTTATTCCTGTTTTAGGGAATGACAATCAACATCCTTCCTAGTCAGATAGTTGGGTGTCAGCACACTCTGTCATTTATCCCACATCCAAATACCGCTGGGTTGTTGCCTCTCCTTCCAGACATCTCTGTCTTCCTGCTCCATGCTACCGTTGGTTCTGTCCTGGATTACTGCAATGGCCTCCTGCTAACATGACTAGACTCTTGGTAGCATTTTTTCCTGCCCTCCTCTCTAAAGGAGACCACGCTGAAGTAGAGTGATCTTTTTTTCCCAAAGCTCAGTTCTGATCACGTCATTTCCTGACTAAAGAACTCAACAGCTTCTCATTACCCTTAGAAAAAAGAACAAGTTCTTTCCATAGCTCATGAGAACGCTCTACCTAACTAGACTCACTTCCTGTGGAGTCTGGAATGAATACCTTCTATGTCACTCAGTAGTGCTGGAGGCTCAGTAGTCTTGCCTCACCACAACATCAACCTTCATCAGATACTCTTCTCTTCTTTGTTCATTTGCAATAGCCATCAAGTTTTTTTTCCTCCCCCCCTGAACATGCTATGTTGTTTTGCTCAAGCACAGATGTTCCCAAATAAACTACTGGTCACCTTTCGTATTTTAACTTAAAGGGGATTTGCCTGGTAGAACTTTTCTGAGCTCCCTTTGGTTACTCCCTGTGATACCCTGTATTTCCCCATTTTGTAGAATTATAATTATTTGTTTAATGTAGTCTCCATGAGGAGAGAGACCATTTCTTTTTTTTAAAGATTTTATTTATTTATTCGACAGAGAAAGACAGCGAGAGAGGGAACACAAGCAGGGGGAGTGGGAGAGGGAGAAGCGGGCTTCCCGTGGAGCAGGGAGCCTGATGAGGGGCTCAATCTCAGGACCCTGGGACCATGACCTAAGCCGAAGGCAGACGCTTAATGACTGAGCCCCCCAGGCACCCCAAGAGAGACCATTTCTATACCCAGGACTTAGAATTAGCTGAGGCACGTTGCAGTAGCTCAGTGACTTTGTGACATGAATGAAGGAATAAATGAATATATAACAGAAAGAAGATATATGACATGAGTTTTGGGAAAGGCTGGTGAGCATTCTGCATTTAAATATAAGATCATCTATCTAGCTACATATTTCTTCAGTTTGTGGATGCCAAAATAACAATTTCCATTTAGGGCAAGGATATTATTTCGGTTATATCTAGTGGAATGGGTGTTTATCTAGTTAGCAGGAGACCTGGGTTGTGTTCGTCTAGTTATCAGGAGACTCTAACTAGCTGTGATCTTGGTTAAGACACAAAACACTTTTACACCTTAACATCCTAAATATTGGAAATGGAAATAAATAGTTAACTGCCTTACTGTCTGAAATAAAATTACGATTATGAGAGTGCTTCAAAAATGTAAAGGCATATATTAATAAAATCATCTTGGGGCAAGCCTCTCTCAACTAATAGCATGTCTTTGCATTCCCTTTTGTAAAGGATAGTGGAACTGTCAGTTTTGCTTTTAGGCCAATATTTTTCAAAGTGTGGCTTGAGGACCATCTCTTCATTTGAGTGCGTGGGGGATAATTTGTTAGAAGTTCAGATTCCTGGGACTCACTTGAAGATTTTCTGAATTAGAGTCTCCAGCAATGGGTCTCAGGGCAATCTATCCACCCATTCGTCTACTCATCCATCCATCCGTCCTTTATCATCTATCTATCATCTATCTATCTATCTATCTATCTATCTATCTATCTATCTATCATCTATCTAATCATCTATCATCTATCATCTATTATCTGTCATTTATCATCTATCTATCCATCATCTCTCTATCATCTTCATTTACCTACTCTCTACCCTCTGTTTATTTAATTATCTACTATTTCTATAGAAGCCCCCAAAGTAATACTTAGGCATACCGAAATTTGAGTATCACTGTTTGCCTTCCTTCATTATGTTCCCCTTGGTTGGGAAATTCAGTGTTTGTTTCCTAAGTATCAATAGCTTTTACATCTTTCAAGCCTCATCTTAAGTTAATCACTTCATCTTGAGCCTTTTCCAGATTATTCTAGGTGTTCCCATTGAACTTCCTTTTGATGACATTTTAAGGCACTTAAAATTCACCAACTTTAGCATTTAACTATGCATACTGGTATGTTTTCCAGTATGCAAACCAATCGTTCCACGGCTAGTCTTCCTCCTTCAAATAGATTTTAAGTTTCCTGAAGTGCGGAAATCTGCTTTATCCCATTTCCCTATGCCTCTCAGTATCTGGCAAATGTTCAGCTCAGAGTAGGTACACCAAAATTTGGAGGCAGATACTTGGAAGAGACAGACCTTTCATAGATGGAGAATCTGGAAAATACTTTTTTTCCATTCTCCTCTCTGTTGTGGTCCTTGTTTTCACTGGTATGGCTTTGACATCCACATCATATTTAAAACTCCCTGCTTAGCTCTTTATAAATCTAAAGAACACTGAACAGAACACAAATTTAGCTCCTCGTGGAGGGTCTGCAATGCAGATTTACAGCATGTAGGAAGATTTCCAGGAGCCTTAGCAAAAGGTGCCACATCCTGGGCATTAGTTTTAGAGACTGATTGCAAAAGTCATTTTCCAGTTGTGATTTTGTAATCTTACGTTCAGGAGAAGTGTGGTCATTTCTGATGGGCCAATGTGCCACTGCCACATCATAGTGTCTTTCTTCATCAATCATGATTTATTTTTCTTTGCTGTGAGTTTTTAAAAACATGTTGACCAAAGAGATAAAATGGGATTTGTGCTGACTTGAGAAACAGATAAAAGAATACTTTCAAAAATCTGTTCAGAAGGGATTACAAGAGGACAAAAGTCTTCTCTTTTCTTGTTTTAAACATACTAAAACTTACCAAGGCGTTCTGTTTAGGGTTCTTTAGTCTGTAGTTAAAGAGATGCATTCGGGACACCTATAAAGTGTGTGTGCGCGCGTGCGCGCATGTGTGTGTGAATTGACAGTACTTTGAGGGAATGTAAACACTAGAAGGGGGAAGTCTGGGAATCAGCAGACTCCAACTTCTCTTGCCATTTGTTGTTTTGTTCCTGCAAAATCTCCTCCACGTAATAAGCTGGTTATTAAAATTTTAATCAGAAACTTTCTGTGTACCCGAGGGCCAGGTCACAGAATTTGCAGCCCAAGTGTGTAGTTCCCACATATATTACTTTGAATTAAAAGTAATAATGATAGTGTTACTTTCAATTTGTGAGACCTTGATTGTGTTTTCCTTTTTCTGATCTCATTTTGATTTTAATACTCATAACACTCCGTGAAGCCAGGAAGCAAGGGTTACTATCCTCAGGTAAAACCACAATCCATGCTATCATTCACCATTTCTCCCAGGTGATTTTTTTTCATAACATATTGCCAGCACCATCTCCCCTTTTTTATGCTACCTAGAAATATCAACAATATATCTAAAATACACATCTTTCTAACAATACTGTGTTATATTTATAAGTTTAATTAATATAAAAGAACGTGTATTATATGCATCATATACAATTAGGGATCTCTCTCGCCATTTTGGGGGGGCAAGTAATATGCTCCAGTATGGCCTGATATTCATCCATGAAACTCAGAGGACCTTCTCAAGATCTGGCCCAGGGCAGCCTTCTGTCCCAGAAGAAGATTCATCTCATATAAAGCACACCATTACACAAATGTGATATCTATAGGCTGTATTTGGCCCTTGAGAATTCTCAGGGAATCCTTGTTTGCAAACCCACTCATTCCCACCCAGGAAGCCTTGGGGCTGTGAACTGCTTTCCATAGGAGTCTTCCTGTTATTGTCAAGTACCGTTCATGTGCTACCTTGGATTCTTTTCCATATACACTCTGGACAACCATGCATGGATCCATCCATCTTGCCCTTGAACATCATGTGCTCTGCTCCCTGGATACAGGAAGAAAACTGTCCCTGGGACCTGCTGGGTCTCTGGCACTGCCAATAGGATTCCAGGTGCTGGTGCTGTGATCTGTGACAAGTATAGAAACTACATGTAAGGCCTGTAGCAGTGGCTGCCTAGTCAACCTCTGTCAACTTCTGATGTCCCAGCAAAAATACTGGCAGGCCCAGCCAGATGGCCAAGGGTCCTTCAGGTACTTCCTTGGACTCCAAATCCGTCTCTCCTTTTCCTTTTCCTGGGCTTCACAGAGACTCATTTCTGCATTTATGTATCTATTTTTTAAGTTGAGGTATAATTGACGTATGACATTATATTAGTTTCAGGATACAACATAATGAGTTGATATTTGTATATATTGCAGAATGGCACCATAATATACAGACTCATTTCTAGTCCCCAGTTGTCCCCTAAAGGCCTGTCTGCCCACTCAGCCCCCCGCCTGTCTCATCTCATTGTAGTCTTGTGCAGCAGCTCTGTGACTCTCTGACACTTGAAGAAGCAGCAAGACCTGGGGACAGCAGCATGTTAAATTCTGGAGCTGGAATTCTACTCAGGTCTATCTAAAGCCAACATCTATGCTTTTAACCACAGCCCAGATTATTTTTCTTTTAAAAAGATTATCTTTTCAGAATGGGGAAAGTGATAACTCAGGGGGAACATGGTGGAGAGAGAGGCTTTTGTTGTTACTTTAAGTTGGAAGGAATTTAAATATGTTATTCCTCCAGAGAAGAGCCTGAGAACCGAGGCTTGGTGTCGGTTAGAATGCTAAGTAAATTAGAAATTCTAGGACTCTGGAAAGACCCAGTGATCCTTGCTTTGGGAAATCAAACATAAACTAGAAGGATGGGCCTTACTTACTCTTATCACCTTACAGATGGTTTGTTTTCTGTGTTGATAGGATGGAGTGAAATGAGTTGCAAAATGATTGATAAAGTAAAACATCTATTAATTTTGAGTAAAATCATAGATTGTCTAACTAGTGTCTATAATTTGGTGAGCAGACTCCTAAAAAGTACAGTCTTTAACTTTGAGGAATGTCAACAAAATGGTTGTGCACAAGAAACCAGTTCAATGCTGGGATTGTGCTCAGATAGCATTCAGAGGTTTGTGACTAGAGGTAACACATATCTTTCTCCCCCCATTTCTATTTGCCTGAATGAAAGCAAATAGCTCTATTTGCTAATTGAAGTGGAAGCACAGGTTGAGGGCTCAGGAGTGGGATGGGGCTTTATTAATTTCCTAGGGCGGCCACAAATCACCACCAACTTGGTGGCTTAAGACCACAGAAATTTTTTCTCTCACAGTTCTGAAATCCAAAGTCCCAATTCGAGGTGTCAGCAGGGCCATGTTCCCTTTGAGGCTCTGAGGAGAACCCTTCCTTGCCTCTTTCAGCTGCTGGTGGAAGTACCACTCAAATCTCTGTCTGTGTCTCCACATGGTCATCTCTTCTCCTGCATCTGCAATACCTACAGAAGATCCATGTCTAATTCAGTTTATTTTCATGTGCACTGGAGGTAAAGACCTGGACATATCTTCTGAGGAGGACACCACTCACCCCATTATAGGATAAAGGCATTTGGAGAAGAGAGAAGGAAAAGAATAGGTATATGTAAGCGAGTGGTGGCATATGTGTCCCATCTCTCTGCCAGAGTTTGTCAAAACCAATTCTTAATACTTATAAGGGAGCAGCTTAAGCCTGAAACCTAAGGACTTTCTGCGAATCTGAGCATCAGCAGAGCAACTTCATGGCTCCCATAGAAAAGGCGACTGAGACATCACCCTAGTATCCTAGGCAGACTGGGACCTCAGGGTGGCCACCAGGTGAAGGGTGTGGTACACACTGTTGCAATGGGAATATCTTCAACCTCTGTTCTCTCAGAGAGTCTGTAAGCCATGGAGTGATAACTCCTTAAGACACCTCCTTTAGTATAGGCCGTGTATGGCAGGTGTGGCTGAAATGGAAACCCATAACAGATTTGTCCATTGCAGTCATGGGAGGCAATCCTGGCATCCCTGAAAAAAACTGAGGAAGTTTTAGGGGTTCTCTTTGGTTCTGCCATTAAGCAGGTGGGAACTAAGAGCTATTATGATTTAGATATTAATTTAATAAAGCTTCATTGCTTTTCCAATCCTGCGGCAGCCTGGGAGGGTCAATTTACAAAGGTACAAGAAGGATTAAAAGCACATCTGCATAATGTGTCTGGAAGCATGCAGTTGGTTGCTGCTGCTTGTTAGCGTGAAACTTTGTTTGCCTCATTTGAAAGATCAGGAGGAAACAACCATTGAAGCTGGTATTGAGAGATGGTCCAGGCAGAGCTGTCAGGAGCCCTGGAAGAATTAAATGTTGAGAGAAGCTGAGGCATTGACTGGGGGAGGTAGGGGAGAAAAGTAGTGAAAAAAAGTAAAATAGAAAAGGACTTTAGAAATAATAATATGTGGTCTAAAAAAAAGCACACGTTCCTGCAAATGATTATGCTAATAAGTTGACAGGGACCGCAGGGGGCACAGTTGGGAGGAAACACTGTGGACTCTGTGTTCCCTGAGCTGGCACTGCCGGGAGAAAGAGAACAAGCCACAGTCTACGGCTGAGCAGCAAGCGTGGCTTTGTGTGCAGCTCTTCTCAAGACCGTGATGCGGGGGTGATGCCAGAGGGGAAGCCTTCCCAAACTGGGGACTAACACCCCTTGTCAGGGCTTGATCCCCCCTGAAGGCTGTATCCTCCAACATCCCAGCATCTACACTCTGGTTATATTCCTTATTCTCTCAAGCAGGAAAGAAACAAAGAGGTAATTGGCTTTGTTCAGTAGAGAAAGTAGGAAACACCAGCACAGTGCTCTTTTTTTGCTTTTTTAAACCACAGCTGTTACTTTTCAGAAGAGATGAACAAGAGGTCTGTGGGTCCTAGTGGGATTCAGAAAAATGTTTTCCTGTGGGACACATGAAATGGAGGTGGTCACTTGTCAACAACTCCTGCTTAGGCCCTAGGCAAAGAGGTCAAGATGCACTCATGGCTGGTTCAATGACCCACTTAGGGCCCCTGCAGATCCTGACTTGGGGTTACAGTCTCTGCTTCTCTCCTGTGGCAGATGGGTAAGTCCAGCAATTGCTTTTTAAATAATGAAGGCTGTGGCCCTGTGATTTCCAAGAAAAGGGTTCTGGGAATAAATGAGCCCATTCATTGTGGGTCCTGCAGGGGGCAGCAGAAAGCAGGCAGTGGGTAAGGCTGCCTGGGCAGCTCTGGGTCATTGCATTCCCCATCCCTGCTCCCAGTGCACTGAAAGTGGGCATCCTTCAAACTGGACAGTGGACAGCAGAGCAGGGAAGTTTGGATAGACAGAGATACGGCGGTCCCTCTGTCTTTGTAGCTATGTGAGCTGCCTTCTGGAGGCTCTGAGAAGTCCCCATCTCCAAAAGAACCTAAGACATTATTACCACAATAATAATCCCAATAATAATAATAATAATCACGAGATGCCTCTTCCACCTGACTGTGAGCTACCCAAGGACAAGGTCTTATTCCCCATCTCTATGCCGCCATCTCCAAACACAATTCGGGGCGTGCAGTAAGTGCTCAATAATAAGTGTTTGTGGAATGAGAAAACAGGGATGGATGATCTGATATCCCATTTTAGTTTATCTCCCCAATTTAGATTTAGATTTGGATTTAGAAATATCTCCCCAGTATTTATCCATCATTCATGATCAAAAATGTAAATATCTGTTGTATAGTTAAATTGGTTGGAAGGAAAAAAAATTGACCAGCTCTAGATATCCTGAGAAAAATGGAGGTGGACCTGAGCCTTCTCACATCTAGGTAACTGAGCAATGGTATATTCTGAGATACTATTCATCAGGGAAGGCCTCAGTGTGGTAAATGGGGAAAAGTTATAACAATAATTGCTCATAACTTTTGTAGCCTATGTTCCTGTGGTATTGGCGATAATTGATCACATTTGGCCCATTTAAAATGCACCTGATATCTCCATGTCAGAAAGGGTTATTTGCAAAGCCACCAATCCCATTTTTCCTTATGGAGAGGAGTGGAAGATGCTGTTCCAGTGAATGGAATGATATTGACCCATTATAGATTTTCACATATGAGGAGCTATACTAGCAAAGATGCCGAAGTGTTCTATTGCAAACACGGCTTGGACGTGGATATGGTGAAGACTTGTTTGCTGATGAACAATACAACACTGTCAACCTCATATTCCTCAGGGTAAACCTCATATTCCTTCCAGCAGCCATGGGCTTCTACTACTGAGTTTTCTCTCTGTGCTGCTCTATGTGGGAAAAACACTGTGCATTTTGGGGAGAGAATGGGCGTAGGTTATTTGAAATATTCTATGTGTCCAGAAGATACATTAACTTGGTATCTTATTTTTTCCACTCTGTCCTTTTAAAATTTTCATTAAACCATCAATATTTCTCCTATAAAAATAAATTCGATTCTTCATTGTTCATGAAAAGATGTGACTCTTGGTGTTAAACTTTTCTTATTTTCCTATAGTTTTCTTTCCCTGAGAAAATCTGTTGGCACAGAAATATTTTCTGTTACACTTGTCATTTGCAATCATCCTCCTGCACATATCTGCCTCATAGCTGCCTCATTAACTCTGCATTTCTTTTGAGAACTCAGCTTGAGATTATCTTTTTCTCTCTTGCCTAATACCAGTTCATTTTTTTCCTGATCACTGTTATTGTTTGTTTAACCCAGAGTCATATTTTTAGATGCATTTTGTAGGGAAGATGCTGCACTAGATAAAACATACACTATCATATTAAAAAATCACAGGAAGGGCGCCTGGGTGGCTCAGTTGGTTAAGCGACTGCCTTTGGCTCAGGTCACGATCCTGGAGTCTCGGGATCGAACCCCACATCGGGCTCCCTGCTCAGAGGGGAGTCTGCTTCTCCCTCTGACCCTCTTCCCTCTCGTGCTCTCTATCTCTCATTCTCTCTCCCTCTCAAATAAATAAATAAAATCTTTAAAAAAAAAATCACAGGAAAACAACTCTCTAGGTGATAGGTAAAACTGGAGATGCTCTTGATTTAATGTCCTCAAAGTAGAAAAATAATGGATGTGTTCTACAATGAAGCCAGTTTTGCAAAGAAAATGTTGAAGGCAAAATTAGACATAATGTTCTTAATAGTCTTCCAACAATACTGAAAGGGAGAGATTATGGCGTATCCCAAGCTGTTGACATCTCTTGTCTGTAGGCTTTCTTCATTAGTCATTTATAATGTCTATTTATCTATGTCCCTTATTATTTATTTATTTTACACTTTGTAATACAGCAACTGGAACCACCAAAAATTCTGTTCTTTAGAACACCAGCTAGGTTGCTTTTCTACTAAATGGGCATAGTGTTCTGGGAGATCAGGCATCTAACATGGAAATGTGCCCTCTTTCTTTGTAGAAACTGTCAAAATTTGAAAACGACTTTTTCAAGTAATAATTTGTTGTAGCAGGAGCAAAAGTTCACCATCACTTAACCGAGGATCGGGAATAGGGAAAATTGTGGGGTGTCACTTTCTTAAGAGAATAGAAGATGATAAATCTTCCTGAAGATTTGCTGTGTTCTTTCTCTCTTTCATATTCAAAGGAAGAAGGCAACTTTGTTTAGTGGATAGAGGACCACAGTGGTGTCACTCCTGAGGCCTAGGGATATCCCACCCCGGCTCTTGGGGACTTCTCAACAATCACTTCTGATTTTCTGCTCCTCAGTGAGATGTGCAACAGGGAAGTGATGAAACTGAGTGCTACTTTTCTCTTTAATTGGTAAGGTTGTAATACCTGTCTCCTTCAGTGGAAAAATCCATGTTGACAATATTCTACATGTAGCCAGAATTATGAGACCAGAGGATAATATAGCATATAGTTTGAAGGCAGAATAACCTTTCAACCATGAGAAAGAAATAACTGCATCTTCTATTTAAAGATTAAGAAAAAGTGAATGCCATAGTGGGGTGCCCAAGGAGGAAGGAATGTCACTTAAAAATTGTATACACACACACGCACACACACACAAGAATATTACTCAGCCATCAAAAGGGATGAAATCTTACCATTTACAGTGTCGTGGATAGAACTGGAGGGTATTATGCTGAGCGAAATAAGTCAGTCGGAGAAACACAATTGTCATATGGTTTCACTCACATGTGGAATTTAAGAAATGAAAGAGATGATCATAGGGGAAGGGAGGGAAAATAAAATAAGATGAAATTAGAGAAGGGGGAAACATAAGAGACTCTTAATAATAGGAAACAAATTGAGGGTTGCTGGAGGCGAGGTAGGTGGGTTAGGGAACTGGGTGATGGGCATTAAGGAGGGCACCTGATCGACTGGGTACTGGGTGTTATATGCAATGGATGAATAACTGATATCTACATGCGAAACTGATGATACACTTTATGTTAACTAATTTAAATAAAATAAGTTAATAAAAAATTAGGCAGAGGATTGCCTTTTTAGGGTGGAGGTTTTTAGTGCTTTTAGTTTCTGGAAATAGAAACCTGCCATTCCCTGGAGTAGAAAGCCCTTTTGGGGCACCATCCTAGGATGGGCCACTTAATTCTACCAATACGAGACTAGTGGCCATCTAGGATTCTTTGGGAAAACCTTGACATTCCCCCTTCTCTCCTTCCAGATTTGGCTGTTTGCTCATGTAAATTATTTTTATTTTGTTTATGTGGTAAAGAAGACTTTTAATAGTTTCCTCCTAAAGAATAATTAACTTATTTAGTTATTACCCCTCATATGGGAATATAGATGATAGGACAACCCACACATTTTTCGCGGGGCTCACAAAATTGAATTGTGGTATATAGAAAGTGAAGTATATTTCATGACTGAATGGAGGGACTGAGATTGAGCCCTTCCACATAAGGGAGGGAATGCCCTGGGGATTCTGGCAGCTGCCTCTGAGCTTTATTCTGTTCTGGAGAATTAGCAAAGAGAACTGGGTCTAAGCTTGGAGAAAATGAGGGGGGAAGGTTTTGTTCTGGGTTCAACGTGTAGGGATGCTAGAACCTGCTATGACCCAGCACCAGGGACTCTGAAATGCATTGTCTGGGTGATATTGGGTGTGCATGTGTATGTGTATGTGTATGTGAGTGTGTATGTGGTTGTGTTTGTATGTGTGCCTATGTGTGTGTATGTATATGTGTGTATGTGTATGATATGTATGTGTGTGTATAAATGTGTATGGTATATATATATGCATGTGTATGTGTATATGTGTAAGTGTGTATATGTGTGTGTGTGTGTGTGTGTGTGTGTGTGTTTGGAGAGCACATTTATAGGTTGAAATCAGCAGCAGATAATGAGGATTTGGGAAACCGATCACAGTTCCTGGGAATATTAACTGAAATGTACTCATTGGATTAGGTCAGCCAATGTGAGAGCTCCTTGGAGATATCTGGGGAGAAGCAATGTTCCAAAATTCACTAAATGGTGACTCAGGGTCAACACTTACCGATGTCTGGGGCCATGGCTGTGACCTAGTTACATGACTGTGCACATGCAAGAGTAGGAATTTTAAAAAATAGTATCTGGTTTTGGCTACAGAAGTAAACTGTGATGAGGTGGAGATTGACAGGCTGTCAAAATCTGTGGCCCTAAATCCCGGGGAGACAGCGTATATCTAGCAAAATCTTTCGCATGTGGTAACAACTTTTTCTTTGTTTGCTTGTTTTTTCTCCAGGTATTTCATCTTCTATCTGCCACTCCCTGTAATCCAATCAGATCACTTATTGCCTGAGGGGATAGAAGGAGAGCTAAATGTTTCAAAAGTTTAATACCTTAGGGAAATTTGGAGTATTTGAAGCAAAATGTTATGAAAAACACTATCGGTTAGCCTTTGCTGCATGACAAACTGCTCCAAAATTTAGTGAGTAACACAAAAAGCATTTGTTGTTGCCCTAGTTCTGCTGATCTGAGTTCTGCTGTTTGGCTGACTGTGGTTGAGCTTGCTTGTGGGTTTGTAGTCTGCTGGCAGTGATGGCTGTGGTGGGCTGCAGTTTGGAGAGACTTGGCTCTTTGTCTCCCATCATCCAGTAGGCTAGCATGGCAGTGGGGTACCAAGAGGGGGGACAGACATGTGCACCTCCTCCTTAAGCATACATCAGAGCTGGCACAACATCACTCCTGCCACATTCTGTTGGCCAGAGCTAGTCACAAGGGCATCCCAGAGTCAAGGAGTGGAGAAAGACACTTGATGGGAGGAGCCATGCAGACACTCGGCAAAGCGGTTGCCTCCAGAGAGAGGAGCAGAATTGAGGCTGCCTTTGCAATTTGCCATACTATGATGAAGGACTGGGGAACACTGTGACCAAGTGCAGGGTCTCACCCTTCTCTGCACCTGCTCACACAATAAAATACAGGTTTTTCTTCGCCCATTCTGGGAAAGGTATGAAGCTAGGGTGTAAGTAATGATGATAGTGCTTGGAACAATGCTTCCGGGGCAGAGTCCTAGGAAATCTGCAAAACCTCAGATGGGTTTGTGGGACCAGAAAGAGAAAGGTCACCTGGGGAAGAAGGTCCTGGAGGGGGGTTGACTGAAATGTGAGGCTAGGCTGATGGGCCACAGATATCCAATAGCGATCCCTAGTTCCCAGCTAGCCACATAGACCAGTGGAGTGGGTCTTGAGCCTGCAGGTATGGCAGGGAACCAGTACTGAGATAACTGAGCCCGAGTGAGGCCATGTGGATAGGAATGAAGCTATCTTGGAAGCTCCCGGATAGACTTATTACTGAAGACAGAGAGACTTCCTTTCCTCTTTTGTCCATCCCAACACTTTAGCACTAAGTAAGCCAACCCTCTCTATGTGAACATCCACAGGTAAGAGATACCCTGAGATTACATTTTTGCCTTTCCCAACAGAGTAGGAGCTCAAAAAAAATTAAGATGAAGTATAGAAATTTTTTTCCAAGTATGTATTTTTTTTTTTTTTTTTCAGTATGGAGGCTGAAATTCAGCTCATTTCCTATACAGGAGGTGAAAATGCATATGGAACTTCCCCTTAAGACATTAGGAAAAGGCAATATATGAAAAGCCCTAATCTGGGGCTCTAGAGCAGTAGGAGTGACATTCTGATGTGGCCTGGGTCTTTGGCCATAAGAAAAGCTTCAAGGACCCAAGTCTGATCATTCTTCTATAGGTTAATGCACCGTGGCCAGTTATGTAGAAGGCTGTTCATCTTATGGTAGAAAGAATGGGGTATTTGTGATGGTTAGTTTTATGTGATTTGACTGGGCTAAGGTATGTCTGGATAGCTGGTAAAACATTGTTTCTGCGTGTTTCTGTGAGGGTGTTTTCAAAAGAGACTAGCATTTGAGTTTGTATACTGTGTAAATAAGATACACCCTCACCAATGTGGCAGAGCAATCTAATCCAATGGGGGCCCAAATACAACAAAAAGGTGGAGGAAGGGAAAACTTTTCTCTTCTGTGCTGGGACATCCATTTCTTCTGCTCTTGGACATCAGAGCTCCTGGTCCTTAGACCTTTGCACAGTGGGACTTATACCAGAAGCCCCCGTTGTTCTCAGGGCTTTGTACTCAGACTGAATTGTAGCACTGGCTTTTTTGGTTCTACAGCTTGCAGATGGCCTATAGTGGCATATTTCAGCCTCCATAATTGCATGAGCCAATTCCTATAATAAATCTTCTCTTAAAAATCTCTATATATCCTGTTGGTTCTGTTTCTCTGGAGAAATCTGACTAATATTATATACAATACTTAATACAGTTGAAGTTCTAGAAAGTGTTACTCCAACTTTGGAAAGAGGTCTTTTCTTTTTGAAGAGAGAAAAAGAAAACTAAATTTGTTAATTATAGCATAAAATTACATATTATCTAACAAAATGGAAGGCTACCTGTATTAGATAAGATTATACATTAAGTTACAAGCATAAACACCAGGATGTATTAAAGAAACTCTAAAAGATGATGAAGTAAAATATCAGAAAAATAAAAAACAAAATCAGAAAGTATAGCACAAATTCAGCTGACAAAACCAAATAATCTTTTTTTAATTAATGAATTTATATATATGTATATTTTTTTGATGTAGTGTTCCATGATTCATTGTTTGCATATAACACCCTGTGCTCCATGCAATACGTGCCCTCCTTAATACCCATCACCAGGCTAACCCATCCCCCCACCCACCTCCCCTCTAGAACCCTCAGTTTGTTTCTCAGAGTCCATAGTCTCTCATGGTTTGTCTCCCCCTCCAGTTTCCCCCCCTTCATTCTTCCCTTCCTGCTATCTTCTTTTTTTTTTTAACATATAATGTATTATTTGTTTCAGAGGTACAAGTCTGTGATTCATCAGTCTCACACAATTCATAGCGCTCACCATAGCACATACCCTCCCCAATGTCTATCACCCAGGCCCCCATCCCTCCCACCCCCCACCACTCCAGCAACCCTCAGTTTGTTTCCTGAGATTAAGAATTCCTCATATCAGTGAGATCATATGATACTTGTCTTTCTCTGATTGACTTATTTCGCTTAGCATAATACCCTCTAGTTTCATCCACGTCATTGTAAATGGCAAGATTTCGTTTTTTTGTTTTTTGTTTTTTTGATGGCTGCATAATATTCCATTGTGTGTGTGTGTGTGTGTGTGTGTGTGTGTGTGTGTGTGTGTGTGTGTGTATATATATATATATATATATATACATACTACGTCTTCTTTATCCATTCATCTGTTGATGGACATCTTGGCTCTTTCCATAGTTTGGCTGTTGTGGACATTGCTGCTATAAACATTGGGGTGCACGTACCCCTTCAGATCACATTTGTATCTTTGGGGTAAATACCCAGTAGTGCAATTCCTGGGTCGTATAGTAACTCTATTTTCAACTTTTTGAGGAACCTCCATACTGTTTTCCAAAGTGGCTGCACCAGCTTGCATTCCCACCAACAGTGTAGGAGGCTTCCTCTTTCTCTGCATCCTCGCCAACACCTGTCATTTCCTGACTTGTTAATTTTAGCCATTCTGACTGGTGTGAGGTGGTATCTCATTGAAGGTTTTTTTTTTTAAGATTTTATTTATTAGTTTAATTGACAGAGAGACAGCGAGAGAGGTAACACAAGCAGGGGGAGTGGGAGAGGGAGAAGCAGGCTTCCCGCTGAATAGGGAGCCCGATGTGGTGCTCCATCCCAGGACCCCGAGATTATGACCCGAGCTGAAGGCAGTCACTTAACCAACTGAGCCACCCAGGCACCCCTCATTGAGGTTTTGATTTGGATTTCCCTGATGCCGAGTGATGTTGAGCACTTTCTCATGTGTCTGTAGGCCATTTGGATGTCTTCTTTGGAAAAATGTCTGTTCATGTCTTCTGCCCATTTCTTTTTTTTTTTAAGATTTTATTTATTTATTTTAGACACAGAGAGAGATCACAAGTAGGCAGAGCAGAAGGCAGAGGGAGAGGGAGAAGCAGGCTCTCTGCTGAGCAGGGAGCCTGATGCGGGGCTTGATTCCAGGACCCTCGATCATGACCTGAGCGGAAGGCAGTTGCTTAACCAACTGAGACACCCAGGCTCCCCTCTTCTGCCCATTTCTTGATTGGATTATTTGTTCTTTGGGTGTTGAGTTTGATAAGTTCTTTATAGATTTTGGATACTAGCCCTTTATCTGATATGTCATTTGCAAATATCTTCTCCTATTCTGTTGGTTGTCTTTGGTTTTGTTGACTGTTTCCTTTGCTGTGCAAAAGCTTTTTATCTTGATGAAGTCCCAAAAGTTCATTTTTTCCCTTGCTTCCCTTGCCTTTGGCGATGTTTCTAGGAAGAAGTTGGGGTGGCTAAGGTTGAAGAAGTTGCTGCCTGTGTTCTCCTCAAGGATTCTGATGCACTCCTGTCTCACATTTAGGTCTTTCATCCGTTTTGAGTCTATTTTTATGTGTGGTGTAAGGAAATGGTCCAGTTTCATCCTTCTGTATGTGGCTGTCCAATTTTCCCAACACCATTTGTTGAAGAGACTGTCTTTTTTCCATTGGACATTCTTTCTTGTTTTGTCGAAGATTAGTTGAACATAGAGTTGAG
Source organism: Eumetopias jubatus (assembly GCF_037043125.1). Classification (NCBI taxonomy): domain Eukaryota; kingdom Metazoa; phylum Chordata; class Mammalia; order Carnivora; family Otariidae; genus Eumetopias; species Eumetopias jubatus. The sequence continues at coordinate 15,952,378 of NW_028274807.1, read as the reverse complement.
AGTCCATTTCTGGGCTCTCTATTCTGTTCCATTGATTTATGTATCTGTTTTTGTGCCAGTATCATACTGTCTTGAGGATGACAGCTTTGTAATAGAGCTTGAAGTCCAGAATTGTGATGCCGCCAGATTTGCTTTTCTTTTTCAACATTCCTCTGGCTATTTGGGGTCTTTTCTGGTTCCATACAAATTTTAGGATTATTTGTTCCATTTCTTTGAAAAAAGTGGATGGTATTTTGATGGGGATTGCATTGAATGTGTAGATTGCTCTAGGTAGCATTGACTACCTATTCAATTCACAATATTTGTTCTTCCAATCCATGAGCATGGAACGTTTTTCCATTTCTTTGTGTCTTCTTCAATTTCTTTCATGAGTATTCTATAGTTTTCTGAGTACAGACTGTTTGCCTCTTTGGTTAGATTTATTCCTAGGTATCTTATGGTTTGGGGTACAGTTGTAAATGGGATCAACTCCTTAATTTCTCTTTCTTCTGTCTTGTTGTTGGTGTATAGGAATGCCACTGATTTCTGTGCATTGATTTTATATCCTGCCACTTTACTGAATTCCTTTATGAGTTCTAGCAGTTTTGGGGTGGAGTCTTTTGGGTTTTCCACATAAAGTATCATATCGCCTGCAAAGAGTGAGAGTTTGACTTCTTCTTTGCCGATTGGAAAGAGGTCTTTGAACCGTGGCTAAGGCCAACTGTTGCAATGGGGCAGGAATGGCAAGTACCAAATGGAATTGAAGAAGGTCGTGATGAAGAGTCTTGGAGGCGCCATGTTTGAAGTGATTTGTACTCTCAAAATGACAAAGTTTCTGATCCTGAGGCTAAGGGTTTACAGAATGTGGAACTACCACTGGAAATGTTGAGAAATTCTTGCTATTTTTCATTGAGTGGGAGCCAAAGTGTCTGTGTTTGTGGTAAGGCTTGAGATTGTGCTGCTGAATATGGGAGAAAATGGAGTAGTAAATCAAGGAAACATTGATCAGACCCTGTACAGCAGGTGTTAGATGGGGATGCACTAAGAGAAATGCTTCTGAAGGACCCCAAGACTTCCTAGAGTCTTCCAGTTATTGAGTCTGATAAAGGGAGGTGGTGGCTTGGATTAATGAGAAGAAGTTACTGAGTTGAACAGAATCCTTTGGCTCAGTATAAATTAAGAGTTGGTGAAAAATTGAATGCCTTACAAGGGCCCTGAAGGAATTGATGAAAGAGGGCAAAGGGGACAAGTGAGGGAAAAGGTCAAAATAAGCATTCTTATAGATGTGGGGTGAATGGACACATGTGGACAGTGTGTAGACACAGAGAAAAATCAGCTTTAGTGTTTCATTGTCTAGCTGTGAATTATTTTATCTCTTTAGGTTTCAGTTTCATTGTTTGTGTAATGGGGATAATAATAGTACTGATCTCTTGTAATATTGGAGTCACATAAAGCATTTCACATTGCACTAAGTATTCCATAAGTGTTATCTCTCATTGTTATTACTTGCCATACTGAATAATATCAGAAAATAGGGAAGGAGCTGGGGATTCAAGTCATCTTCCCTCTCTCCTTATTGCCTCTGTTGAAAAGCTTCTAACTAGTTTAAGGATCTAGGCGCTAGGATGGATGTCACAGTGGAGAGAAATAGAAGAGAAGGGATTTGCTGCTCAGTGGTGCTAGACCGAGAATTAAACTCTCCATTGTAAAAATGGTGTATCAGGCACCTGGGTGGTTCAGTTGGTTAAATGTCCGACTCTTGATTTTGGCTCAGGTCATGATCTCAGGGTCCTGAGATCAAGCCCTGCTTAGGGTTCCATGCGTGGTCATGGGGCCTGCTTCGGATTCTTTTTCTTCCTCTCCATCTGCTCCTCCCCCAACTTGTGCTCTTTCTCTCTCTTTCTAAAAAAAATAAATAAATAAACAAAATAAAAATAAATAAAAATAAGTAAAATTTAAAAAGTAAAAAAAAAAATGGGATAGACTGGGGAGCCTCATTTGATTAGAGAAATCTGTTCATATATCTATTAGGTGATTGTAAGCTAGATTTCTTGAACAGACTGGCGGAGGTCTTAGGAGTAGTAGGTAGTAATAATAGCTAAAGTTTGCTAAAGTACTTGATAGGTGCTAGGCACTGTTCTAAGTACTTAGTGTGGGCTAGGGTGAATTAATACTAAGATTAATACAAAAAGTCCATGATGAACAAAATACCAAGATTTTAAGTGATGATGAGCTCACTAAAAGTGTCATGCTGAGCCGTGTTAGAGCCTGAGGCAAAGAAAAAATGCTGATCTTGTCTTTATTTAAAATTGTGATATGAGGCACCTGGGTGGCTTAGTTTTTTAAGGATCTGACTTCAGTTCAGGTCATGATCTCAGGGTCCTGGGATCAAGCCCCACCTCGGGCTCCCTGCTCAGCTTGGAGTCTGCTCCTCCCTCTTCCTCTGCACCCCCCCCCGCCCACTCTTTAAAAAAATTGTGATGGTTGACTAAGGATTTCTTGAGAGGGAGAGAGAGCACGAGCACGAGAGCACGTAGGGGGCAGGAGAGGAGGGGCAGAGGGAGAGGGAGAGAGAAAATCCCAAGCAGGCTACAAGACCAGTGTGGAGCCCAACTTGGGCCAGATCCCACAACCCTGAGATCATGACCTGAGCTGAAACCATGAGTTGGATGCTTAACCAACTGAACCACCCAGGCATCCCCACTAAGAATTTTTTATATTAACTGTGATTTTTTTAAACATATGGTGCACTTGAATATTATTTATCACAATTACTGACTTTCTGGCCCCTCTTTAAACTTTGTGCCTCACATTCTCTCCTACCTCCTGATGCTTCTGTGTGTAAGACTTTATGTAACCACTCTCAAACTCATTGTGGCAGATCCTATCATTATCACATTTTTACAGGTGAAAAAAAGCATAAGGAAGATGCATATTGGTTTCCTTTGGCTCCTTTAACAAACTACCACAAAGCTGGTGGTTTAAAACAACACACTTTTGTTGTCTTATGGTCCTGGAGATGAGAAGTTTGACATCAGTTTCACTGGGCTAAAGTCAAGGCACCGCTCTGCCTCTGGAGCCTCTAAGGGAGAAGCCCTTCTCTTGTTTTGCCAGATTCTAGCACTGCATTCATTGCATTCTGTGGCTCAGTGCTTCCTTCTATGGGCTTCAAAGCCCATGGCATAGCACTTGCCTCAGCTGACACGTGGGTTTTTTTCCATTGTAGTCAAATCTCCCTGCCTCCCTGTTATAAGAACATTTGTGATTACATTGAGGACCCACGACCCACCCAGATAATCCAGGATCTCCACTTATCTCAAGGTCTGTCCCCTTAATCACATCTGCAAAGTCCCTTTTGCCATATAATGTGACATTCACAGGCTCCAGTGATTAGGACGTGGACCTCTTTGAGGACCATTAATTAGCCTCCCATGGGCTGGATGGTAAGTGGCAATGATCAGATCAGACTGAGGCTGACTGGCTTCTGTGCTCTTTTGCTGGAGGCAGCTGATGTGTCCTTAGGCCCAAGGGGGTAGTTAAGGAGGAGGCTGCATGAATGAGGATCAATTTCAATCTCTTTTAAGGGGCTGCCCCTATAGTCAGCACTAGGGGCAAGATAGTGGGAGTCTTCCTCATCCCCATCCCACATACCTAATCCTACCTGGAAGACAGAGACAGTGTTTGGAGCTATATTGATTTGATTCTTCCAGGTGACAAGACCTTATTTTATGCCCTGAGCTGGAGAGGTAGGAAGTTTTAATAACAAAGAGAAAATGGATACCAACCTTATTTCACCCCAGGTTCTTCCTATCTGTCAGGAAATTCTTCTTTAATGTATCCTAAATACTTCCTGATTAAGTCCCATTTTCTTTGTTCTCTTGGTGGGAAGATGGAAAAGAATCACCTTTTACTATCTGAATGATAGCATTTATGATTTCAGAGACTAGTGATATTTCAGCTTATTTTGTCTTATTGTACACAAAGTAAAAAGTAACAGATTTGTGGGATAAACACTGTGATTTATTTGCTGTTGGATCTGAACATATATAGTGAGGATTATCTTTATTTTCTGCCAGCAACTCTTTGTAAGTTATTGGCGGACTTTTGAGGACTCTACCATTTAGGGCAGTGTGGGACAAATTTCTCCCATAAAGGGTGAAATGGTAAATATTGTTTAGGCTTTGTGAGCCATACTGTGCATGGTCTGTTACAACTACTCAGCTCTGCTCTTGTATCATAGAAGCAGCTATAAACAATATGTAAAGGAATTTGTGTAACTGTGTTCCAATTCAACTTTATTTATGGACACTAAACTTTGAATTTCATATAGTTTGTATGTGTCATTAAATATTTTTGAGTATTTCCTACCATTTATAAACCATTCTTTGTACATGGACCATACAAAAACAGGTGGTGGGCTATAGTTTGTTGATCTGGGACCTGGCAATCCTCAAATTTTGTGCCTTATTTCTGGATAATAGCTCGAAGATAAAATGAAGTAAGCTGGCATGACATTATTGTACTTGGAGAGCCAGGTATGTATAGTGTCTCACCCGTGGTCTTGTCTAATCTCCTATCCCCAAATCTGCCAATGACTTTATTTTTATTTTTTTATAGATTTTATTTATATGACGAGAGAGAGAGAGCAAGTGAACACAAGCAGGGGGAACAGCAGAGGCAGAGAGAGAAGCAGACTCCCAGCTGAGCAGGGAGCCCGACATGGGGCTTGATTCCAGGACCCTGGGATCATGACCTGAGCTGAAGTCAGACGCTTAACCAACTGAGCCACCCAGGAACCCTCCAAATGACTTTAAAATAAACTACTGAGATGAGATTTTTTTTTAAAAGATTTATTTATTTATTTTAAAGGGGGAGAGAGAGCGGGAGCGAGCAAGAGAGAGAGAGAGAGAGAGAGAGCGGAAGGGGGGAGAGAAACTCAACGAGTCTCTGCTGAGCACAGAGCCCAATATTGAGGTTTGATCTCACGACTCTGAGATCATGACCTGAGCTGAAACCAAGAGTTAGACGTTTAACTGACTGTGCTACCCAGGCACCCCAAGATGAGATTTTAAAATGCCCTTCTTCCACCTAGTTTCTGTCTGCCTCCAGAGCTTGGTTCAACTATGACATCTGCCCTTTTCTCAGGCTCCTCCCCCTTTTCTCCACTTATTTTCATGAACCTCTATTATTTGTGTACATTTCTGCCTCTTCTGTCTTCCCCACTGGAATGTAAGCTCCTTGAAATGTGAGAGTAAGGACTTAATTTTTGCCTTTTGGATACACTTATTACAGAGATACCTGGAGATTCATATTTGTTTCTTACCTATAAATTCTTCTCCAAAATGACATGTTGAAGTGGAGAGCCATTGGAAAAAAAATATAGTATGTCCTTTGTTGTGTTTCCATATTTCACACACCTTTGACCCAAATTAATGATAAAAGGCAAGAGGGAGAATGCCTTGCATTTGCAGATACTCCTTTTGGGAAACAAGTCTTCCTTCTCTCAGCCCTGAATCATCCATCATGCTGGCTCTATACTCTGCTAATCTGAAAATAAAACAAAACAAAAACAGCTGGTCTGGAGACAAACCAGAGTAAAAGAACACACAATCAGATGATAAAAAAAAGGTGAACCACTCTCAGGCTGATTCATGCACTGGTGAATTAATGGTGCCATTACATTCTGATTACAAAGATCTACTTCCAAAGAAAGTACTCTTGATAAAGGATCCCCAGTCCACTGAGCAGGAAAAGAAATCATTGAATACTTAAAATTACTTCCTTATTATTTGGAATATATTTTCCCACAATGCCAAGTCCTGGTATCAGCAAAGAATTTATTCATTAGTGTAAAAGGATTAGAATTTCTTAGGGGCTCCTTTCATTCTGTTTAAGATGTCTTTGAAGAATTACTGTCTACAGGTTGTTATGGGATGGTTAACAGAATGTAAGAGCACTATTGATAGACCTAAGTGTCATCAAAATCTTGTTCCAGTGGATATAGCAATAAGATACCTACACAAAATTTTGTGTTGATGTTAGGCCAAAGATATCAATGAACAATTTAAAAATTTGGCTGCTGTGCTAAGGGCAGTCACCCTGCCGTGTGAGCAGTAATGTATGAGGGCCAGGAAATTAAAAGACTTAACCACATGCCCCCAAACTGTCCAACCTACTTTATTGTTCATGTGAACTGAAAATACAAACACAAATAGCCAGAAGGGTGAAATTTAAATTAAACTTCAAAATCATTTTGTGTTTTAACCATCTACGATGTTCTCAGCACTGCAGATAAGTCTACTTTCTTTGGAAGCCTAGAAAAATAATTCAATATAAAAAACTTCTTCTGCTCTACCTTCCTCCTTTACATGCTTTGCACGTGTTCACTGTGAAACAAAAGTTTGACCAACATCCAACTGAACTCGACATAGCTATGCAGGAAGAGTTTCTAAGCTGTGATGGCCATTGCTGATGGCTTTCTTCAGAATGAGGTCTGGTGGGCAGCAAGATTTCAGGCCAAGATTGATGTGCTTTCCCTTGTTAGGTGGCTGCATTGAGAACTGCATTGCAAAGTAGACATCTGCAAGGGAATCATTAGGAATCCTCCTTACTGCTTTCTGGCTTTGTGTGTTGGATAAACATTTCTGGAGACTGTTTTTTCTTGGCACCTTGTGCTACTAATCTCCAGTCAGGCTATGGATGGTAAATAGGCAGGATATTTCTCTGAACATTTTGGTTTTTATCCTTTGAGTCAGAGACCACCTGCAGAAATTCCCCTCTGTGGTGGGAGGTGGGGACCCATATTGGAGCCAGGCAAGAGGATCACAGGATTGGTAATTCCATGCTTTCTCTAGGAGGCCAAGAATCCTTCTGAAAGGTTTGGGGTCCTTCCCAAAAAGAAAACTCAATTTCTAAGAGTCTGAAATTAAGGTAGTGAGCTAAATGTAAAATGTGAAATGGAATAAGTTAAAAATCAGTTTTTCATGGGGGGAAATAACCAGGTCATAAATGTCATAGGCTGGGAAGTAAGGGTCTCATGTCTCTCTTCCCCTACAATCCATGTAAAAGCAAGTATTTTCTTGCAAAGACATCTATCATGTTTGTTATATAGATATATTTTTTTAAAGGACTGATGGCATTTAAGGAGGCTATTTTATAAAATTCTATACATAGGGTTTGAAGTAGGAAAAAAAAAACATGAAAAAGGAAAGAAGGGAGTCCATTCAGCAGGTTTTATGAACAGATGAAGCTCCTTCAGGCAAATTTGGTGAAAGGGACCAAGGTGGCTTTATGCCCTCCTGGGGAGCTCCTGGGTTCTCTGGGCTTCCTTGCCCGCAATAGGCGGCAGTGCTTCATCCCTCAAATAAAGCTTCTCCTCAGGCCAGGAGAAGTTTCTGTGTTTGAGCATAGACTGCATTTTTGCCTTGAAAGAAGAATTCTCTGTGTTTTTTTCTTTTGACTTGAAAGTGTTTTATCCTTAGGCAGAGGTATGAAAGAAAAAAAATTATTAGTAGTAGTCAGGAGAGACAGCAAGAACTTTCCCCGTGACTTTGTGGCTGAGTGGTTTTAAAATCCACCTATAAATGCTTTGATATTCCTTCCATCATGGGGTGGAGTCTATGTCCCAACCCCTTAAACATGGGCAGGCCTTCATGATTGACCTAGTGAAGAGGATGGAACAACAGGGTTATGCTGTATGGCTTCTAAGCCTAGGTTAGACAATGCCATGTGGCTTCTGTGGTTTCTCTTTGGGAGAGATGCTCTGGGAGCTTCAGCTGCCATATTTAAAGTCCGGCTATTCAGAGACAATGTGGAGAGACACTGAGAAGTAAAGGATTAACTCAGCAAGTGTAGGTTGTCCAAACTCCTCATGTTTGAAAGAAAAGTTTGACTTTTGCTTAGCTCTTGAGAGATAAACTCTAAGCCCTTGGAATATCCCACCTGTTAAGAGTGTCTTTGCTTATCTCAGCCTTGGGCTATGCCAGATGGTTAATGGTAGAAACGTGATTTATGGTGGAGGCCTCGGACTGCAGTATCAGCTTCAACTCTGAAGAGCTACGGTCAGTCATGTAGATGATCAACTATGCCTATATGACTGATCCTCAAAACAAAAACAAAAACAAAAACAAACCCCCCAAAACCCCCCCAAAACACTGCACACCAAGAGCTTCCCTGGTTGGCAATGCTTTGTGTGAATTGCCAAATATTATTGCTTGAAATTAAGTGCTGTCCACATGACTCCACTGGGAGAAGAAACCTAGAAGCTTGTGCCTAGTGCCTTCTGGATCCTTTTCTACACACCTTTTTCCGTTGTTGATTTTAACCTGCATCCTTTGCTATAATATAACATAATTATGGGTATAACAGCTTTACTAAGTTCTGAATCCTTCTAGTGGATCCTTGAACCCTACCGGATGTGAAGGTTGGTCATGACTGCTAAAATTATTTAGTCCAGACTTCACCCAGGGAATTGATATAAGCCCAATAATACATTTTATAGGTAAGGATACTGAGGTTTGAACAGATTAGGTGACACTTTCAAACTCATTCTACTCACTGTCTCCTCACAGGACTATATTTGAACCTCTGCAGAAAGTCTTATACAATGCTATTCTGATGGAGCGTTTATGGGTTCGTCATTTTGTTTGACACTGTGTTCAAGTGATCATCTAATAATGAAACCAAATATGTTTTCAGATTTTCTGTGTAGCTTTGAGACCAACCTTTCCCCTCATTTTGTGGCTTTGTGATGTTGGCAAGTGCAACAGTGATATTTTGTAACTTTTCATCCTGTCCCGGTGGCCAGGCATGCCTTTCATTCATTCATTCATTTTTTCATGCACGCGTTCATTCATTCATTCACACGTTTGTGACAAGGTACACTGCTAAAGATTTTTTTAAAACTACAAAAGACTATCTGTGGCCCATTTTGGATAGTCTGGCTGTTTTTTCCTCTATGTTCCTCAATCTGCTGCTGCCCCGTCGAAGGGTCTGCTCCATGAGGGGATGACTGTGATGTTTCTGAGAGTTTTTAAAGGGCAGTTGTGGCTTCAAAAGAATAATTCGTATTTTATTTAAGAGATTTAGAACTACTTTGGTTAGTAAGTGACTCCATTCATCAGAGAAAGGGGAGGGTTTGTTGTTGAATGGATAAATGCACAGGGAGAAATTTCAGAGGCTGACAATTTTCCTCAACTCCCTTTTTCCCTTTATATAAACTATAAAGCCTCCCATATAAATTAGGAATCTAATCAGAATGGTATGCTCCACTCAACTGGGACAGGCTTAATTGGGAAATCCGCTTAATCAGGACATCTCCCAGGGAACTGATTTAAGCCCGATGATACATAATGGCTATGATTGCGGTTTAAAGGGGGTGGTAATTCTCTTTAATTGAGACACTTTCAGGTAATTTAGTGCTGCTTGAAACTAGGTGTGTGAGAGTCTGTATGTATTGTGGCCTCTCGGATTTGGTTTGTTTTTTTCCACAGTAAGGTGTGCAGGATTGATTCAGACAACAGCATACATCAGTTCAGCACTGCCCCAGGTACTCATCCCTATCAACAAAGCAAAGGAAGGTAGACTCCTTGGGAAAGAACTGCCTGCTCCTTTTCAGCAACTTGGAACTGGCACTTCGACCCATTTTGGGGTGCAGTTATGGGCTAATTAGTATTTTTCCTTTGTGCTTAGTTTCAGAGGAGTTTGTTCAGGCAGCAGAAGACACTTCCTTTCCACTGTTTGATTCTTGTTCCTTCTTTTCTCCTGAGTGACCTTCCTGCTGGGACCTTATACAGAATCCTGGAGGTTGATCTAACTTCTGTGGGGTTGAACAGCATTGGCGAATAATCAATTGCAAGAGGGTATGGCCCGAATTGTGTCCCTCCAAATTCATATGTTGAAGCCCTAACCTTCAATGTGATAGAGTTTGGAGATGAAGTCTTAATGAAGCTTTTGCGTTTCAAAAAGGTCATGAGGGTGGATGGAAGTGGTGCCCTTGATGGAAGTGGTGCCCTTTATAAGAAGAGGTACCACAAGTGATGTCAGCATCATCACTTGCTTTTAACATCAGCACATCATTCATTTTCGTCTCTCTTGCAACCACAGTAATTCAGCATCCATCCTTAAAGCTGAAGTGAGTCTCTTAGAGGTAGCACATATTAGGTCTTGACTTCCAACCTCCAGAACTGTAAGAAATAAACATCTGTTTCAGACAGTCAGTCTATGGTATTTTGTTGTGGCAGCTGGATCCGACTAAAACATGGGGCAATGGCACATGCATCAAATTCTTTTTTTAAAGATGCATCTGCATAACTGATGGAAAATTAGACTGAGCAAATAGGATGATCATTATCAACACTGATTAGATTTTTCTTCAGTTTTTCTTTATTCTTATAGGAAATGAGTACTGATCACAGTCCTTTCTTCGTGTCACCCTGTCACTATTGGTCTATGCATAAACTTTACATTTAGGCATTTACCTATTCAGTCACACATTTACTTATTCCCTTTTATCTCATACACTCTCTCATTTTTTTGCTCTTTTTTGCTTCTACCCTTGCGGTGTTTACCCTTGCAGTGTTGTTGGGCAGGGATTCACTTTTATTTTCTCCATGTGATGAATTAATTTTGGCTATGTCATTTATTGAACAATCTTTACCCATTAATTTATGGTTTCAGCCTTACATGACATCATGCTTAATATATAAGGTTCTTGGTTCATAGGCAGCCATTTTGCTGTGTTCTCAATGGTGGAAGAAGGGGCGAGGAAGCTCTCTGGGATATCTTTCATAAGGTAGTTAATCCCATTAAGACCATCTGCTCTCATGACCTAATCACCTCCCCAAAGCCCCACTTCCAAATATCATCACATTGGGGATTAGGTTTCAACCCTTGAACTCTGGGGGAGATACACATCTTTGGTCTATTGCATACTCAGTGGTGTGTTATCTACCACATTTTATCTATTATATTAGTTATGGTAACACTACACATGTAACTGGTAAGTCCTTCAAATTTCAGAGGCTTAACAGAATATCAGGTTAGTTAATGAAGTTGAAACTAAATTAACAGTTTGAAGTGGGTGCCCAAGTTAGGTGGTTTTCCACCAAGAGATTATTCAGTGACCCACGCACCATCCATCTTGTGATTCCACAATAAACACATGGATCCCATTCTGCTCCAGGGATTACCTCCACTCAAACCTGGTGGAAGGAGGAAAGAGCAAGGAGGTTTGCACTAGGGAAGTTCTTCTAGCCAGGTCTGCAAGTCGTCTACTAAACTCCAGCCAAACATTCCTTTTTCTGGAATTCAGCCATGGGTTTGCACCTCATATCAAAGAGCATGCCAAGACATGTGTTTCTTTCCTTCTGGAAGAGGAGGGAAAAAGCTTGGTGATAAGGCAGCAGTTTCCTATACATGCATATCCTTTCTCAGGGATTGACAGCTGGATTGCCTCTGGTTTCCTAACACTGAAAATAATGTTGCAGTTAACACCCCCTTTCTGATACTCTGTGGACCAGTGTGAAAATGTCTTTAGTTCGTAAGCCCAGGGATGGAATTGCTTGGTCTTAGGATATGCACATGCTCCTTGTGACTCTTGATTGGCAATACCCGTCTGCTCTCACCAACAGTGGGTAAGGATGCCTCTATTCCCACATCTCCATGTATACTTCTTGCTTCAGATTTCTTTTTTGGTAGACTAGTGTGTATACAGAAATATATCATTGCAGTTTTAATTTTCATGTTTCCAATGGCTAATGATTTTGGACATCTCATCACGTTCTTGTTAACCCTTGGGTTCCCACCTCTGTAAATTGCCCAACTGTATTCTTTGCTCATTTTCCCATTGTAGTTCTTATCCTTTTCTTGACTTGAAGAATATTTTTAAAATTGAATTTATCTCTTTATTCTTTTAAAAATGCTTATTCAGGAGTCCTTCCTGCACCCAAGGTCATATTGGTCACATTTAAAGTTTACCCTTGCAGTGCTGTTGGGCAGGGATTCACTTTTATTTTCTCCATGCGATGAATTAATTTTGTCTACATCATTTATTGAACAATCTTTAGCCATTAATTTATGGTTTCAGCCTTATCCTATACTAACTTCCCACATATATGTGCATTTTTCTGTGAACTCTATTCTGCTCATTTGGTCATTTTTTTTTTTAAGTGGACTCCACACCCAGCATGGAGCCCAGTGTGGGGCTTGAACTCACAATCCTGAGATCAAGACCTGAGCTGAGATTCAGAGTCGGATGCTTAACTGATCTTGCCACCCAGGTGCCCCTCATTTGTTTGTTTTTGTGCCAGTATCATTTTGCTTTTTCTTACTTTTACTGAATATGTCAAAAGCATTACATTAGGTTTCTTCTTTTTGATTCTGCTACATGTTGGTTTTTATTCTTCCATGTAACTATTGATGTGTGTTTATTCAATTTGTCAAAGAAATTTAATTTTGATTGGGATGCTCTATGTAGATTAATTTGAGGACCATTAACATTTTTATAATACTGAGTCTTCCCACTCAGGAGCCTGGACTGTCTCTCCATCTATTCGACCAACATTCTATGTCCTTTATTAACATTTTGAAATTTTACCTACTGTGTTCTTATGAATTTTGGTTAACGTAGTTTAAAGATACTTTATGGTTTTTATTGTTATTATGAATAAGATCCCATTCGATTACATGTTCTAAGTAGTTATTGCTGGTATAGGACAATGAGTTGATTTTTATAGTTTGGCCACATATTTGGCAGCCATGAACTTACTCTGATTACTTTTAGTAGTTTGTCTGTTGAGAATGCCGATTTTTCTATTTACATTACAAATAACATTTTATCTCTCTTTATAATACTCTATGTAATTTTTGCTCTCTAGTACTAGATTAAATAGTAATTGTCCTAGTAAATATCCTTGTTTCGTTCTTATGCTTAAAAGAAATTCACATTAAGCATAATGTTTGATGCCTTTAGTTTCAGTATATAATCTTTATTAAACATTCAGTTTCCTTCTATTTATCTCATATAAGGAACTCCTAAAAATATCGTAATAGAAATAGACTCTTACTCCATGCTTTTATCTTGCATTACTTAAGATAATGATATATCACTTTTTCACTAGTCTACTAATATGGTAAGTTGTATAGATTTATTTTTATATTTGAAAACTCCTTGCATTTCTGAGATAAACCCAGCTTGTTCATGATATATTGTCAGCTTCAGAGATAAAGCAAGTGTTATTGCTGTTGGGTGCAAGGCTAGTATTGAAAAAGAAGCTTTAGTTCATCCCAGTCTTTCATTTTATCCTTCATCTCCCTTTCCACACAAACAGGTTTTTCTTTTTAGGCACTTACATAAACGGTTTTTGCCATTTAGAAACTTTTAAAAACACTAAGGCTCAGCTAAAAAATTATTTTTTTCATTCTGCAAAATCAGAAATTTTGGAAAATATAGTGAAGCAGGAAGAGAAACAATTACTTCAACCACTGCATCCAGAGAAAACCTCTCCCAACATGTGAACTCAAGTAGGTACAGCATGATATGCTTTTCCAGAACTACATTCCGACAGCAGTTCTACTAAACAAGGAAAAACAGCCAGACCCCAATACTCACCACATCGCTGAACACTGCAGGGAAGAAGCTATTCACTGAAATCCTGCAGAATCTGTGGATATTATTTTTTTAAAAGTAAGTTTATTTTTGATTGTACTTTATGAGTGTTGCCTATACAATCTAATATTTATAAAACTCAGTCAAGAATTATAAATGACCAAGAAAGCACAGACTAATAATCACATTTCATACCTTTGTCATACTCTGTAATTCCACATGTAATCTCTTATTTGATCTTAAATTTCCTGGAGATAAGACAGAAATAATTTTCTCCCTTTTACTGAAGAATAATCTAAAGATCAGTTTAACACGTGGTATAGCCAAGATATTAGACATGTTGGAATAGGTTTTGAAGACGCTTAACTGACTGAGCCACACAGGCACCCCCGTGCCGAGAACTTTTAAGTCTCTTGGTAACTTTCAAGGATGTCCTACAATACTATTGACTGTGATCACCATGCTGTCCATTACATTCTGTGGGTATCACTTTTGTGTCTATCTCATGATGTAAGCAGTGAGCAGTCCTAGTGATTGAGCCAAGTAGCTAGAGAGGTTTGGGCTGAACTTCAAGTCACATGGCTCTCGAGCACTACTTTAGTAGGGAATAAAAGAGACCTGGACCAACTGGTGAGGCCTAGAGTGAGCTGGGGCTCTGGAAGAGGCATTGACGCCAGGCGTAGAATGTTCTGAAATATCTGCTAACAAGGCAGAAGATCAGGAAGTCCTTTCTGTTGTTTGGCCATGGGCTTCAACCAGCTGTATTAACACATGATGGTATCTTTCATTTCTTTGTGTTTTGTCAAAAATGGCAAATAATTTTTTGGGTCTAAACATAGCCTTCATCTTTTCTTATGGATAACTTTGCATCTCTCATCATAGTTTTAATTGATTTCACAGAGTCTGTGCTGTGATGGTTACTCTCCATCATCCCTGTAGAACGGTTCTGCACATTTCTCTGCCCTGCTCTGTGTGCTGGAAGGAGACTGTACCACTCACTCTGGCTCCCTGGCCATGTGGCTTCTAGTTGGGTCTATCCAATGGGAGGTTCCATTGCATAAAAGTCCATAGTACCCTCATTCCTCTACTCACAGTGGCCTATGATCATCAACAGAGGCTGTGTTCTTTTACCTCCAGCCACAGCTCCTATTGGGTGATTTATCTCCTGTGGCCAATGCCCGGGTTGGGTTCTGGTAACATAATTCATTCTCACTGACCCTTTTGGCTTAAAGATGGGAATGCCCATCCTTAACAGTTTTCCTCATTCTTGCCTTCACCTCTATAAACAGTCCCTTTAATAAAACCTCTTTCATTTGTTCCTTGAGTGTACCATCTGTTTCACGCTGGGACCCTGACTAAGACCCTTGTTGAAAGGCCTGTCATGTCCCACAGACTGGTATATTTTGGAGTTTGGGGGATACTACAGGCTTACGATAAAACCTTCCTGTTCTATGTAAGCTCTACACCCAACGTGGGGCTCGGAATTGTGATCCTGAGATCAAAAGTCACATGCTCTACAAACCGACCAAGCCAGGTGCCCCACCAAACCTTCCTGTTCTTTGCAGCTGGGTTCCAGCCTATTTGGCTTTGATAAGTCCCAGCAATGAATGTTGCAATTTATAGGTGACAGTGAGCATGAAGAGTCCCTACATGAACTTGCAGAACACCAGTTTATGATTCTGAAATGCAGGTCCTTTGGCCACTGAATACCGCAATTTAACTGTGAGCTGCACATGGAACCTCATGGTTGCCTATTGACTTTCTCTATGATTTTGTTTTGAGACCAGAAAGAGATTCTCTAGTAGAGTTTTGTTTTCTTTATCTTAATTTCAGACTTTAATAATAATAAATAATAATAATAATAATATAGTACTTTGTGTCAGGCATGATGTATGCACTGTTAATGGTCTCACTGCTGATACAAGGAAACTGAAGTCCAGGGAGAAGTGAAAAAACTTACTCAAGTTCACACACACAGTAAGCAGCTGAGCAGAGACTCACCCCAGGTCTACCTAACTCCAAATCTTGAGACTTGAAAATAGTTGTTTCCTTCTACTTCTAAAATTCCTTATATTGATTTTATTCCACTGTTTTTTTTTTCTCTCCCAGAAGCAACTTGTAACATCAGATTTCCACATGAGTTAAAGTAGATTTCAGGAGACATACTAGATTTCACTTTGAAATGTCTAATGCTAATACTCTAGTTTTGAATGGTACTTATTATATACTGATCTACATAAATCCTGATATAGAAGAAAAATAATGTGCTGCGTAGTCTCTGTACCTGCACATCCAATTTTCAATTTGTTCTCTAGTCTAGGAGAGTCACCTTTTGAGTCAGAATCACTAGACTGTCTTGACCAGTCGGTCAAATATGGGTTCTGGCTGACTTGAGCCAATATGAGGCATAGCCAGAAGATCAGTCTTGAAAAAGAGTGAAGTTCATGGTCCCATTGTCTTTAGCCCTTCTGGACCTCAGGTTTGCGGTAAATGCATTTCTCCCCTCGAAGCCACAGCCCTTATTGGATGGTCTTCTTTAAAGGGAGTCTGCAGGTTCTGGTAACTGTTCCTTTCCCTAACTTGTTCACCCTTGATCATAACAGCTCCCCATCATTGCTATCCTTATTTCTGCTCACTACTCAGGAAACAGGCCCTCATGAAATTGCCTTCTTTGTCCCAGAGGGTTATGCCAAGAGGTTCTTGTCATGATCCTCAGGTAAGAAAATTTTATGATTTACCCAAAGCTAAGCCAGGAGAATGTCAAAGAATAAAACAGCTTCAATACTCATCTTGGAACCATGAAAGAAAATTGGAGGGACATAGTCAACCATAAAGAAAGAATCCTGTTGGGAGAAATAAAGACAAAAGTTCCACCTGAGGACCTACAGCCCTTCTGTGGTGCCCTCACCAGCTTTTGAAGTGTCCCTCATCCAATTCCTCTGAAGGTGCTCAGAGAAGCACCAATGTAAGCTGAGTTGATGATCTTGGAGCTCTTTTAGATAGTTGTCTGCAAGGTTAACACCAAATCTTAACTATAGGAAAAGAGAATTTTAATAGTATTTTGATTGAAAATTAACTCCTCCTTTCCCCCTCTTCTCACTAAAACTCTCAACGTCCTAACTATACTGTCAGTTAAAAAAAAACAAAAAACAAAAAACAAAACCAAAACCCAAAAACAAAAACAAAAACTATCTTTGGCTTAGCAAAATTACAGGCTTTTCATAATTCATAGCTACATAAATAATTTTTAACTACAAAAGCAATATGATTTGGAATGAAAATTTTAGTGCATAGTTTAGAAAAAGTTTAGAGCATAGTTCAAGAGTGGAAAACCCCATTGTCTTAGGGCTCTAGCCCCTGGAACAAATGTGAGGTAGAAAATGCCACTGTGAATTCTATTGATGCTGTGGTTAAAGCTAATAAAGTGTCCTTTGAAAGATCTGAAGTAGAGAATAATGTTATAAAATGTTTTAAAAATGATAGTTTAAGAGAATGTACTCAGGATGAGCTCTAGTCTTTCTCTAAGTTCTTCATCTTATGCATATTGCAAAACTGATCTGGTGTATCTCCACGCTAAAGAGTATCAAGTTCAAGATGGGTCCCTCTGTAATCTTTTACTTCATCTACTCAGATGAGCATGGATCATCTCAGCTAGTCACCTGCAGAAGTATCTGGCAGGGGAGTGAAATGGCTGTCTTTCTTGCTTGAAGGCTTCCCATTCTCTCAGACGGGTTTGCTTGGAGCTCCCTTCATATGATTGGTGATGGCAGTGGGGACTACATCTCTCCTTCACAGGGAAAAGGTACCACTTTCCAAGATGGATAATCTGAAATATCTCTCACACTTTGTCCTTTGTAGACTTTCTTTCTTTCTTTCTTTCTTTCTTTCTTTCTTTCTTTCTTTCTTTCTTTCTTTCTTTCTTTCTTTCTTTCTTTCTTTCTTTCTTTCTTTCTTTCTCTCTCTCTCTTTCTTTCTTCCTTTCTTTCTTTCTTTTATTTATTTATTTGTCAGAGAGGGACACAGAGAGAGCAAAAGCAAGGGGAGTGGTAGGCAGAGAGGGAGAAGCAGGTTCCCCACTGAACAGGGAGCCCAACACAGAACTGGGTTCATGACCTGAGTCAAAGGCAGACACTTAACAACTGAGCCATCCAGGCACCCCTAAATCTCTGCTTTCATATGTTGGGTAGTAGGAAGGGACAGCTAGAGCATGACTGGAGTGATAACTAATACGACCTGAAAAGGATAGCTGTCTGCAGATTTTGTGGCATTGGTTATAAGGTGGACTACTTGACGCTTCTTTGTTCTCAGCTTTCAGCCCAAGGTGCTAATTCAGGTGTAAAAGGAGCAATCACATTTGATACATTTTAAATAGCTTTTAATGTCATATAAAGCAATAAAACTAGCTTGGTGTCTGGTAGATCTTATAGACCATCTTTCTGCTTTAAAGAAGCACAAACTCTAAAACATCTTAAACAAATTAGAACCCCTGTAATCCTTTCAGAGAGCCAGCATTTGTGTCCTTTGGTAATTGATGCTAGCATTTTATCACTGCTATCAAGGTGTCCAACTCACTTATGACCTCTCTCCTTTAGATTATAGCATAAGCCCCTCTCTCTGCCTTCCTCAGTGGAGGAGTAAAACCACCCATCTTCATATCCCAGTCCAACACTGTATAAATGTGAAGGTAGTTGCTTTTTAACTGAACCCAGGGACCAACCCTTCCTTCCCTCCTTCCTTTTTTCTTCCTTCCTTCCTTCCTTCCTCCCTCCCTCCCTCCCTCCCTCCCTCCTTCCCTTCCTTCCTTCCTCCCTCCCTCCCTCCCTTCCTTCATTCCTTCCTTCCCTTTCATCTATCAGTCTTAAATTTTTGAGTAAATGCATTTTGTGGGTATATAGTCATCTTTGCTAACATGCTACATACTTTTAAGGTCTGGTTTATACTTGTGTCTTTTATTTTCACAAATGACCTCTGAGGATTGCCAAGGCAAATGCAAACATTTCAACCTTGAGGAAGAATCTCCTTAACATGGATACTTGCTTGAAAGATCTGATGTATTTCGTGGGTTTCTGGGAACTCGCACTATTTTGTTATATATTTGGAGACAAAATAAGATCTGGAAAACACAAAGAGGGAGGTAAGTAGGGAAAATACGAATTCAAGTTGTCTCCAGGAAAGCTTAAGAATGGAAGAGATGAGTAAAGTTTTATATTTTGGTGGGAAACTTAATGGCCTTGGTTGGATTCACTTGCACATTTAATATGTATAATATTCTGTATTGTATGGGCCAGTTCCTGGGAATGGTGGTGAAGAGGCTGATTTAGGCATGAAATAAAGTGCTATGCAAGTTGCCATCATGGACCAGATAATGTTAAGGTCAAATTGCTCAAGTGCAGATAAGTTACAAGATGGAGATGTGAAGAAATCTGGGAAAGTTTCATGCATCTCTGGCACTTGACCTGAATCTTTAAGTCAAGTTTGGTCAGGGAGAGATGGAAGCGGGGAGAGAGGAGGAAAGAAAAAACTTCCATATAAATGGGAAAATATGAGCTATTCACAAGTCGTAGATGTTGGTTGGTTCTGGTTCGTCGAAATTAACCTGGTGTATGGCTTCTCTAGTAGCATCATTTTCTGGAGGAAGTCAGAAGGAAATCATCCAAGAAATCTATGATGAGATCATTAAACATTTCACTGAAAGATACCATTGCAATTAATTTCATTTGCAATATGCATGCTTATGAATCATTATATTTGTTGGGATGTTGTGAAAAGGTCAAAACTAATTATATATTTGTTATGATGAGCTTAAAATTCTAGCTGTCATTTGTTATCTTGTCTCCCTTGAGACAATGTAGACTCAATTCCATCCCTACGTTGGAGTTTGAATGTCATTTTTTAAAGCTTTAATGAAAATGTTTCTTTCATCACTGTAATTTGGTTTATTATGCTTAATGCCACCAAATTACTTTTAAATCTTGGCATGGCTTTATTAAAAATGGTCTCATTTTAATTTGCTGCTCTAGGTACAGAATTTGTCATGAAGACAAGGAAAAGCAGCCTGCCTCTTCAGAGATATCCTGGAAGTAGCTTAATGACAGATCTACAAGTACTGAAGACATTATCAACGCATTTAAAATTCTCTGTGATGTTGGTTACTTGAAAATCTTTATCTTGTGTGTGGGGTGTTTCCTGAAATTGTTATATTTCTTGGTCTCTTACTGAAAAATTTACCAGCATATGTTCCTTGTGGGTAGATGGGAATGTAAATCCCAGAAAACTCAATGGAATTCATAGTTGCAGTCCCTAAAAATCAAGTGAGCCAACAAAATTTCACCTTTGAAATCTGACTTATTTAATTCTAATATTCTCAAAGGCGAGGACTATATCATCTTTAAAATTTGTGGCAGGTGTCTACATGGCATATCGTCAAAAGGTTGTCATTCATTATTCATCAAGTCTTTATTACCCACTAAATATAAGAGGGTAAACAACTTCTATAGAGTGATTGATATTTAAAAGATATAGTTTGATTCACCTTCTAGAAGCTTATAATCAACTGGGAGTTTATGATCTAATGGTCTCCTATGAGGTTGCTGGAACATGATGCAGCTTTAGATGTTTATAGGAACTAACACATTATGCCATTTCATATGTTTTAATTATGATCTGAATGACTTGCCTTAGGAACAAGAAACGTTCAAAGAGTTATTTCAAATCAGTAATACAACTAGTCTGCACATTTGGTGGAGAGTTCATTTTATTAACTATTAAGGGTTAGAAATGACATTTTACTATTTAAGTACCTTGGCAAGGCATTGGTATCCTTCGATATTGTTTCTTGGAAACATTAATAGCTATCTCTCTATTTATTCTATTAAATGATAATGGGAGATGACTAATTGCCCTATGATACTCCTTTAAAAGTTGGGTCAAGAATTTGGTTTAATACAAAACAAATATTTGTTTTAATATAAATAAAACAAAAAATTAAATACATAAGTCCATTTAGTGCTGTGATTAAGAGACTCTGGACTCTGATAGATTGAAATTAGAATCTTGGTTCTTCAACCTACAGGCAGACTGCCTTTGGGGAGCTACTTACTCTTTTTTCTTGCAATTTCCTTTTCTGAAATAGAAACAATAATACAGAGTGCCAACTTCATAAGGCTGCTGAGGGGACCACTGTAAGATCAGGTATGTTTTGGGGGAAGCCTGAGTTTGCTCAATAGTACTCAGAGTTAGGAGGGAATGGAGTGTGGTTGTGATGATGTGGTTGGGGTTATGTTGCGTCGTTTGCCACTTTATAGTTAAGTGACCTTGGGCAAGCTGTTTAAGCCCTCTAAACCTCAGTTTTTAACTCTGTAACAAATAATGTTTACTTTCAGGTTGCTATCACTATTATATGAGCAAGTGTTGTGAAGTACATATAGTGCAACTGGCTTCAGCACATCCTCTTTAAATGATAGCTGCTATTACAATGATTAACATCTGATAGCATGATTTTGATACATACTAGGAGCATAATCCATATCAAACTAAGACAGTGAGATGTATCTATCTATCTATATCTATCTATCTATCATCATCAATCATCTATCTAATCATCTATCATCTATCTTTTATTTATACATATATCTATCTATACCTATATATGTATAATCTTTCTCAAAATGTCCAAATGAAATATCAAAGTCAATCAGACTCCTTCCAGATTATCCTGGATAACTTAGATGGTGGATAGTGGTCCCTTGCCTTCCATTTGGATGAAGCTTCTCTTTTGCCATCAGTAGAAATTTCAACTTTGTTAGTAGAGCTCTGCGGCTGCCAAGAAGATGAAGTCTAAGGACCAACGAGCAAAATATCCTATGACTTATTGTCCACACTGGGGTGCTTTTGTGAGGGTTAGGGGGCTACTTAACCTATAAGACTTCATGATTTCAGGCTTCATGCAGAATTGTTCAAGGCAAACTAGGACATCTGGACATTCTATGAATGAAGAAAAGGGGATGGGAAATCATGGGGAAAAGGAAGGAAAAAGCATATGAATTAAATATGCAAGCCAGACAATACAGACCCACAAATCCTTTTTGGAGTCTCAGTTAACTGACTAGGCTGTGTAAAAATGAAGTAACTTCTTCAACTGGTTATCTTGTGGGCAAAGCTTAAAAGCAACCTCTCTGGTACACTTGTGACATAGTATGAGGATGCTCATCTGCAAACCCAGCCCACACACTTCTGGATTTCTAAGTGTCAACTTGTCAGTATGGTTTAACGTTGGTCATTTCTTTCCCAAGGCTTATGGGACTCTGAGTTACTACTTGTAAATATAGCATATATGTCTCCTACTCTGGTGGATTTACTGTTCCTATTTTGTCCTGCTTTTTTCCTCCACATGGCCATTTTTTAAGAAATGTAACTGGAAAAAAATTTCCCCTTGTATACAGGACTAGACATGAACAAAACTGAGAACTGATTTTGCCTTTCAAGTCCTAGCCTCACTTTTTATTACCTCCTCCTCACCCTAACCGGCTTCTTCTCCAAGCACTCCATTGCATTAGGTGGAATGGCTTGTTTGTCCTAGCCCTGTACGCTCGTAACACTCCTCTGGACATCCTTGATCAGTGAATACCTGTTCCCTTCTCCTTGCTCCAAGCTGAAGGATTCAACTAATAAATGCCTCGAGCAAGCAGAATGTACCTTGAGTCTCTTTCAGACAATGCTTCACTTTGTCACCAAACACATCGCCCCCTCTGACATTGGAGAGAATCTGGTGGACCATATCTTTTGGGACTGGTAGACTTTATGTTTCTTTAAAAAAAAAAATCACACTGCATGGATACCTCCTAGAAATACCTTTCCCAGAACAGTCACTCTTACATTATTCTTCCTTTGAAATGACAATCCCAGGATCTTCTTGATTTAGAGAGGGGAGAAAACTATAAGAGACCCTTAACTATAGGGAACAAACTGAGGGTTCATGGAGGAGAGGAGGGTGGTGGGATGGGCTAAATGGGTGATGGGTATTAAGGAGGGCACTTGTTGGGATGAGCCCTGGGTGTTCTATGTAAGTGATGAATCACTAAATTCGACACCTGAAACCAATTTTACTATATATGTTAACTAATTAGAATTAAAATAAAAACTTGACATAAAAAAAGAACATGTTTAGTCTTTTGGATCAGGCAAAGGGTTAAATTAAAGGAGGAACTGCTGAGACAGAGAACAAGAAGTTTGAGCTATTTGATCTTTGTCTAGTTTCTTTGACCTACTTTCTCCTCATTTCTCTCTCTCCAGCTTCTTCTAGGCTAAAAATTGAAAATTCTGAACTCCTAGATGTGTCAACAACCCCATGAGGTCAATGCAAGCGAGGGGATCATCTCTTCCCTTTTCTCTGTACTAAAGACAAGAAAGGCCCAGACTGGAAACTTGAAAAGGAAAATAAATCTTAGCCATGAACATTGTCTTTCAATCAACACTGACCTCCCTCTCTCTAGCTGAATATTTCACCTGGGTAATCTTTTTTCTGTTAGCATCAAGAAGTTGCTGAAGGAAAAAATGTAAGATCCAGTTTTTAATTAACTTTGCCATTGATTTCCACATAACTGTGTATGAATCACTGTTCTTTGGTGAAAAGGATGAAAATCTCCAAGATTAATGGTTGTTCTCAGGGATTTTTCTGGACCAAGTTCCAGATATTCCACAGTTTCTCCTTTTTCTCTCCTCTGAGCTCACTCTCTTACTCTGTTCTTTGCCCTAACACATAGAGACACACAGAAACATATGTACATGCGTTCACACCAAACGTGCTTTCAGAATGAAAATATTGGGGTGGAGGAAGGAAGAAGATCATGCACATTCAGTAGTTGCCATAAAAGTCCTATTCTGCAATTTTGCCTAGTTCAATATATTTTTTAACCAATTTACTCATGGCAAGTATTATATGCCTTGAATGAAAATGCAGTTATGGCTAAGTGAAAATGAAAGTGGTTAGTGGGCCTTAAAGTACCCGTAAAGCAGATTGACACACAATATATTTTAGATATTAGAAGCTGAAATACTTCTTTTCCCACAAATTACTGTAGCAGTCTGTGAAAAGATACAGTAATATTTTCTGAAATGAGAGAAAAGTATCATACTGTCACATTAGAAAATGGAGAATAGAATGCCTTTGGTGTAATTTTTAGTGAACTGAGTAAATTACATATTTCCCCTCTAATATATTATCATTCTAGTCCATCTTCAGCTGTTGGATTCACCATATATCTGTTTGTTTTTCTGTCTGTTTCTAACTGTAAGCGTATAGTTTTCAGTGTAAACATCTTCGTGGTTTTTATGTAAGCATCTTAATGCATTTTTGAATACAATACATTGTCTTCTTATTCCAATTGATCCCAAATCTGAGCATTGATCATAATCACAGAAAAATATCTGTCCAATATATGTTATTGCTCTTTTAAAGGTGACTTTTTTCTTTTGATGTCTGGAAACATTTTTGTACTTAAACTCTACAGGGACTAGACTAAAAGATTCTTTTAGTGATAGAATCATCCTACAGAAACTAAGGGGACTTAATCATATGAAATATTGACCCAGTGCCTGCTCCTTTCCCTTGGTTCCCAATATAATGAATGATACCTCAACTCTCCAGTGACGCTTCCCTCTCCCCCTACCTCAGTCCTGGGCTTTTTCCTCAACCCTGTTCTTCCCTCCCTCATGACCACCGTCTGAATCTATGAATCTCTCACATGAGTTGTGCTTCTAAGTTACCTCAGTCATCCAGTGGTCTGTCTGCTGTTGCTCTGGCCTGGCTGCCATGTCCTTTCCCTGGGTTCCTGAAAGAGCCTTCAGGTGACTTAGTCTCCTTGCCTTCAATCTTTTCTTGACTTTCAGCCAGAGTGATTGTCACCTGTCAGACGCATTGCATCCTCTTGCATTTTGCCACACACCCAGCTCCTTTCCCTCCACCATTCTGGGCCTATTTGCTCTTCTCTCAGGGCCTTCAGATATGCTGCTTCCTCAGCCTGGAATGCTTGCTTCTCCATCTTATGTGCCTCCCTTCACTTAATTAACTTGTCATCCTAGTTGAGCTATACCTTCCTTCAGGAAGACTTCTATGGCTGAATACTTCTCCAGCATGTTCCTTCAGCTTCTGACTTCCATAGAGGAAATGCTAATACCACTTTGAGTAACAGAACATTTTTCTTTTTTGTTTAACTATAAACTGTGTGAGGGCAGGGACCACATCTGCCTTCCTCACCACAGTATGCCCAGAACCTAGAATGGTACCCAGAATGTGGCAGACACTTTTATTTTTGGGATGAATATCCCCTTTTTTAGAATCCTTTTTCTTATGCTCACCGATGTTCCAAGTGCCATTTTAAAGTATTTATGAAGTTAGGTTTTAAAGCACAAAGATGAATAGTTTTACTTTACTATAATAGCTAGGTATTTGGTATGAACTAAAAGTATTTTTTTTAACTTAGCCAGAAATAATTCTCTCTGTCTTAACAGGTAAGAAGAATCATCAAAATAGCAAACTGACAACAGATAACACTTGGCAACCAAACACTGTGAATGGGAGCCAAGTAAAGGGGAACAAACCAACAAATCAGAACTTGTTCTGAAAAAAAAAAAACAACCCTGTTGTTTTATTATTATTTAGAAAGCACACACAGCAATTTATCGAGAAGAGAGAAAAGGCAAAATAAGTGAGCATACAAATTCACTTCAAAAGAACCAGTGCCGCTTCCACGTACGATCTATGTGAGTTTTTAAAATTTCGTATTTCTTATATCTAGATACATAACCAGACTTATGTATCTAGATACATGGAAACATGTCACACACTTGTCAGGAATCCTTTCTCCTAAAACCTGTAGCGAGCATATCGTTTCTCTTTCTGAAAGCTGCCTGCAGATGTGTTCTTGGATTATGCCACAGTCTCTTTCCTCTGAGTTCGTCTCTGATGACAAGTAAGGATACTCGTGAAGGGAGATTTCCCCTTAGTTCTTGACTTTTTCTTTAGCTTTTTCTGATTTTTGAGTGAGATTCCCAGTTCTTCCATGATGGCATTGAAAGAGAGACACTGGAGAACATGAAATAGTAGAGCATCAGTGTAACCAAACTAGCTCCCTCCTCCACTGATCTGTCTCTCACCTGGGTTTTTATGAATACGAGATATTGGTCTGAGGCAACTCTGCCAGAGAGTAAGTCCCTGGCCAGCTCCCACACCTCCTCCTCCACCCACTGGCCATCCACCTTTTCTATTTGGGGAAACTGGAGGCACCAAGCTAGCTGGGCAGACTTTGGGGTTTCATTCACAGATGCAGTAGTATAAAATGACCCAGTTAGGCTCTCAAAATGGACAACTTACCTTTGCTGAGACACCAAAATAGAGTTAAGTTAAGTCATTTCCCCCATTGAGATGATCCAAACATTGATAGGTTTATCAAGGCATACGGACACTTCAGTAATGCTATAGAAAATGAACAAACCTTCTCTACACCAAGGCTTTGTTTTTTTCTCCCATGAAACCTTACTTTGTTCCTAAAATAAAATCTAATTCTTGATGACTTTCCTTTCTGATAAAAAAAAAGAAAAAAAACAATTTTAAATTGTATATTTTCTCCAAAAAAAAACCAGAGATCTGGCAGCAAAAATGATGCAGCTGTGGTTGAAATGAAAATAATATGGTACTGAGCCACACAGTAAAGATGATGGCATAATACAAGGAGAAAATGGAGCAATGACTATGAAATATCACACATATGCAGATGGCATATATATATATGTGCAGATCTATTACAATTACACGGTATGGATTCACATGCATAGTATACAAATGTTATAATATAACATAATTTGCTTGTCATTTCTTCCAGCCAAGATAAGATCTTTGAGTGACAAATTCCTGCTTATAAAGATTTCTATGAAGTAGTATTGTTTCTGATGAGATCACCCTTAAAATATCCTTCAAACCCCAAAGCCTTTGGTAAAGTGTGTGGAAGGGCAAGTGTGTGACTCCTTTGTGATTAACTCACAAAATGGATGTGTTAAAACTCAAACGATGACGTGCCACCAGATGATTTCTCTAGGTTGTGAGGGCCTGATGGGAAGAAATTGGTGTTTCATGTGTGCAAAGTATGAAATGTCTCCTGTGGTCCTTGTATATCAACGGGCAACATGTGTTTTTGAAAATTTACACTCCATTTTTGTTCCATAGGAGACTTGATATAGTTTAAATTAACAGTATTTTTTTTTAAATAATTTATTTATTTATTTATTTGTTTCTTTCTTTATTTATTTGAGAGGGAGGGAAAGTGCACAGGAAGAAGAGCAGAGGGAGAGAGGAAGGGAGATAATCTCCAGCCGACTCCACGCTGAGTGCAGAGCAGGAGGCGGGGCTTGATCTCCCTGAGATCATGACCTGAGCTGAAACCGAGAGTAGGATGCTTAGCTGACTGAGCCACCCAGGCGCACCGAAATCAGCAGCATTTTTAATTTTTCTACTTGATTTGAAAACTAGACAGACAAATTTAGATCCTAGATGTAAATTAACTGGTCTATCAGACACACACCTCTAAAAGAAGTAGTTTTTGTATGACTGTTTGTCTCTTTTACACATAAGTGTTTATAGAATTTGAATTTCATTTCCATTTTCTTAGAGTACTGAAAATTTATGTCATGCATGTTAATTTTCTTTCAAATGGTAAGTTGTGGCTTCAGGGAACTGAAAGGGGATCACACCACACAAAGAAAAACTTCGAAATGTTTTCTATGAATTATACTTACAAAAAATGTTACAGTAAGTATGTCACAAATGAAGTTTAATGTTTTTTTTTGTAGCATTATATGACGTGAAATTTATGTGTTGCTACTAAGATGAACTGAATATTTTATAGTTCTTTTGTGGCAGATGGTGTTGCATTGGGGTTTTGCAACTTTTGCTCAGGTATTTATTTCAGTGGAAGGTGTTCCCCGCTCCCCCCAGGACATTTCTAATTTCAGGAAGTCATTAAAATAGAAGGAAGAGAGGGAGAGAAAGAAGAAGTGCCAAGGATTTTATACCCCATGCTATTACACACAAATCTCACAGCAATCTCATAAGGTAGGAATTATTATGCACATTATGTAGATGGGGAAATTTACTACTGGAGATATGAAGTAATTTGCCCAGGAAATGTCGTTTGTAAGAGGAAAAGCTTACATTTGAACTCAGTCCATCTGACTTCCCAGACTCAATTGCTTTCCCTTAAAATCTCCAACAACTTGATTAATTATTTTCAATTAAACCACTATATAGAGCTTTTTGTAGATTCTTTTCCTATAAATATAGGTTAAGAAATTGCAATCTTTGTGTTTTATTTCAACTCTCAAACATTCAATTTTAGACATTTCTCTTTATTTTGCACTAAAACTACCAAAGCGAGTCTCCAAGTGTGGCTCACACAGGAGACACAACCAGGAGGGGATTTGAAACCCCCTCTCTCTCTCTTATTTTGGGTAGAGGGGCAGTCACAGATCTTATCTTGACAATATGTTTCAATTATGTTTCTCTTTTAAAACACAATCTTCCCTCAAATTTTGTATTGCCTTAAAATACAACAAATGTCTATTCTTTTGATTAACCACAAGTATTTATTTCTTGCTGCCAGCATGAAAGTGAATACAAATAAGAGTTTTATGAGTGGTCTGGCTTCTCTGTCTTTGGTCACAAACAAAGATTTCTTTTTGATTCTCACTTTGTCTCCAACTGTCAAAAAGAAAATGGCAAGATATTGGAGCTGACCTTTCTGCTTCCAAGTTTTTGCTGTAGTCATAAAGCAAGATGACCTTTAAGGTCCCTACCAGCCATGAGCTCAAGCAAACCACACACTCTAGTATCCACAGGAAATGGAACTGTGAAGGTCATCTCTCAGCACAGAGTGGCATGGGAGGGTCTCCTATTCATTCATCAATTTGCCTTTTATAATCCCTGAATTAAAGATTATATATATATAAAATAAAGATTGAGCTTCTAAATTAGGATAAAAATTTAAGTAGCTTTCCAAAGCTTCTATTTCTGGACATGTCTTTCATGAACTCCCTTGTGTTCGTAGGGCCATAGGAAAATTATGTTTAAGCATGGAAGTTTAAATTTTTAAACTAATTTCATTAGAAAGTATCAGACATATGGATGACCACCTAGCTGCCTTGTTCAGGAGGCAGGCAAATTAGGGGTAGGATGGATACCTCAGCAGTATCCTC
This sequence comes from Eumetopias jubatus, assembly GCF_037043125.1. Classification (NCBI taxonomy): domain Eukaryota; kingdom Metazoa; phylum Chordata; class Mammalia; order Carnivora; family Otariidae; genus Eumetopias; species Eumetopias jubatus. The sequence goes on along the minus strand of NW_028274807.1, from coordinate 15,923,550 downwards.
TAGTGCTTTGCAGACTGGAAATTCCCCTGTAGCATGCATTCTAGGTCCTTCTATTTTTCTCTGGTGGTTTGAGTTCACATTTTCAATGGATCTACATAAAAAACCATGAATTATAGTTGTGAGTTGGCCCAGTATCAGAAAGCTGGAGTTTAAATTTTAGCTACAGTGCCCAATAGCTGGGTTTCTCTTTGAGTCAGTTTCCTTATCTATAAAATGGAAACAATAGTAGAAGCCTTTTCACTGAGTTGTTTTGTGAATGGTTGGGCAGGTACCTGTAAAACAGCACAATTCCAGGCACATGGTGAGTACTCTTTCTTTTAAAACAACATTGTATATATCACTGAAAATATTTTAAGTCTATGGAACTCGATATGTATTTTTTTTTTTTTGGGGGGGGATGAAGGGAGGAACAGCGAAAAGATGATGCTCCTTTAATTTTAGCCATTATATGACTTTCTACGCACCGATTCCTTGTTTATACCAGTGTTTTAAAGTAGGTTCTATACATGTTTCATACATCAAATTTTCAATGCTTATTTTACTTGTTTTACCAAGCTCGTAACATGTTTTGGTGTTGATGTAGTAATAGGCTTTATGACAGCTTGTGTTTTGCCTGTGAAGGATAGGTGCTCAAGCATAAGAAGGAAATGAAAATTAGCTGCAGTCCCTTGCCATTTAAAAAAATTATCTCTGCTTCTGAACTCATTGACAATGAATCCCTATGATGACAAGTCGGATAGGAAAATTCACTTATAAATAAATGGGTTTTTGGTAATAAACTTATGTCAGTGCCATTTATGCTGTTCCAGACATCGTCCAAAGAAAAAGTGCTGTGTGTGTATGTATGTGTTGCTCATATGTGCATGTGTGCATGCACCTGTGTGCCTGTGACTTCTCTTGTAGAGGGAAGGAAATTGAAATACAAGGAGTCTACTGGAAACCACAAGTGAAGCTTCAGCCAGCCCTGTAGCTCTTCTGGTTTTACAAGGAAAAGGATTTGCTGGTTTATTTTGCAGAAAGCCATTCCTCTTCTCCACTTCCTCTGTGCCTGTGGTGTGTCCCGAGTGAGCCCCCAATTCTTCTCTTCCCTTGCCTTCTTTTGCTTTCTTTTACCTCCCTCTTTGGCTTGATTTTTAAAAATATTTGCTGGCAGCATGGCACCTCCTTTGGATTAATCCCCAATATCTGATTTCTTGGCACTAGTGTGAACCTGAATATACATTCTTCTTCTTTCCTGACACCTTTATCCTCATATCACAGATATTTCCCTGGAAAGGGTGGGAGGAGCTAATCGAGTTCTTGTTTTGTACCTAAAGTAAACTGCCTCAAAAAAAAAAAAAAATGCAGGGGTGGAGAGTGATTTCTTTTAAGTTATAGGAAAAGCTGTGTGCTAAAATTTGATTTGAGTTTACAATATTGAAAGCAATATTGAAGGCTAGGCTGACTGGGAATGGCTTTCAGACTGGGTGCAAACTCGGCATCAGATTGTGAATATCAGACTGATTTGTCATAGTATATTTAACATTTATGTATTGGGTGCTTTTATTCATATTTGGAAGAACTGCTTGGAATGCATACCTTTTTTACACCTCACATTTTCTATAGGTTTCTCTCATTACTTTATTAGGCCTCTTATTTAAAGACATTTGAAGTGGTCTGTGACATTGTCTAATAAATTTTCACACTACGTGTTGAAGAGAGATATAGATAATATTTGTGTCATCTTATAGATATAAAATCTTTCATTTTATGTAGATCTGCTTTACTTGAAAGCAAGCTCTAATCTGAAACCTTTTTGTAAAGACCATTTTTAGTAAAATAGACCAAATTTTAGTGAAATATAGAAATCAAGGAACAGATTACTGAGAAATAATGAGATTATCTTTTCTGTTATTTTCCTGGTTTGGTCAAATTACTATCATAGTTCAGTGGAAGCAGTGTCTCAATGATTTTTTTCTTTTTAACAAGAAGGTCTAAGCATTCACATCCTTAACATTTTTAAACTCTGAGGTTCAATGTGAGAACAAACTTAGAATGTTCAAAATGTCAGGAAAATTTTAAGGAATAAGGATGGAAGAATTCTATTCATACATTTGCTACCTTAAGACTTTGGAAAGTCTGGTCACCTCTCTGCATACACTTTTTTTTTTTTTTGCATACATGATTTATGTCTTCACAGGATCATTGATGATCTAAGAGCAGAGATCAGACTCCAGTGATCCCCCACTAATTATGTTAAAGAAGGGGGAGGGGAATTGCTGGAGTAGCCACGTGTACACAGTCTTTGTGTGAAGTTTTTGTATCCCAGAACTCAGGATTTGGCTACCATTTGCTCTTGTTTTATCAGTTTTCTGGGTTCATTCAGAAGCCCTGGGCCATTTCTCATGCAACCATCCTTGGACTTAAAAAAAATGAATTTGAGAGGTTGGGAGTCAGCCATCATCTCAGCTTCCAGAACAGTGGTTATAATTAATTGTGCCTGAAAGCTAATGAGGAAGCTGATTCTCATCTCCTGAGTCTATGCCCAAAATTTAGGGGTAGAGGAAATCTAGACACTGAACTGGAACTTCAAAGCGTTGTCCCCTTATCCCTACTTGTGACCCAGAAGCCACTCCTCCCCCAGCCCGTTTGCCTACACTTTCAATGTTTAAACTGGCTTTCCACTCTCTTCAGCCCTGTCTTCCCCTGGGCTACAGTTCATCAATCCCATTAACTCATTTTCCTAGCTCCTTTTAATTTTGTTTTCACCATCTCTATGTCCTTTCCCCTCTCATATCCTCTATCTTATCTTTTTTTTTTTTGCCCCCACACTTGAGGTTCACTACCAACATCTTTGCTCTCTCAGATCCTAGCTGTAAACTAATTCTATGAATGCTTACGCCAGAATTCCCTGTTTTCCAATCTGAGTTCCTTCGAACCATAAACATACACTTGTGGGAGACACAGTGACACCAGATACATGAGGATCATCTTTCTCGGGTCCATCTTTATTAAAGATTGTATTTAGAAAATTTTCTTCCAGGGGCGCCTGGGTGGCTCAGTTGGTTAAGCGACTGCCTTCGTCTCAGGTCATGGTCCCGGGGTCCCGGGATCGAGTCCCGCATCGGGCTCCCCGCTCAGCGGGGAGTCTGCTTCTCCCTCTGACCCTCCCCCCTCTCATGTGCTCTCTCTCTCTCTCATTCTCATTCTCTTAAATAAATAAATGAAAGAAAATTTTCTTCCATCAAAATAAATGTAAGTATATAGTGGAATGGAGATATGTATATATATATATACATATATATATTTGAGTTTATATATATATTTCCTTAGAATTCTTCTTTTTTTAATTCTTTTTTTTAAAGGTTTTATTAATTTGACAGATAGAGACAGAGCGAGAGAGGGAACACAAGCAGGGGGAGTGGGAGAGGGAGAGGCAGGTTTCCCGCCGAGCAGGGAGCCTGATGTCGGGCTCAATCCCAGGACCCCGGGATCATGACCTGAGCCGAAGGCAGACGCTTAACGACTGAGCTACCTAGGCACCCCCCTTTTTTAGAATTCTTAAAGAAATTTTTGACTTAGGGTGGCTGCTCAGGGCTCTACACCCAAACTGTTAGGGTATCAGTTCATTCTCCTCTAACATTAGGTAAAATTTCATGGAAAACTGAAAAGTGAGTTAACACTGGAGCAGTGCTCCATTTTGATACTAATCCATGTGCTTTTTCCAAATCTTCTGAATCTGAACCCTTTTTCCACTTTTAAAGTTATAGCAAGAGCTTTTATATGCATTGCCCTCAGGGTAAGGTTGACATAGGAAGAAAAAAAAAAGTAAAATTTGCAGCTTTGAGTTCTTAAATAGATTTTTGTGCATCTATAGAAGCCACTGCAGTCTTTGAAGCTATTAATTACAATAGCCCGGTGTTTGAAAGAAGGAAAAAGAAGGCACTTTGGATTGTAAAAGTTTGCCTTAGAGCCTTCAAGGCCCAGCCGGTGGGACTGGGGATGGGGTATGAAGCTAGGACAGTTCTGTGTTTGTTTTCAAGGAGAATCGTCCAGCCAGGGGCTGGAAGAGCCTAGAATACCACAGAAGGGGCCCCTCACTTGCCACTTCTGGGGTTAAACTCCCATGGTGTGGGATAAGGCAGATAGATGTGGGACAGCTTAAAAGATGGGGGAATCTGAAAATACAGGGAAATTGTGCCCACTCTCTGTCTCAGACTCAGAGGAAGCAGTTACTAGAGCGCAGAGGACCTCTCTGAAGGGTACTCAAGAGCAGCTGAAAATTTCCACTGCCTTAGAGTGGGCGCGAAGGTGGCTGTTAGGTATGGAAGGTGGCTGCAAAGTGGCCCATTTTAGTGTTATGGCCAGAGAGCAGAAAGTGTTTTTGCTATGAGGATAAGCCTCAGGTGGGCCAGACATATCCAGAGGTAAGCAACTCTACTTGCTTAAAAATGACAGGAATGTGGGTTTGCCTGCCAATCCAAAGTACCCACAGTGCTTTTCTCCTGTCTGGAGTCACCATCAGAGGCCAATGTGACCGTCTTCTTTGTCCTTCTGGCTTCTTTCTGGCTTCCTTACATCTCCTGAGCCTGCCTCAGCCCTTCTTGCAAGCTTGAAGCCTACACATTTCCTCTGCATACTGGTCTCATATGTACCTGATAGGGGCCCCCATGTTGAAGGCCTGGGATCATCCTAGGAAGACTGACTTTCCATTACCATATGGACAAGAGGGCCTGGTCCTTTCAGCAACTCAGAGGCTGAGTTAGGGCCCTAAAAATAAACTTCTAAGAAATTTTTTACATGCCTCCTCTCTTATAGAGAATGGTCTTGGCCTTGAGGTAAACTGAGCCTGATGGAGGGTTTTAGTTGTCCATAGTGCATGTATGAGCTACCATGGAGTCCTTGCAGTACCAGCTTATGCCCACATGTAGTGGACATATATTTTCCTCAAGCTATAAACTTAGGTGTGCAAGAAAACTATGTGATGCCATAAAAAAATAATAACAGATCCCACCTTAGCTTAGAGGTCCCCATCTGCTAGTGGGTATTGCCAGCTTAAGGTAACTCACTTTGACTTAAAACCAAGTTTCTTTTGGTTAATGGCTCAGTTAAAATGAACCTTTCCCCACTTCCTTTCTCATTTTCTTTCCCAGGTGCATCTGGGTGTAGGAGAGTTTAATAAAGGGCCTGGGCGTTGGTGATGGTGGGAACAGCTAGTCTGTGGACAACCTCAGTCCTTTGGCTTCCACTAGGGTGTGGCATCCTAGGACGTCATGGATGCTGCACTCTGTCTCTCTCTGCTGTGTTCTCTGAGATGCCTGTAGCCCCCCTCTGGTCTCCATGTCAGGTCTACACATTGAGTCTTTTCTACTCCAACCTCAACTACCTCACTGCTTCTCTCAGCTCTTCCACAAGGCTCTTCATTGGGAAGCACCATGGAGTTTTGGCTGCTTTCCTTGAGATGCTCTGGGACTGAGCAGGACTATGAAGCTCTTCAAGGTTCATGGCCTAGGCGTTGTGACTCCCCCATTCTGGAGACAGTTGGATGTAAAATTTCTCCTAAGTTTTGCCACCTCCTGGGCCATACCCTCTGAACCCCAAAATAGCATTTTCTGTTTAGGATCCCCCCTGAACTTTTCTGAGGTTTCTATTTTCCTGTCTTCAAGTTGGGACTTGGCTCAGGGATGGTCATGAAGCCTTCTCTCAGGGCTTCTGGTACCAAGAAGCTTTAATGACTTCCCTCCCATTCTTCCCTTCTTTTCTGGGGGTCAAAAGCTGGTCAAGGATTGGAACATGAAGGAAGAAAACATCATTTTGTGCATCTCCCCAACCTTGGGCCTCTGGGCTGTGGCTCCTGCTAATTACAGATAAATTATTTAAATTATATAACAATTAACTTACTCATGAAACACCCGGTTCTTGAGCCTGAAAGCCACAGTTTTCAAGATTTTTGTCTATGCTACAAATCTGTAAAGTCTACTTAAAACTCAAAAGCTAGAGTTTGATTCATGTCTGGCTTGGAAGCAATACATATCAAATTAAAGGTGGAGGAGGGTAGGGGTAAAAGCAATAGACAATAAAAGCATATCAACCTTTTTCTGTTTCCTTTTGTCTTTAGCAGAATTAAAGTTCCATTTACAGAATAGTTTTCCCCATGTACTCCAGTCCCATTGATATCCCCTTTCTTGAATTGTGATTGAAAATGTAATCAGTTCCATAGCTTCAAATAACTTCTAGCTACATGTCTTTGTTTGGCTTGTTTGTCTGTGTGGCTCATCAAAGTCAAGAATGATTCCCCTTTTGTAGCCTTCCCTGTGTTTTAATGCTTTGCTTGTGAGTGGATGAGAACTGTTTCACTCTTTGATGCCACGATGGCTGGTTCTCTCTATATCCAGAGCAGACCATTCCATCCTGCATCATGGGCAGGAATAGGTGATTCGGCTTATGGCAATAAGAATTTAATATTTTCAAGATAACTGAACATATTTGTAACATATTTGTATTTGGCCAAGCTTTTTTTGTCCTGCTTCTATATTTTTATTTCTTTCCCACTTTTTATCAAACTTAAAAAATATTGTGGCTGGAAGAGAACTTTAAAGGTCACCCCCTAATTCCATAGATGGGGAGACTGAGAATGAGGGAAGAACAATGACTTGCCCAAAGTCACATACCCATTCAGTAGCAGAACAGCAACCTGCATTCTTGGCTTGTGATTCCCAGGTCATGTTTCCTTTGAGCCATTTATACGTTCTAGAGTTTGTTTGGTTTAGAGGACACTGCCATTGTACACTAGAAAAGTTATTTCTAAATAGTTACTAATTGCTTCCTGGCCTCTCTGTGAATTGGTGAATGTTTAGGTTTCCAGGCAAAGGAAAGCTTCTTTGCATAAGTATAGAAACAACCTATTGAGACTTCTCCAAATCAATTGTTAAATAAAGTGATCAGACTACAGAAGAAATGAAGCCAAGGACACTTTGAAAGCATCTGATAACGTTCCCAGTGATACTTAGGACTTAAGATAAATGCAAAGTTAAGGTCTTAGGGTTATCTGTGGACAATAGTTTCTTAGTTCTTATGGTTGGTAAAGACTAAGTGATCAGGGCACCATTCTTCCCCCCCTCCACCCCCCCCAGTTGAAAAATCCGAATATTTGAAGTCTGAATACTTCAATTAAAAAATTGGGCAGAAAGGAAATTCTGGCCCTACTAACTTAAACTTAGTGGATAAATGGAACAACAGTAACTTCATTATATCACTCAGGTCTTACTCATTATTTTTGTGTGTATCTGGATGTGTATGTTGTAACTTGGAGACATGGCGGTATTGTGCAATTTGGCCAATTAGTCCTATTTGAGTTGCCGATTCTGCACCGCATGAAACCACACAGAACATTTGGTTTTCTATCACAAAAATGTTCTTATTTGTGCAAATAGAATTTCTTTGAAAATTTAAAGGAGAATCCCATTTTCCATGATGTCAGTCTCTATGGAGAAGATTTTGAAAGCAAAAATGATTTTAATATGCTTGTGCATCTGTGCATATAAAATTCCATAACTGTGGGAAGCATAATGAGATGGTTCCTAAAGGCAAGTTAAAACTGCAGCATCAAGCAGAAAATTTTCATTATCTATAAGAGTTAATTAATAATGTCATTTGGCACAGTCAGATGTGCAGAAAATAGTGCAAGAAGTAAGAATGCTTTGCTTTCCTTTTGCTTTTCAAGGCCAGACTACTTTTAAATTGCTTACCGGGAAATAGACCTCATAGTTAAAAGGTCATGGGCTTGGAAACTAGTTGGGATTCGTTGTTTTGCTGCTTTGCCATAGATAGTTTATATAGAACATAATATAATGCTAGTCAAATGCAGTAAGGTATTTGGAAATAATGTGGGGGAAAGTTTAACTATATGATCCAGCTGATTTTCTTAAAGGCATTATCTCTACCCTGTGTTACTTAGGTAGTTCCAATTTTGCTGGAAAAACTCTAAAATAATTCAGCTTATAATTTTAGTCTAAGACAAAATAAGCTTTATTTTTTTCCTTATTGCATTGACTTATAAACAGTCTTGTTAGGAACCAGATTGGACAACATTATGTGCTCCATAGTTCTTGATGTACTTGTTCAATCTTTTCATACCTCTCTGCTCTCTTGCTAACTTGAAACAGTCTTCGTCAAGGTATAATCCACAAATAAACTGCCAGTGTTAATAAAATCTCACTCTTACCACTTAATTTGTAGTCAAATTGCTATATTCCATCTAGCTTTAAAGAAAACTCATGCTTACCAATAGTTTTAAACAGCTGTATTTAAGATTGCTGGGAGAAAACTCATGTAAGAAAAGCTATTTTAAAAACCTCTTGTACTAAAGATAGTTTTAATAAAAACTCATGTAAATGCCCTCATTTTGGAGGAAACTGTTATATGTAAGCTAATTTTTATGAAAACTAATGTGCACAAGTAGTTTTAAGCACACTGTATTTAAGTAATTTCCCTGAGTGATTCTGAGGTACACCAAAGTCTGAGAACTAAGGACATAAAAAGAGAGTTTAGAAAAATTTTTTTCATGCTCAAGCCCTTTTTTTTCTCTAAATTTCACTTAAAATGCAGTGGCCCCAGGGGCCACTGTGGTCTCATCAAGTCATTTACTCGAGGTTAAGAATTGGTTGCCTAGGGCATGTATAAAAGGAAAAAGAAGAGAGTGTAAGGAACCTACATTTCTGAAATGTATGGAGGTCCTTCAAGGGGAAAAAGGGTGCAGAGCGCAATTAAACTTCCTATTTGATCATTTTGAGTAGGCCAACACCTATAAGTAAATATGAAGGTTATCAATTGGATAGAATGAAATTTTTGTCTCAAAGATGTGCAGTTTCTTTTTGAGTTGTCTCTAGAGAGGATCTTTTGAATATCGAATGCCAAATATGTGCTATATATCTTGCTTAGAATTAGTGGTCATACCTCTAGAATCAATAAACATCAGTGACTTACTGAATCTCAGTTATATGCATGATTATGCTTTAGATCACTATAACACAATAGAATCAACTGGTTATCTTAAAAAACAAAACAAAACAAAACAAAAAACCCAAAAAAACTATTGTCCTGCCTCCATTCCGGAATAATCAAATTAGAATTTCTAGAAACGAGGTTCAAAACTTCTACTAGATTCTCACTTATTGCCGATTTGGGTCCTTCTCTTGGGTGCAATGAAATCGCCCTTGATTTTTAATACTTGTATGAGGAAATGTGGTTTTGGATATGGTTTGAACCTCTAAAATGGAAAACCTCTTTTACAAACTGACTCTGTATTAAGATGCATGATAAATTGTACTTACTGTCCACCTGACCAGAGAACAATGTTTAATTTCTCTGTAAGGAACTAACATCTGTTAACCAGTATCTTTTAACAGAATTCTTATAAATGATCTCATTTTCTATGCCATTATATTATTTCATTTAATTCTCATAGCAAATATAGGTCAACAGATTACCTTCATTTTATAATTGAGGAAATTGAAGCTCAGAGAAATTGAAAATTACCCCCAATGATCAAAACTATTTTTTATTAAATGACAGCTATGTGCCAGGCATGGCTAATGTGTTTTGTACATGATCACTGGATGAGATACACATTATCATGCCTGTGTTCCCTGGAGTATGATCTGTAGAACAATGGTCCATCAAGATGCTTCTGGGGAAAAATAGATTCTGTTATCTAATAAGTTTGGGAAATACTGAATACTTTCCAATCGTGTTGAAAATTCCCAATGCATCATAGCTTCTTAAACAGACTGCGATATCATGCAGTAAAGGAATGTTTAGAGTAATGCTCCATGGGTCCCTTGACGAGGAAAATCTTATTTGAGTAACACTTGCCAGTGGGACCCACTGGGAAAGATATTCCTTCAAGACACCTGTAGGACCTAGATACTATGTCCTGGTATTACATATTAAGAAACCAAGGCTTTAAGAAATTCAGTCACTTGTCTATGGTCATTCAGCATGTGTCTGTACCAGAACCTGCACCTAAGTTCTGTTGATTTTGAAAATTCTCTTTTGATTCTAAAATCTAGGACTCCAGGCTGCTGACTAATATCTATTTCTTTGTTAGTAAAGCTGAAATAAAATTGTTGAGAGGATTAAATGTAATGCTGTATCATTTCAAACATTTCAAAACATTTTGAAAACCATAAAATAACATATAAATATCCGAAGTAGGTGGTATGCAGCTTTAAGTGGCACACAAATATTAATTTTATCCAAACCTCTGAATTACACTTTTAAAAGATAGCTCTGTAGAAAGTGAATTTTGTTATTGCTAACCTTGATCATCCAAACTTTATCAATCACCCTTATACTTTTTGGTAGCATCTTTGATTTATTAAATAGCCCTTAGGAATATAAACTTATGTAATTTGTGATTTCTATATACAGAATAAATGAATTATGAATAATAAAATATTTATCCCAACATTTGACTCTATTGATTGTGAAGATGCAAACCCTGACCTAGGACAAAGTATGTTGCTTTCACTTCAATAATAGTAAATAAATGTTGGTGTAATTTATAGATTTTTTTTAAAAGTACGTTTATTTAAAGAAGAAAGCAAGACTGAGAAACAATCAGGGCAAGAGTCAACTTTCCTAAACATGCTTTACTGGAGAAATAGAACGTTGATTGGAGAGACCTGGGGTTCAAAATTTGGAACCCATTTAAAGTTAAGCAAAGAGAAGGCAAAATGCTACATGATTGCAGAGATGGCTTATCTTTACTTCTGAGAAATATGTTTTGGGGGCTAACTTCGTATGTCAAAAGGTAATCCGTTAAGAAGAATGAAGACCAACTGATCCCGTACTGAGGGAAGATGAAAGGCATCTTTAATTCCCCTACTCACCATGAAGAGGAAAGAAGCTCAGAGGGATAGCAGACATCCTTCATAACAACAAATTAAGTATGCAGTTGGTTTTCTATGTCACCAAGCTCAGTTAGAGTGGGAATTATTTACAACATTTTTGAACGCAGGTGGGAAATAAATCTACAGAGATCTGTAACTAATGTGTATGGAAATTTTTTCTTCTATTTATTTTCTGCTTCTTGCCCTTCCCCCCAATATACTTGGAATGAATTGATAATGACGAAGCGTCCAGAGAAATGAGTGTGACAGTGGCAGTGCTCAGAAAAGATTGGTATGAGAACAACCACTCTATCCTGGGTGAGTAGGAAGGGAATAAAATAACATCTCGTGAAAATGTGTTCGTCAGTGCGGAGTGAGAGTGAGTAAGTGGAAAGTAGAAGATGTTATGCATTAGTTTCTAGTTTAGGATCTTGTTTGGAGCTTGCAAGAAACAATCTGTAGCATGAAAAAAAAAAATCACAGTTACTTAGAGACTTTGAGCATACTATGATCTGAACCTACAGAGGATTGTCAAGTGAATGTTATGTGAGAACTTGATGAAAATGAATTTCTACCCAGGGATCATTCTTGACTGTGTTGTGCCTTCCTGAGTTATTTTCAATTTAGCTAATGCTCTTCTGTGATGCCAGAGGTTTCAAGTTTAGTTTTCACTTTCTGGATCACGTTTTTCAATTTTTAAAATCCAAGACATCTTTGAGTCTTTGTGTAAATAATACATTTTAAATAGTGGAATCAATTTGAGTTGAATATCAACATTGTTACGCAGTTACTACAAAAAGATAGGGCTTCAGGTAGTTTGAACGTGTGGATCTACAGAACATAAGGGAAGGGAGAGGGAAAGAGGAGAAAGCAAGGTCCACAAAGATAAAAACAATTCCACAATATTAGCGTTTTGTTTTTATGCTTTGCACTGTGGAAAGTCTGGATCTACTTTTTTCATGAGGAAAGACTTGTTTATTTTTAATGCATGAATATAGAACTAAGATAACCATTGTTTAGAAGGTATAGCAGATTCTGGAAAATACACATATCTTGGAGTTTATATACCCTTAATACACCTCAGTTTCAACACAGAATGCACATCCGTTCTCAGTGCATTGAATTCAATGTCTAGAGTCCGTGAGTTTTGCTATCTTAAAGGGATAGGGAATTATGGCTATTTATGCTTAGTAGATACAGATATCATCAACAACACCAATTAGCAGAAACAATTTCTACTGAGCAGTTTTTTTCCTTTAACAGATTACACAGTATGAACTGAGGACTGTGTCCGAATCCCTCTCTCCTCTCGAATTAATTTGCCACATTCTAAATCCGAAGATAAAGTGGTTCCAGAAGTGGAGTTGGTTGGATGGGTTTGCTTACACTGCAGTCCATAAAAGAAACAAAAAGCCTTGCATGCAAAAGAAATGAGAAAAATATAGAAAAAATGAATAAATCAGAAGCAAAAATGAATGTTTAAATGAAAATTTAAATAAAATGAAGCTGGCAGTTATGAGAAGCACATTAAAGCATAACATATACAAGCTTTTATTTTTCAAATTAGTTGCATAAAACAAGACACCTCAAGAGCAAATTGAAAGTTAAAACAAAGCAGAGCAGTCCATTTTCCCTTTTAAGCAAAGATAGTTTTCTCTAACAAAATCTAAGAAAGGGGTGCTTAATATTCTCACAATTGCCTTGTTATTGTGGGAAAATTTTCATGATAAAACCAAGTTATGATCAATCACCCCCAGCTTTGGGACTGTAAGGAGAGTTTCCACTTAAAGGAGGTGGGACTGGCGTGTGATTATTAATCAGAACTGGCTATATAATTTACGAGGCCCAGTGCAAAGTGAAAATATGGAACCCCTTGATCAAAAATTATTAATAATTTCAGGACAGTGACAGCTGAGCATTAAACTAGCCCTGTTATTAATTGTTTATAGTCTCAAAATTCTAACAATAACTTTAAATTGAATGGATGGCCTAGTGCACCACAATGGGCATGAACTTCGTACTTTAATTATTCTAGTATGCTTATGAAGGAATTCTCTTTAATACAATCATCTTATTCAGGTTGGTGTAAGTTTCTGGTGTGATTTTTATCAAAAACAAAAGTGACAGGCAAAAATGGTTGACTGTTGAAATCAACCATAATCCTAAATACAATTTGGAAAAATAAAGTCTCTAATATATTTCATTGTCATTCTGTATAATTTATCATATTCCTGGTCCCCCAAAATTGGTGAATTATCCTTTTACAAACCATATTTTGAGGGAGGTAAATGCTCAGTTTCAAAATGCTACATTTATATCTTTATGTAAATTGCTTTGCATTAGTCCATGTGCTCAGCATCTAGACTTAAAGGATGGTAACATTTCTCTCAAAGATCTTTTTATATCTTTTCCAATTTTGGATTTATTTCTTGCTTGATTTATCTAGGGTTTCTATCTTAAGAGCAAATAACTGTTCAAGAAATTAACTGAGTTTGGAATTTCTGCACTGCCATTCCAAATAGTGCTAATTGGATTTAGTATATAAGGCGCTTCCTTCTTCTCATTAATAAATGATGGGGCTGCAGTGCTGGAAGCACCTGGCAGGGATTCAATAGCTCTTTGCTCTAACTCAGAAATGGCTCTTCTAGGCATCTAATACAATAGGCTGTTACAAGAAAGGGCAGGCATCTTTAAACCCCCCAAACTTAAGACAGATCACGCCAACTAAAAACTACCTAGTCCTAGAAAGAGATGACTCACCTGTTCAATATCATTGTTCTTCCGTGATTTGTATATAAATTCTCCAATGGCTACAAATACAGAAAGGACCAGTCCAGCAGCCAGAACAATGAAGATGCCCCCAATATTTTCTACTCCCAGAGCACTGGCCTCTTTGTTGTCTTCCTCGGGGCAGCCATTCCCCCGCCACCACTTCTCTTTCATCATATGCAGCTTGCCCTCTTCTTGTAACTGAAGAATAGCAATAGTGATTTTATCCCGGTAAGGAGAGCCTGTAAGTAAGGTCATTTGGATATTGGTCACCAAAAGGTTGGAAGATGTCAGGAAGGATTATTGTCTTAAAGGTAACGACTTTATGGCTGTTGGGAAACCCCAGTCCACAAATTGACTGGCAAAGGGCACGGAGGTTGAATTCTATATTTTGAAGGCTCTAAATAATTGGAAAGTGGATAGCTGACATGCTGAGATTAACTCTTGCCCAGACTGTCTGTTCCTTTTAAATAAGGAAAAGCTGAGCTGGGAATTCTGTGACATACCTCTGCTTCTGGTGAGGTTTTCATAAATCTTTTCCCACGTTGGGGGATTTCGTTGTTTAGATTTTATTTTTTCTCAGTTGTCTAATATTGTGACAGCCTGCCTAGATGATCACCAGTGCCATCTTGTCTTTTCCCTAGGGCAGCCGCTAGACAATTCCCAGTCTCCCTTACAATTAATTCAGTGTGGTGAAGTGACCAGTTTCTAGCCATTTGGGGCTAAAATGATGTATGACTATTTCCAGTCCTATCCCACATTCTCCCAACATGATCCTCTACTTTCTCTCGTCATTTCCCCAAATATGCAGTAGGAAGGAAAGGACTTCAAGTCACTAGGTATAATGGAACCACCAATTGGAAGGAATTTGGATCCCAGGATGACTGCATGAACAGTCTCTCTTTCAATGCACACTGGACCATGGCAAGGTCAAGAAACCAACATTTATGATGTAATCCACTTGAACATGGCAGATGTTGGTTACAGTATTAGTCCATACTGACTAATATACTTAGTAACATACCATTAAGATTAGGTTTTGAATGCTTCAAAGGTTCTAAAAATTCTGCTAGGTTTGGAAAATTTGCAAGGACTTCATTGATATCTTTTATTATACTCAATCTTCTAGTAATGTCACTGAACTTTTAATTATGTTAGGGTTAAACAGTACTGACATCTGTCTGTAGCCATAGCTTGCCCAGTACTGGTTTCCTATGCCAGTTTATGCAAAGGGAGAGATTAAAAGATGGTAAGATGCATTTACTCAATTTCTCATTGGATGCTAAGAATTTTTTTGTTGGTATTTCTTCTACTTAGTAGGAAGGCAGTACACCTTCACTCTTTCTGTTGCAAACTTTAAAGTTCTTCTTGGTAGGAATAAAAAAAGGAAAAAATCAAATAGCAAATAGAAAAATGGGTCATCTTAGAACTAGAAGAGATCTTAGAAATCATATAGTCTAGTCCATATATTTTAGCCTTGAAAAAATTTAGGATGTGGAAGTATGAGTAAAAGTACTAGTTACTGGCAGAGGCAAGGACTTAATTCACTTCCTCTTACTTCTCACTTAGTGTTATTTCCCTGAAACCTGCTTCCTCTACCCCACAGCCTGCCCCTCTTCCTGCCTTCAGCCTCCACATACACAAACCTTATGTTCCGTGGCATGTTTTATTTTGGAAAAGCAGAAGGTTAACAGTGTGGCATTTGTCATTTTTCCTTCTTTCCTCCCAAAACTTCCTAAAGTCATTGTCAGTACTCAAAATCAAGTTTAAAAGAAGTGCAAAATGTTTTGGAGTTAGATTGTGGCTTGTCAATTAGAAAAATGGATTTTTGGTGAAAAAATGCCTCTTGTAAGCCAAATTAAAAGATATTGGCTGCTTGCTTAAACACCCCCAGAATAGTGGTTAGTGTCAAAATTAGCACCATTAACATACCTATAGCATGTTGAGCAATTAAGTGAACCAGGAGAGCTTCGCTTTAATGTACAAGAAAATGCTCTGAAGAGCGTTAAGAATGATTCTTACGGTTGCGGTTGCCGCTGTAATTATAGCAGTATACGCAGTGGGCACTCAATAAATGTTGACTGACGCTCTCCTTCTGCCTTCAGGCTGCACAATATCTACAACATCTCAGACAGACGGGGATCGGATCTCCATTTAAAGTTGTTCTCTAAGGAAGGTAATTTCCAGCCTCCTGGTAACCTGTTTAAGCCGTAACTGCTCTCATTCTCTTGAAGTTTTATTTTAAATCCCTCAGGAGGCATATTTCCAGAGCTTCTGTCCCAAGAGTCTCAAAGAAGCAAAGTCTTCAATTTTGTGTTGTGACCGAGCCCACTTTGCCAGTCTTTGACCATGTGAAAGAGTTTAGTGCTTTCAGGGAGTCAATGAAGGCAAGACCAGAATTGTGTGGAGAATTTTTTTGTATCTGAATATATTTTGGCTTCAGTCTCGTTGTTATTGCTTAAGTGGACTGAGTGACATCAGAAGTGATTTATTACAAGTCACTTGAAAAAATATATATGTACACACACAGATCTTCCTGAATAGCAACTGAGCTTTCTTAAATAGTCAATTCATCATAGAAGAAACATCTCACAAATTTATCCAGCAGCTGTATTCCCAGTGGATGTATTCTCTCTGAGGTCTGCCATCTGTTCCGATTATTCCTTCATTGTTTTTGGTTTAAAAGCCTGACAGGTTTATAACCAGTATGAAAAGTTCCTTGAGTGTATTTCTTTTTATCTAGGGAGGGGGAAGAGCTCTTCAACTTTGGAACTTGTGTGTCAGAGTATGGATGAGGGTGGAAAAAAGTAGACTGCCTCAGAACACTCAAATCTCTATATCATATAATATACAATGCAGTGATACTCACTGAGACTCATTTACAAGAGGGCAAAGTCATTTTCAAATTGTTGCATTAATTCAGGGCTGTCGCAGAAAGAAGCCCCTTGCTTCCTTTCCATTCTCCCTACCCCCAAACTTTAACTTTAGTGTTATATTCATTCATTAGAAGAAATGTCCATTAAAAGTCTCATAGTAAAGTACAAATATTCTTAGAAGGAATGATACCCAATGTTATTTTCTCTCGTTATTACCAGATAGGAAATTTGGTGAGCAAGGAGTAGTGTTGAAGGTGGTCAAGGTGGGCTGATGAGGTGGAAGATAAAATGAGGAAAGTGCAGTTTTCAACTCTATAATTTAATCTAAACATGGTTCTATTATGAAACTACAGTTGCTCCTCTGAGAAGATGTAGAATATAACACAATCAATCTTAAGGTCTTGATTTTGAAGATTTAGGTAAATGTACCCACTTCTGGTACTTTTGTCTGACTTATGGCCCATTTAACTAAAATCAGCAGTTGTGTGATATAAAAAAATAGCATCTGCCTAACTCTCCCCACCCCTATTATGGAAAATGAGGTGACAAAGCTTGGTTAGGGAGATAGTAGATTGTTTTACAAAAAGAGTCATAGCATTCCTTTAATTATTATCTAACAATCCCACTGAGCCTCCTGCAGAACATGTTCACTTAATCAAAGGAGAGTTTACCATTTGTGAAAAAAAAATATACTCTTTACTAACAATATTGGTATTTTCATAAGGGAAAGTTATTGAAAATAAAGGGACAAGAAAGTAGTTATAGGTTCCCTAGCTCAATCATTTTTCAGGTTTATTTAGAATACAGTCTTGATAACAATAGTAACAATAATAATAAAGTTAATTTCCTCCATAGCATATATTTCTAACACTAGCTAGAGAGCAGGGAGTCAAATTGGTTGCCTATTCATAGTAAAGGGTAAAGAAAGTTGATCTTTATCTGGTTAATTAAACTAATATTGATCAAAAGTTGAATATGGGATATATATAGTCTTTTTTTTAAATGAATTTGTGGCTAAGTGTCCAAACATTTAGAACAGTCCACCTAAAATCTGATTTTTTTAATGAAAAATGGAACATCTAACAAACTTGTGTTCAAATTCACACATACGCAATTGACTAGCCTGAAAGACAGCTGCCCCCTTTGGATGACCATGTGGTCTCTAAATTTCCATAGTTGCTACCATTCCCTATTGCTTCCTCAAGCAAACAAGTTTATTCAGTTATGATACCTCCTTAGCTTCTATAAGCATTTGAGTTTGTGATCCTTGTCTAATGTTGAGGGTTGGACTGGACAATCCCTTTCATACAACAAAAATAATAATATAAACTAGAAAATCTTGGATCCCTAATAATATGACTTGACTGTAACCAAGATTTTTGCTTATTAGACTACCCAGTGGTCTAAGGTGGCCCCAGATTTCTCTCCCTTGGAATGCTTATCACAAAATTAGTAATCATTCACTTGAGAAAAGCAGATTACCACCATACCCAAACCATATATGGTACAGTTTTCTATAGAGAGAGAAACCATAATTGTCCCTTAAATATAGAATATAGTTCTATATGTTAGACATGCAAGAAAACCTTGCTATATGGGTCTGTATCCCTACAAGGCAATAACATCCCTAGGGAAAACAGTAGCACAAAATACAGAAATGAGAATATTTGGAGGTTTTAGATAGTTATCCTTGATTGTATCGAACATATTGCCAAAGAATTATAATTTAATCTTTATCTTTCTTCTTTTATAGATATAACTTTGGTTTTACTTCTGTTGACATAGAATTCTAACCTTTCAACTTTTAGCATCTATATGCATCTATATGCATAATTAATTTTGTTATATTCCAATATAATTTAAGATAGAAAAACTAGATAGGCATGTATAGGTACTGAAGACAATAATGTCAAGAGGATTAATCAGGAAGATATTCTTTTAAAGATATTTTTTGAGAGTAAAATAATAAAATTGATATACTCAACTAGATATCTAATGGTAGAGCTTGAAAGAGACAATGGGTTGAAAGTTCATTAAGTTAAATATCTGGGAATTGTCGATTCAAAACACGCCTCTGACCTACATGGGCATTTCCCTTATTGATTAGTCCACTAAAGGTATTATAGAACTTCTCAGAGTGTGGAGTAGATATCTCTGAGTTTATTCCCTTCTAAACTTCATAATTGACATTGCCCATCTCAGTCTTGGCTCATGCCTTGCTTCTCTTACCGATAGGTGTTCCCACTCCATAACCTTTGGAGTCAATGAGGCCCCCAATCTGAGTGAGGTTGCAGTTTCTCTGTGTCACATACTCAATGCTGGTAGACTCCATCAGCAGGGCGTAGTCAGTGGTGAGTACTCGGTGGATCCCTTCATCACTGTTTTTAACCAGGGCAGTCTGCTGTCTGCTGCTCATGAAAGCCCACATCTTCTCATAGGTGGATATCTTTGATTTCTGCAGGGAAAGAAAGAGCACCCACCAGCAGAAGAGTGCTGAGAAAATGCGTCCTAAAGCTATTCAAAATCCCAGTGGTCCAAATAGTATAGAGATTCTTTCTTTTCACATAGGAAATCAGTATGGTTGATCCTTGAACTTCAGTTTGTAGTTGAGAAGAGCCCAATTTATTACAGGGAAACATTAGAAGCACTGAGGCAGCTATGGAGGAAAAGGAGATCTTACAGATTAGCAATATAAGACATTGGCTCAAAGTCCTTTTGTTGTTAGGGAAGAAAGAACACTGGTATCAATGACAGCATTGGCCTAACGAATTGAGGCCACTAAGAACAAATCCTCGAGGCATACTGGATCAAGGAATGACTAGCTCACTCCAGGACTCTACTCATTGACTCCATTTCCATTCATCCCCTAACTTCAGCAGGTACTGTTTTACTATTTTCTGGTGTGTACGTCTCTATACCTGATACAGCATGCCTTTGCTGGAGACAGCCCTGAGATAAATCACATGCTATTGCTGCTTTGTTTATGAAAGAACTGCCATTCACTCTTATCTTTTCTGGAAAATTTAGAATACAAATATTCTTTACAAGTTAAAATTCAGATCAGAAATTTCTTCGTACTGTATATGCTTTTTTATGTACATATTGAATTTTAATTGCAACTCTTTCAGAAAATGAGGCCTGAATATTTCATTTCAAAGTGTTCTATGATGTCTTTCCCCTTATTCTTCAGCTTTTTCATAGATTCAATAATAAACCATAAATATGATGCATATGATATATGCATCTATACATTCCGTTAACTCATTATCTTACTTTCTTTGTTAAAATATACTGCCTTAGTTTTCATATTGCTTGGATATGGACTTTTTATTCTTTTGAATAATGACCTATGACTAGACATTTACATTTTACTCTGTAATTTCCATATTTTTCCAATTTTTTTCTGAATTTGTCTTCATTTGCATCAACACTCCCCTCCATTTATTTTGAAAATGAAAAACATTATGGGAATTACTAATAATTCTGAGCTAATTCCAGCCCCTACACATGAGATAGCTTCTTTGGCAGGCATAGGGCGTATCATCTCAGGAGTGCAGAGAAGCTTCAAACATGATTTGGGGCCATAAGCAATAAATGGAATACCTGTGGAATCAACTCTGGCGTGGTTATTCATGCTCAAGTGTTCCTGGGGGCTCAGTTAATTCCTAACTCTATTTAGGACCTGGGTTAATGCTGTAGGCTTTATGAGTTAAGGGAGGACAGATGGCTTTATTTTGGATTGTTAGGCATTTGAAGATCCCCCTGAGAAAGTTCTTGTGAGACAGACAACAATTCAATAAACAGTACCTTATAGATACTGGTATTTTATGGAAGCCATTCTATCATGATTAGGCCCCTGTGAATTATTCCTCAACTCCAGAGATATCTGCAAATTGGAGCTCATGTCTCCATGACAAAGGCATGGTTTTTGGTATCAGGGTCAATGCCTCATTTGTTGTGTGATTTCAACCTCTATGAGATGGATAATACTAAATTTGTAATAAAGAGGTACTTGAAGGAGTACGGGGAGGTCAGTCTGTCTTTTGGTAGTAAATGCACAGCTGGGAAAATTTTTTCCTCCTTCAGGAAACTACATTAAGGGAAAATAATTTTCTTAGAAGTATGAAATTTTAAAGTTGTCAGAGACTTTAGAAATTGACTCATTCAAACTGCTGTTTTCACAGAGGAGGAAATTTTGGTATAGAAGGTTTGGAGACTTCAGGGAAGTCACAGAACTAGTCAGTATCAGGCTGATACTTGACCCCAGGACTCCCAATATCCAATTCAATGCTCTTTCCACTGTACCATGATGATCTTGGGGAAATGGATGTCCTTACTGCCAAATTTCCCCTGAGAATGATTTTTTTTATTTTTTTTATTTTTTAAAGATTTTATTTATTTATTTGACAGAGAGAGACACAAAGAGAGAGGGAACACAAGCAGGGGGAGTGGGAGAAGGAGAAGCAGGCTTCCCGCTGAGCAGGGAGCCCGATGCCGGCTCTATCCCGGGACCCTGAGATCATGACCTGAGCCGAAGGCAGATGTTTAATGACTGAGCCACCCAGGTGCCCCTGAGAATGATTTTAATCTTATTTGCTCTACCTTTGACAATAGCTTCAATTCATCGACTCGTATTATTCCCTGAAGAAGTTTGCTATTTTGTATCATGTTAACACAAACTCAGAGTCAGCCTCCACATTAAAAAAATCCCATGAAACATCCATTTTTAATCATATTTAACTTTTATTAAAAGTGAATGTTGTAAATAGTTAAAAAACTGGATTTTTATTTTTAGGAAGTTGAGGACAAAACAAAATAAGTGATGGGACCCTTCATGGTAAATGGACAAGGACTTGAAGGACAGGGAGGGAGATGAAAAGATTCAACTCAAAACCTACAAGCCTGTCATTGAGCCCCATTAGGTATGTTCTCAAATTATCTGCTGTGGGGGGTTGTCTAATTTCTCAATACATGGCAGACCTATCTGTGGTCTTACTACATGTGACTAGCATACAGCTTGTATAACATGTGGCTCACCAAAAGCACTCAACAGCCTTCAAAGTAATCTACACTCAAGGAGAAGTATCCACCGATCATGTACTTGGTGCTACCACGATATCCATGAACTACAAAAATTCTCAATTACTACTCTCAATTTCTTTTCCTGTCTCATCACAGCTTGGTAAAACAATGTTTCCTGAGTTAGCATGTTCTTCGTACCACAATTTGAGTAGCTCTTCTCTATGGAGCTGGAGGTCATGGATTTAATTCAACCATATCTACTTTTTTCTTCTCAGAGTAGAAGGTTGTTCTTGACCTGAACTCCCTGTGGTGCTGGAGGGGAAGTCTAGCTGGCATGGACCCCTTTGAAGAGTTGAAGGCAGAACTGTTTCTCAGTAAGAAGACTACCACTTGGTAGAGGACTTGGTCAAGTTGAAGGTACAAGAGACATTCTAAATTTCTTTGACCCCCTCCTGCTATTCTTGTTGGGGCTTAATGATGGCAAACAAAATGGAACAGAGAATAGAACCCTTCTGCTTCCAGTTAAAGTTCTCTTTAATCATTTAGAAATTTTGCTCTTGTGGGGCTCCATTGTATTCCACATTTGGAATTATAGACTATTTGAGAAGCTGAGGAGCTTAGATATACAGAAAGACTCCCAAAATGTGGCTACAGAATAACCTTTTTCACTGTTAGAAATACCTGTAGGTGGCTCAAGCACCCTAGGACACAGTTTTCCACCTTTGAAACCTACAGGAAGAACTTCATGGTTGGAAGAGTTTCCCTTAAGGATTCTTCAACCCCTACATTCTACTTTCTGGACCAACTCCTTCATTTTTCTTATGCAGGTCTTGACTTTGGAGACACACAGAAGGTCACATTTTGTTAGTGAAAGAGCCAGCACAGAATGAAGGTTTCTTTCCTCTTTACTTCTGAGTTCTGTCCATTGTGATGCCCTGTTATGTAATGTTTATTTTTTGTTAGGTCAAAAAGTACTATTTTGGTAGTAGTTAGATTTATTCCTTTTTAATAGATTTTCCATTTTTAAGACACAAATCTTAATAATTCTTAAATGGAACTGTTTGAATAGCAGATATTTTTGCGCTTCTAAATTGTCTGTAGTCTCAGCCTGCTAAATCATTTTAAATAATATATATTTAAAAAATAGAAACAGTGAATGCCTCTTGTTTCATTGAATATGTCAAAGGTTAATTAGAATATTTGTAAAGTACTCCAAGCTTCTTAGCAAAAGTACCTAAAACTGAAAAGTCTTCAGTAATCTGAAATCGTCTTTTTTTTTTTTCAAATATTGCAAGAGAATCAGGTTTAGATAATTTCATTTTGCCTGGTTAAATCTGATTATGTGGCTATTCTATTGCTGATGAAACACTATTGGCAAAGATTAAGCATATTTTCATCTAAAATCTGTTATAAGGGAGTGTTACTATATCTCCATTTGATGATCATCATTTATTTTTTTTCCCCCTATGGTGCATGCAAGTTAAATACTCACTGGGAAATGATTTACAATGTATCTGTGTTCAGTTAAAAAGTACTTATTGAAAATAGTAATAATCACCAGAACATGCAGTGTTTACTGTTTGCCAAGCACTTTTCTAAGTGCTTTGTGTATATTAATTCATATAATCTTTACAGTGATCATATGAGAAAGATGCCATTTTTATGCCTCTTTTATATGTGTGGAATCAGGACACCACATGAAGAAATGATGAAGCTAGGATTTGATTCCAGCAATCTGGCTCCAGGCTCTGTGTTCTTAACCAACAGGGAGTTAGCTATTTGTTTTATACACCGACCAACAAACTCATGGTTTGGCTAATGTTTTAACGGCTAAATTTTCTTAAAAAATCATTGTAGTAAGTAGCAGTGCTATTTTCCTATGATAATCAGAACTGTTGCACCTCTTGCTGTCGGCATCTAATGTATAGAGCTATATACATAAGTTAGGCAGCTTACATTTGTATAGACAAAAAATTAGATTGTATTTTCAGAAGTGTGACAGTTGGAACTTAGAGGGAAGTGTGGATATTGTTTCTATTTTTTCCTTTAACAGTATTTTATTTTTTTATTTTTTTAAGATTTTTTTTAAAGATTTTATTTATTCATCTGAGACACAGAGATACAGAGAGAGAGAGAGAGAGCATGAGCAGTGGGAGAGGCAGAGGGAGAGGGAGAAGCAGACTCCCTGCTGAGTCAGGAGCCCGATGTGGGGCTCGATCCCAGGACCCTGGGATCATGACCTGAGCTGAAGGCAGATGCTTAACCATCTGAGTCACCCAGGCGCCCCAAAAGAATGGATTAAGGATTTGATTGTTGGCATTGTTACTCCCTCCAAATAATAAGCTCAAACCTCTGCTCTCCTTTTTTTTTTAAAGATTTTATTTATTTGTTTGGCAGAGGGAGAGAGAGACAGAGAGGGAACACAAGCAGGGGGAGTGGGAGAGGGAGAAGCAGGCCCCCCACTGAGCAGGCAGGGCTCGATCCCAGGACCCTGGGATCATGACTTGAGCCGAAGGCAGATGCTTAACGACTGAGCCACCCAGGTGCCCCTTTCCTTTAACAGTATTTTCTGTTTCATATAATTCTGTTGTTTGCAGTTGCAGGGTTTCTGCTATAATGTGTAAAACAGGTATAAATTCTATAGTGTAAGATGGTCTTAAGACTGATAGAACATCCATTTTATAGTCATATCCCTCTAATATATCATTTTTACTGAGATAAGCATTATTTATCACATTATTTCTTCAGGATATAGGGCTTCTACATTGGAGATATATAATCTTAATACTTAGTAGAATGAGTAATTGGGCAATTCTGCTTAAGACCGATATGTCTGAAGACTTACATACAGATCCATGTTTATGTATGATTATTTATACATATATCCATAACCCCACATGCCTACATACACACTAGGGATAAATTATTCAAATTTTATCTTTGTTTTCTTATCAAAAATGCTATTATGAATATGGTGAATATATGCATATTGAACAAATAAAATGCCAAAAACAGTTACATTTTAAAATCTTCAACTTACTTTTTCTTTAGAGAAATCCTGATTTAAGATAAATCTTAAAACTCAGCCAAAGACCTGGAAATCATCCTATGTAGAAATCCAAGTTTTGAAGCAGATGCATCAGAGGTAGTTTGTCTTTAAAATAACCATTTTCTTTAACTCACAATTAAGTATATTATTTCATTACATAATATGTTCTCATGGAATTTTAAAAATATGATTTAATTTACAAAAATCCCTTCGAAAGGAGATCTCAGAAGAAAGCATTTATACTTATAGTGAGGGCCTCTGTCTTTCAAATGTATGTAATATGATCATTGCAGTTGATCATGCTCTTATCTTGAATTGATAGAAATTTATGACATTTGCAGAATCTCCAAAGTTTTAAAAATTCATGTGCTCCCTTTAAAAAATTCCCTCAGTGGGATTTAAACACCTTTGCTAAAACATTTTTCATGTTTTTCTCCTGTCTAGAGTTAAAGATTGGTCCATTACAGGCAATATACCTGGATTTGAAAAAGGTTAACTTTAATTGACTTCATGGATTTCTTCCCAAACAAATACATTTTTAACATACGGGGACTTAGCATTTTGGGAACTGATGGTAAATTTAGCTGAATCTTTCAAACACAAGCTAATATCTTCTTATGCAGAGAAGTTTGAGAAATGTCTTTCATTTTGTGCTTCCTTATATGACTATTTCTGTCTGGAACCTATCTCCCCATAATGGCTCATTGCTTCAGTTCCACTGGTGTGGTGCTCAGTAACTTCCTTGAAATGTTTTTGGGGTTGATGACAGCTTCTAACCACTCCCTGGAAGGAGATTATAAAGGTTAGAAAGTCCCTTATTCCCATAGCCAGTCTAAAGTCCCTAGACCATGAAAGCCAGAAATGACAAGTCTGTTATGATTTTTTTAAACCTACTTTATCCAAGTCATTTTAGACTGAATCATGATATAATCTGTGTAATCCTCTGGCTTGGGTCTGAGAGGATAGTGATTTGTTACAAGGCAAGCTTCTACTGAGAAACATTTCTTACATGAGTATTTTCTACCCTTCTGGCTCACGAGGACCTCTGATGTTCACACCACTTCCTGTCTGCACAAGACATGCTCCTAAATCACGTGCAGCATTGTGTTTAACAGGTCTGTGTGTGTCTGGTCTCTTTATTGCTCTTCAGGTCTTTAAGCTTTGCACACAGTTTTATACTTGTCCCTTCCTATCCCTTACAATGCCAACCTCAAGTGCTATGACAAGAGCTGTGACTGGAGAGCCTGGAAAACATATAAACTGAAAATGAATCCTTCTGAACTACCTTGCTCTGCTTCTCAGCTGAAGTCTAAGGACAGCCTTACCATCTGGATGGCTATCTACCATCTGGAAACGGTTCCCCTGCAAACACCATGTATGTACCTAGGAAAGCTTTCAAAAACTAAGGTTTTGGTCTGGCCTAGCCTCTGATAGTCTTTGAGATCTTGGGCACAGTCACTCCCTCTGGACTTCTGTGTCCATTAGCAGAAGGCACACCTTCCAGAGATCACTGAGAGTAAGAAAGTTGAGCAAAGACCAACATAGAGTTGTTGGTTTTTGTCTGTCTGTCTGTTTGTTTGTTTGTTTGTTAATTCACAGAGCCTGAAAAAGTAGGACTAGTAACTAGAGGTAAGTGCTGGATACTAATGGTGATGACGTTGGTGGTGAAAATGATAATATCTGACTTCCCGATTGTTTACAATTTGCCAAGTAGTACTGTAAACACATGACCTATTTAGTTATTTATTCTTTAAAATAATCTTCTGAGTTAGCTATTATCCTCAATAAACAGAAAAGGAAATCAAGGTGTGGAGCTTAAAGAACTTGCCAAGGTCTAGGTAGCTAATAAGTAGTGAAGTCAGAATTTGAAGCTATGCTGTCTGGCTACTGAAATCTGAAGCACTTCACCATAAGTTTTAAATGGTATCCCAGCAGTTGGGGTTAGGTATATCTCCTGAGAAGACTGGCTGGTATCCTTAATCTCTGAACAATGGACTAGCACCATTATCCTGTTTGGTTGTTGGTTTGCAAGGGGCATTGGGAAATCCTCCTTTTCGGGCCTCAAAATGTTCTTAGACTTTTTATGACAATGCTTTCTTCAACTGGAAAAAAAATGTTACTTGCTAAATTGTCATCATGAGACCAGAGTTTGGACTATTCCATTTATTCTGAAAGGTAATTAATAGAATTACATCAAGGAGAAAAAAGAGAACTTTCACACTTTCCTTACCTTCTATGAGAGATGGAGAAAACTAGTGTTTTATTATACAGAAAAAAATACATATATTTATATTATATAGAAAACTAGTACTCTATTATGAAAGGGAAGCTGTAGCTGGATGCCCTTGCTGTCAACTTACTTGAGTATAAAAGAGGAAATGGGTCATGTCAACCTTGGGGAAGCTACACCCAAGTTGTGTCCCCAGCTTGGCATTGAACTAACTGATTTTTGTACTTCCTAAGATGCTGGTGGTGGTCTCAGGGGTTTGGGAGGACAGTGAAAACCTTTGCTCTTCAGGCTTTTGAAACAGTAGAAAGAACTAGGCAATTCTGCAGCAAAGAGCTGAGAAACCAATATAGTTAATATCATAGTATTAATTAGTACTATCCCTAGTGGAAAATAAAAGGGAGTTTGTTGAAAAATTCTCTAAGTGAAGTCTCTTGAAGTTCTGAAATATTAAAACACTGACTTTAAAAAAAAAAGTCCATTTATTAATTGACAGCCTGACAAGGAGAAATAAAAGATCCCCTGATATTTGGAGAATTTCCTCAAACATTTTCAACAGTCCCTGGACAGTTGATAAAATACTCTGCCTCTCTCTAACCTTGTCTTGGTAATTGGCCTAGTGGTAGCTGACACCCTTTGACCAAATGGGTATTATGTCATCCACAGTGCTTAAGACTTTAAGACTCAAAGTGCTGATGACCTTGAGAAAATTTGATGTTTAAAAAGCGTCATTAACTGAGTGACCTTGGCCACAAAACTTAGAGTTGTTCCTTTCTTTATAGACAATATCAAATTCTAGCTGTCCATCTAAAGCCTAGTGAATGCATATGGAATTGAATTTATGATTTAATCCTAGGTCTCTTGTGCAAATACAGCCCCTGATGACCAATGGAGTTGTTCTGTGTACAAATGACTCAGTGCAGGAAAACTGCTTCAGGCTCTCCTGTCTCAGACACATAGTACTTTGACCAGCACTTGCTTAATAAATGTCAGTTTATTTCCTCAGCCTTACCTGAATTCACACGGTGGATAGTGCAATTTCACCCAAGCTACTTTAAAAAATTAAATTTTGCTTTTTTTTTTTATGTTGTAAACAAAATAAACCAAATCTGAAATCTGGGGCTGTGCTGTCTGCAAAAATAGAAAAGTCTAGGGAAAAAAACCCAATGGATTTTGATTAAAATTTTAGTGAGCAACTTCTGTCTACACTCTTCAAAGAGAAACTTCTCTAAATGCTTGTGGCCCAGAGACCACATAGAGGGATTAGTGTATTTTGTGTCTTCACAGATTTTGGTAATTTCTATAGTCCTTTCTTTTTGCTACTTCTTATTCCATAGCTGTAAAAACAATTTAGAATCAACTTGAAAGCAAAGAGACAGATTTCTACCATTTGAATGCTGTCAAAGGGAGATATATATACATATACTTTTTATCCCCTCCCCCCTGGGAACAAAAGTGTAACTTTAAGGTACACTGTGTGAGATAAGGAAAGGCTTCTTATTAGAAGTTTCCTTGTGATTGAGTGGAGATGAGACCCATCTGAGCAAATGGCTGATGACCCAACAATGGGTCAGAACGTGCTAGGTTAGCCTGGGTGAAGGGGGTTTTCCTTATTCATTCAACAGCCCAAGAAAGGATATTGTCTTTGATTAAGAGAGACAGAGAGGGAGACCTGATGGCACAGCAGAGGTGAAATGTTAATGAAGACCTGGCTCACGACTGAGTTTTTTGACCATTAACCACTGTCACTCACTGACTCAAGGTAGAACTACCCTGAGAGCTGAAAGCCTGGAATGTTTCTTTCCCTTGTGGAATAATCCAGCTTAAAAACCCTGAGTGTGTATCCCTCTGAAGCTTTCTGACAGCTTGCCACCCTCAAGGGGAAAACTAAATCGGATTTAGTCCTTGTTCTCTTTTTGCAAATAAATTCCTTCGTGATAAACAAGGTTGCCTGGCTGCAAGCTAACATGGCAACAGTGTCTCTTCCTGTGTGGGTCTCTATTATTCCTCCTGCGGTGGTCTGATTGTGTCCCCCTCACATTCATATGATAATCTTTAACCCCCAAAGATGCTGATATTAGGAAGTGAGGCCTTTGGGAGATGTTAAAGTCATAAGGATGGAGCCATTACAAATGGGATTAGTGCCTTATAAAAGAGGCTCCAGCGAGATCTCTTGCCCCTTCCGCCATGTGAGGATACAACGAAAAGTCTGTGACCTAAAATAGGGCCCTCACTCGACCATGCTGACACTCTGATTTCAGGCTTCCAGCCCCCCGAAGTGTGAGAAACACATTTCTCTTTTTTTGTAAGCTACCGGGTCTGTGGTATCTCATGATCGTAGCCTGAATGGACAAAGATACCTGTTTACCTCCTTCCGTTTGTCCCTCGCTCCTCTGATGAATTCCATCTTTCTTAGAATTCATTAGTGCATTTGTTCATCTTTTGAAAACATGTTTTCTGAGTGCCTACTGTGTGCCAGGCATTGTTTTAGCTCCTGGGGATGTAATGGCAAACAAAACAGAGCAATTCTCTACCTTCAGGAAGCTTACGTCGTAGCATAGCACTCTCTGAAGTTTGGCTGAACCCTGGCTCTTCTACTGACAGCTTTGTAAATTTGGGGCAAGTTACTTAACTAAGCTGTGCCTCATTTTCTTCCGTATAAGGGGTAATATTAGTACTTGCCTCAACCAGTCTTAATCAGGATCAAATGAGATAATATACGTAGAGCATTTACAAACAGAGTGTGTGGCTATGAGCTAGGGTCCTGGGCAAGCTGCTATTGTCACTGCTGTTGTTGGTACTATCATCATGTTCTTTCTCCATAAGATGCTTCTTGACTCATCATTTGCCTGGTGACCTGAGAGACCCCTTTAATTCGTGCCTCATTTTCAGGGCCAAGGAGCAAGCAGGAGCCCTTTCTGAAAAGGCCCGGGAGCAGAAGTTGTGAGAGTAGCACATGACTATTGTAGGGAAATGCACTATCCAACACACTGCAATGGATCCTTCTGGAAAAATGGGGACCGGTACCCTTGATATACAAGAGGCATGTGAGCAGAAACAGATCAAAAGGAGGCTAAGGGATGCTTTGTGAATACACAGAATGTTTGTACAGTAGCAAAGTCAGGTCCATCACTTTTGCAAAGGCAGCCTCCCCCTCTTCTATATTTGTAGTAGATTCTTCTCTGCCTCTACTTACCTACTTCCCAATACTTTAAAACTTTTTGATACTGGTAAAAGAGGTAAGTCATTTCAGATATTTTTTCAGACATACCCAATTCTACTTTGGCAGTGTCCCTCGGTCCTCTATGCCTTGCAGGTAACTTTTCTGGTTTCTGACAAGTATCATGACGAATCACTAGCTTGAGGTAACTTCTGTCTCTTCACACTATTGATTTTACAAAAATCCAGGCTTTCATAAACTTGGATAACCATATATTTAATGGTATTTGTCCTTAAAACAACACTTGCCTAGGGTACAATCACCACACTTTATACATTCACTAAATCAATGATATATTTCTTAAAATGATGTGCTTGCTTCAGCAGCACATATATTTCTTAAAACGAAAAGAATGTTTAAAAATCATCTTTTTCTAATGTAGGGGAAAAGCAAATCCTAACTTTTCATGTTACTCTATTTTTGATAACCCTCTGGATTTTAAAAGAGTGATTTTATTTTTTTTAATTTTTTAATTTATTTTTTTAAAGATTATTTATTTATTTATTTGACAGGGAGAGACACAGCGAGAGAGGGAACACAAGCAGGCGGAGTGGGAGAGGGAGAAGCAGGCTTCCCGCGGAGGAGAGGCCCAAAGCGGGGCTCGATCCCAGGACCCTGGGACCATGACCTGAGCCGAAGGCAGATGCTTAACAACTGAGCCATCCAGGCGCCCCTAAAACAGAGTAATTTTAAACTTAAAACAGAGTAATTTTTATTTATTAATGTTATTGTTAATTGATAAAATTTACTGCAAAGGTAGTACCTATTTTGGTGAACCAATACTGTTATACAAAGAACTGTTCCCTTTTTTCCCCTCCCTTAGTTTTTTTGGTTCTAAATTAATATTCTTCACCAGTTTTTGTCTACTCACTCTTGGGGTGACAACTTCATTTTTGGTAAGCTAGGTATGCAACCTTGACACAGGTGTTTTTTTAGAGTTTATTTTGGTTGCATGACTGTTTTTCTTTTTCTTTTTTTTTTCTTCACATGAGCAGTTAAAAGAAGGTTCTAACCAATCCTGTCTAGCATCAAGTTTGTGACTCTGAAAGTTAATTTAGTTTCTAAAGGTTTTGTTTTCTTCATTTGTAAAGTGAAGGGCTGACCTTCATGATCTCTAAGGTGTTTTTGCTATCCCTACAACTCCCTGGATCTATTGAAATCCATTCCTACCCCAGGGGAGCTATTGTATCTGGAATTTCATAATAAAAGTACTAAGGCTTATTCCATAAGCAAGGCAGAAATCAGTTGCACTACTCTAAGTAAGTAATGAAAAAGACTTGAACAATGAAATGCACTTGACAATAAAACTATATTGACTCTAACTTAATTCTCCTTTGGTGGTTTGGAAGGCACTCCTGGCTATTGGAAACTTCAGGCCACCCTGGGGGCACTGTCCTCATTGGTGCAGAAAAAATATTTGACTGGTGTCGCCCCGGGGAATTTTTTTGGTTCTAAATCTCCAAATAAATTCCATTATCAACACATTCATTTGTTATCTGCTCTATCTCATTAAATACAGAACATAAAGAACAAAAAAATGATATTCAAGTATTCTGTATCCTGATTATTGGAATTTCTGATTAAGGAATTTTTATTTTATGGGCTCCATGAATGAGTTATTCGTTAATGGGTGGTTGGGCTATGTTCAGAAAACAGCATTTTTTTTTTCTATTATAAAGGAAGAAGACACTGATCTGTAGATCTGAGTGTACTAAATTAGGGAGAGAGAAGGCAAAGAAATTGCTTTATGCTGACTGCTGAGGGCACATGGGTTCCTTGTAATGGGAATGTGTAATTATAAGTTTTATTAAAAAAAAAACTGCCCACATCTTTTTTTTTTTTTTTTTGGAGAGACTCTTTTATTCCACACTCCTCTCCCCTCAATATGAGATAACCTTTGAGAATACATTGTCAGTTTCTTACCTTGAAGAAGGTCATTGTTGATCCATCTCTGACTGCCCCATATTCTATCTTGGTTTGCTTTGCCAGATCATCTGCTGAATCTATGGGGGATTCCATTCTCTCTACTGTCAGGAAGGCGGCCAGATTGGCAGTGTAGGATGAAATGATGATTAAGGTGAAAAACCACCATATCCCTCCAACTATCCTGGTCGATAGAGCTTTGGGCATCAGCTCTGATCCTGTGATGGTATCACCAGAGTAAGAGTGTTAAACAGAGTTAAGAGAAGAGGGAAGACTCATGATTTGACACTAGTCTAGGGAGGTAATGCATTTTTACGACATAAAAATTATAAAGCCGTTAAGGGCTTACTTTCTTGTGTGTAGGTGAAATAGAAGTGTTTTTTAGAAAATAGAGGAAAATCTAAATGGTCTTCTATCACTAATTGCAGGTATTGCTTAAAATGTAATTTATCAACATTTGATGGTATTAAATGTTTTTAACCCTGAGCTATTCTATGTCTAAAATTTATAGAGTTAGTTTAATTGCTTAGATTTGGATTTGTTTGCTTGTTTTTGTTAAAAAGTCAACCCCAAGACTTTGGGGGCTTTTATTTAACTGTCTGATATGCATCTGATTGTGTGAAATAAAATGTTATCGGTCTTTGTACAGCTATGAAAGCTTTGAAACACTAACTTATTTTTGTTTAAGATTAAAGAATGTGAGAAACTTTTAAAAGATTAACATATTATGCCATTTGTCACATGTACTTTAATAAAACTTTAGGATTTTACAATCAAATGAAATAGGATAAAGCTACACTTGACAGTTGATGAATCAATTTCCATTGTTTTATGTTACTTTTAAAGTCAAAATTATTTTTTTCTAATGTATATTCTTGTGTGACTGAGAAGAATATATTCACTGAAAAGCATGCTTTTGTCCTTTAAAGTGCTCGCCTTTATTTTTTTATTTAAAAAAATTTTTTAAAGATCTTATTTATTTGAGAGAGAGAATAAGAGCATGAGAGCGGGGTGAGGGGCAGAGGGAGAAGCAGACTCCTGCTGAGCAGGGAGCTCCATGTGGGGCTTGATCCTGGGACTCCGGGATCATGAACTGAGCTAAAGGCAGATGCTTAACCAACTGAGCAACCCAGGTACCCCAAAGTGCTTGTTTTTAATTATACTTCAAAGACTGGCCATTTCTCAGGTGGAAAGGGGCCCTTCCTGGTACCCATACATTTTTAGATGTCATCCGATGTTTATTATTTGTAAAAGATAACATTGGGAGGCATGTAACATGTTAACCAAGAGATCCGTTCTCTCTAAAAGAAGAGGTATATGGACCAAGTTTACTGACACAAAGGGTAAGCATTTGTGAAAATTCTCCAACTCAAAACTGTTGGTCAACCTGAACTATAGATGTCTATGAACCCAGTAGTGGAATTAAAAAGGAGCAGAAGCGGGGATGCAGGGCTCACTCTAATCATACTGATTCATGGGTGGATTTTGGCTACTCTGCCTGCCTGAAATTCACCGTGGGTTCTGTACTTAACATTTCCTCAATGAACTTAGAGGCATGGTGAATTTATATGATCAGTTAAAAAGTGGAAAATGTAAAAATCTAAAAGGTGAAGTACAGCAGGTGAAATACCTGTTTTCAAGGATTCTTTCACTATTCTGATTGGGTGTTTTGAAGTTTTGTAGTTAATGGCTCAAGACGGAGTGGGGAATTGGAGGTTACCAATCTACAGATAAATGAGTTTATACTCAAATTTAATCTATAAACAGACATACATATTGCTCATGAAATCAAAGCCAGCTCAAGGCTCATGATAAGCAGATCAAGGTTGGCAGAGTTTCTGGGCTTTGAATTAACAGATACGTTTTCCTAATGCTCTTAGGTATCTGGGAGCTTTATTCTCTTTTAATGAGGTAAACAGTTTCATTGCAATTTGTATTTTCTTCTTTTGTTTGTTTGTTTGAATTTGGGTGTGTAATATTACACGGATTTATAATAGTTTCCATTAAATTGCCTCCAAGAATTTAGTGGGATAGTTTGTTGCTGTTCTTTTTATCTTGTGGTTTAATGGGATTTGTGTGCCTGTGGGTGTCTGCGTGAGCTTAATGCCCAAGGTTGTTTCATATCTTTGTACTTAATTGATCTAGCAGCCTTTTGGCAGTGTGATATTATTTAGATCTTTAGTCAGTTATCATTAAAATACCATTTATTTCATAAAATAGCCATAGGAAATAAGTAATACAATTAACAGATATATTTTCTTAGCTTATAGGTATGGATTTTTCTGCTGTAAATTTATCCTTACGTTATTTGGTCGCATTCATGAAAAGAGAAGGTAGTAATTTGTTATTTGTATAACTATGTATTATGTGACAGCAAAACTGGACCACTGACCAGTAATCAGAAATAATATAAATTCACACCTATCATACTTTAAAATAAATATACTTTTGAATGATGTTGTCTTGGGAACTAAAAAAAATAACTAGTAGAAATCTACTCAGATTACATTTTAAACCCGTGGTCTATGGTACGAATTAGATTTCTTGACATTTCACTATGTTTTTTATTTTCACACAGCTTTGTGACTTCCATGACTTTCAGTGTTAGTTGAAATACTTAGAAATGGCTTTCCTCAAATAGAGATGATTTGTCTAAGTTTGGAACTGGAGAGGATGAAGTTATGTAGGCAATAAAAGTCAAGTGAAACATCATTAGAAAATATTTGGGGTGAGAGACAATACTTGCTGAAGTCTCTTTAGTGCCTTTTATGGCAGACATGACAGCCAATCCTGATCCAGACTTTGCTCACGCTCTGTAGAAAAGAGAAAGTCTGATCATCACATTAAAAAAAGAAATGAAACACAATGGTTTCCAATTGAGTACAGTGACAAGCTTCTGCTAACAAGGGAGAGCACAGCAGTTAATACGGAAGTTAGCTACCTGGTCCAATTCCACACACTAAGGACAGATCCACTAAACAGTCATCAGTACCACCAATTTGTATATGACAATATTTGTGTCAGCTGACAAGCATTTTTACACTTCTTGAAAAACAAGCAGAGTCTGGTTGGGGCTGACTGTCATGTACCCAAGGTAGTGGTAACTAGCAGACACTGCATCCCACGGTTTGCTGTGGATGATGATAAACTCCAAACAGAATATGAAAGAGAATTTGAGAAGCTGGGTGCACTCACATGACACAAGGCAGTCATGGTCATGTGTACCTGAATGGACTTGCTGTATACTCTGTGAAACCCACACCTATATTTTTCTATTCTAATGGTACAGACAAACAAGCTATAGGGGAAGTGTGTGTGTTTTGGGGGTGGGGGTTGGTCTCCTTGTTCTTTGATAGTAGTTGCTCATAAGACAAATGCCCTAAAAATTAAATGCACTCGTAAAGCACTATATGGCTCCTAGCGGGTTTTCCTGCAGGACTTAGAGTTCTGTGCTACCCTCTAAACTTATGCAAGTGATTTCTAGTAAATTCGGTGCTATTTCTATACCTATTTAGCAGTGCCCGCATAAACTGCTGAACTGCCTGATGAGAGAATTTACCCACTTTGCTCAAATATTTGGTATTTCCCTCTCTCCCTCTTGTTTATAAACACAGAATATAAACATTTCAAGTAATATGATAATAACTCCCTCATGAGAAGCCTGAGGTTCACCCCCAAGTAACAGACATATTTAATATATATATATCCTCGTTGAATTTTCCTTTGCCAATTTATTTTGCAGCGTATTGTCAAATGAGTAGATTATTCTAAACACGACAACATCTGTGACTTGCGATTTTCTTAAATTAATGCATTTAGTCTTGGGATGTCTTTTCTAGACCATATGCCCAGAATCAAAGCTGAAGAAAATCCACAAAAGAGCTGGATTTCTTCCAAAGATTAAAATGACTCCCTCCTCCCTCCCCAACAAAATCAAAATTCCCCATATCATAGAAAATATATAAAATATATTACATTTCTATGGTTTGAATTTTATTTCCACACCCTTACAGTTTGCTGTTGCTATGGTTACCAATTGAGGGAGATTGTAAAAAGTTACAAGTGAGGATGAATTCCAGTAGGGTTTGTCGGAGTGGTAATTAGGTGACTGTTTTAGGTACTGTCAGCTATTGGAAAAATGTAAGCCAACTTAATTTTCAAAGGATTCAAATTCCACTCCTTTAGAACCCCTGACTTGCGGAGTTATGGCTGGAAAGGAAAAGTCTGATCCTTCCATCTACGCAAATTTGTAAACAATTTCTTAGGTACTTTAACCATTACTTCCTTCTAGGAAAATTTGTATTGCTGGATAGAAGTCTTATTTTAGAAATACAAACAAGAAGTTCCATTCAAGTCATATTTTTATCTTTGCTATCTTTAGAACTGACTCTGAAGTCAGGTTCTATTTTTTAATTCCTGAGATGGTTTTTCAGCCTACCCTCTAGCTTTATGGTGGAGTTTACCAGCAACAAAGCCTGTCAGCAGACTGTGGGATGCATGTGACAAAGATAGGCAAC
This sequence comes from Eumetopias jubatus, assembly GCF_037043125.1. Taxonomy (NCBI): domain Eukaryota; kingdom Metazoa; phylum Chordata; class Mammalia; order Carnivora; family Otariidae; genus Eumetopias; species Eumetopias jubatus. Next base: position 15,887,076 of record NW_028274807.1, on the reverse strand, counting down.
CGGTGTACCTTGCTGCATGAGAGCTCCAACTCCAAACCAGAAACTATTTAGTAAAGTAAAATTGTTTTCCACCACGTCTGAATCAGGGTTGCATGGGTGGGGGTTATACCATTCGTAGGGTGTAAACCTGTAGTAGTTAACAGAAACAGTCTGTAAACATCAAATAAATACACACAGCACCAGCAAAACCTGCTGAACAATGCAAAAAACCCAACAATTAATGGTGAAAGCATCAAACCAAAACAGTAAAGGCCATATTCATCAACTTACAGCTTTGGTGGACAACGTTTCAAAGGAGACGTGAGAAATTATCTTTACCAAACTTCTCATTTCTAGGCAACATGCTTTGGTTGGCTGGAATTGTACCTCTCTGACCTGTCTACTGAATTCTTCTGAGTTTTTATTCATTTTCATTTTACTGAACTGCTAGTTGGACTGTAAAGAAAGGTTCACTCATCCAAAGTATTTACCCCACCAAGAAGCAATGACTGCTACATACACTGGTTACATACCAACTGGAGTGTCAAGATACTGTGTTGCTAGATGCTGGGGGACACAAAGAAGAGATGTCCCTTGACTTGCCTCAAGGGACATCTATGGACAGACGCCTAAAAGAAAGATGTGGCTTAGTGATTGCATAATGGATCAAAGGAGCTACAAGGGCAAAAAACTAGTGAACAGAAAGAAGGTCTAGACTTGGGGTATATTCAATTTTTTTTAGTATACTACATCTATGGAAAGAAAAATCATAATCTTTAAATGAAGAGATGGGGGCGCCTGTGTGGCTCAGTCGTTAAGGGTCTGCCTTCGGCTCAAGTCATGATCTCAGGGTCCTGGGATCAAGCCCCGCATCAGGCTCCCTGCTCAGCGAGAAGCCTGCTTCTCCCTCTACCACTCCCCCTGCTTGTGTTCCTGCTCTCACTGTCTCTCTCTCTGTCAAATAATAAATAAAATCTTAAATAAATAAATAAATAAATGAAGAGATGAAGTATATATATATATTTTAAGTAGGCTCCATGCCCAACATGGGGTTTGAACTCAAGACCCTGAGATCAAGAGTCACATGCTCTAGCGACTGAGCCAGCCAGGCACCCCTGAACACTTGAAGTTTAAACTTAGAAGTATCTTGGCCCAGGGATAGGGGTAGGGGTTCATCAGTGTTAACTCCATAACATGTTTCACTGGGGAATTTTACATTCAAAATCCCCTTTTGATTTGTTTTTAATTTATTTATAGAATGATGGACTGCAATCACTTGATCAGCAGCCCTAGTAAGTTAGGAAGTTGATCTTGAACAAGTCACTTAAACTTTCTGGCCTCAGTTTCCTTATTAGTAAACAAGAGGGAATCCAGATATCTCCGGGATGGGTGAAAAGAAAAATCCAGGGAACTGGATAGACTTTTGGTTCTTTCTCTGTTTTCTAAACATCTGTCTGACTTCTGTAGCCCAAGTAGTTGCCTGCTCTGTGGTTATTTTGTAGGGCTATCTTGCCAAGGGGCACTTATTTCCCCAAAGAGACATTAGCAAATGCTCTGCAAAGTGATCTGGAAATGATTTAAAATATTGTAGTTCCCAGCACTGGAAGCTTTGCCATTTGCCATTGGGTTCTTTTAATGCAAGCAGGAGTGTTAGAGTAATGTTAAAACCCCATAAAACCGATGGGAACATACGGAATGCTCTCCAGCCATAAGGTTTCAGCAGTAAACAATAGCAGGTTGCTGACACAATGGGGAGAACGGGGATTAAGGTGAATACATTATCTATAGCAAAAAACAGGGCACACTGTGAATCATGCACAAGGAACTGGGCAGACAGTTTCTCTTAATGAAAAACCATTCCCTAAACCCCCCTGAACACCTTCTGCAAAGTGTACAGTGTCTCCTCATCAAGTCTTAGGGGTACGGAGATAATAGCCTCATAGTTTACCCCACAGTAATGGTATCCAACTCATTACTGCGCCTCCTTCACAGCTGCAGGGCACACAGTGCAGGGTCCTGTGAAGCTTATGAATATAGCTGTAATTGACAATGCCATGCCAATACATTTTAATTACTGTCTCAACAATATAATTAAATTTTGAATTTATACACTCTTCTAACCATAGTAGTTTGCTGAGCTGAAGAAACGAATACCAATATTAATGAACCCACTAATTGAAACAGTAGGCACAGTAAAGATGCCATTACTTAAACAATATCATTGTCACTTGTACAATAATTTTAAAATATTAATTGCAATAAATTAGGATTCTTATGTACTCAAAGGAGTTTTTCTCAACAGACCATAAAACCGGGCAACCACTAACCCCCCTGATATTCAGGTACTTCTTCCTCATCTATGCTCTGATCAGTGAGCCCATCGCTTACCTCTTTGAAATGCTGCTTTTGGTCTTGTGTCAGTGTTTCATACTTTGCATTTCTAAGTGAACAATTAATCTAATTTTTCCAAGGCAAAAAGGAAACTGTCTAAACAGCAATATGATTCTGCCTGCACTGCAAAGATATTTTAGGTTCTTTCTCTCCAGGATTCTGAATGATTTGCATTGGACTGAGGGATATTAAGTGTCACTGGGATGCTGTGCTGTAATACACTCGGTTTTCATAAAGCAATAGATCTACCTGTTGCCTGGATGTAAATATTTCAGCTTGAAATGCCCAATGCCTGCATAAAGATAACCAGTGTGACAGCAGTGTCAGCATCAGGAAGGCTGGGGGAAAATTAATATATGACCTATACTAATGATATTCTGAGGCTGCTATTCCCAATTGATACTGATCTTTAGTAAAACGACAGAGAAAGGGACAAATGTGCTTAAAATCTGTGTCAAAATTTGCATATAAAAGAGTAGCATTATGTTGAAAAGTAAAGGTTCATTTTGGGTTTATGTTTATATATACCAAGCTTTTACTTGAATGGGAGATATAAAACAATCTTCAGACTGAAGATCTCTAATTAAGGGATTCTTTTTATGGCTGAGAATGGATATTGGGCTGCATTGAGGAGAGAGAGATCTGTTCATCTTTTAAAGGACAGAGCTCTATTTGAGCTTGTGATATAACTGTTGGGTTTGTAGTATAACTTTAGAGTTACAGTCAAAGGGTTTCTTGATTTTTTTTTTTTTGCTAAATGCCAACTTAAAAATATCCATTTTTAATAAGACAAACATAAAGCATAAAATGTAAGCAGACGTGATATCTGGATATTTGGTTTATTTAAACTGTGTGTTCATGATGGACATAATTCCTTGGGGTTAAATGTTTTTCAAAAAGTAATTTAAAAAATGTTAACCACAAAACAAAACCCTGACATGCACATTTGTAGCATCATAACTAAACAAGTCATAGTAACTTAAATGTTTATATAGTTTTCCTTAGTTGGTCTAACTTTATGAATTCAATTCAGTTTAGCAAATGATTTTTAAACATCTAGTGAGAACATTAGCCTAAATGCAGTGATGGGCTTTATTTTTTTCCCCTTTAAAAGGACATGAAAGGATATACTTCAGAACACAAATTCAAAAGCCTCTCTAGAGCTAACGATGATTATGAGATTAACTTTTTTATTTCTACTTCACTAACTCTGAAGGCAAACCACTAAGGTGGTAACAGAAAGCCATTTCACATTTTAGCTTCTTGGTGCAGAGTGACCAAGCTCATGGTCTCAAGCTATGATGGTGGGAAGTAAAAGTGAATTGGCACACCTATTCAACAAGGATTTTGTCTTTGGGAATCACCTCCAAAATATATTTAGGGGCTTTATGAAGTAGAAGTAGGAATGGATTCAAGGATGTAGAGATGAATGTAGTTGAAAGTGAGATCCCCATGACGGTGCACTTGTGTACTGCAGGGAGTTTTTTTCCACGTTCCACCACCATGCTGTTTGCAAGTGCGCACTCGATGCACAGCAATTCCACTTTTCCAATACCCAGAATGAGAGGAAAGGCAGTGAGAAGAGGCAACAAGGAGAATAAGCTAAATAAAGAGCTGGTTTATAAATGGTGCTGTCGGTGAATAGGAATATTGAGTGGATAGTATTGATTGGGCGCTGCTTTCTTAATAGAAATAGAATGAAGTCAGAAAATATAGGGTTCTGGGTCACTGAGAGCTGATAGAGAAACAGTCAAAATAAGGAGGAGAAAATGACTGAATGTCACATGATTCTGATGACAAAAAATAAGGCAATTTAAAGGCAGAGTTGGGGTCAGGTGTAAAGGGGTAGTTTCAGCCTGTACACTTGTAAGAACTTCTGGATGCTGTTGACATGTTTTGTCTCCCATTGGCTTTGATCAAATCAGTATGATAAATAACATATTTGGTTATCAGCATTGTCTTGCCTATTCTACTCATCAGCATCACTGCCTAGACAGAGCAGCAGACAGGGGGATAAGGAAACCCACTTCCCTCTGCTGCTTGGATTGTTCTACTGTCTCCAATATCACCCAACAGATGTGGGCCCCAGAACAGAGTAATGGAACAAGTCAATGCAAAATTTCTTATTCATTTATAGAGTGTTCATCAAGTGGTCATTTATTAAATAGCCATTCTAGGGCAGTATTAATTTCACTTACTAACCAGTAATAAGAAATGTACCTCCAAAGGTGAGCAACTTATCTTTTAAAATTTGATACCCAAAGCAACATCTTCTTTCATTATTTAAAACATGGTCTCCGACTTGGTGCTATTGACATTTTGAAGTAACTCTTTGTTGTTGGGAACTGTCTGCATACTGTAGGATGTTTAGTGGCATCCATGAACTCTACCCACTTTATACCAGTAGCATTTTCCACCCTCAGTTGTGATAACCAAAAAAATGTTTTTAGAACATGGACAAATGTTACCTGAAAGATAAAATCTCTCCTAGTTGAGAACCACTGATTTAGAGCACTAAAGTGTCAAAGCACAATATCACTACACATACACATTAATACACATACACATACACACTAATATACTATCTTCTGTGGTAGGACTTATAAAAAGAGAGCTTTGGTCATTATTTAAAAGTAGCTTAATACTTGGCCAAAATTTGGAAAATGATCTGGGATCTGATAATGATACTCTTTATAAGGTGTGAAGTATGGAGAAAACATTTATTTCATATTGAATGTGTACCCACATGTGAGCACACACATTCATTCAGTTTGACTATATATGTGTGCCTCATGGATCTTTAAGACTTCCTAGCCTAGGTTATTTTCCCAAGCTTGCTTTATAATTATGCCAGGGAAAGAGTTACCTGGCATTAATCAAAACCAGAGAGTGGACAATGACAGAGAGCTGGCATGAAGAATTATTTCTCATAGATATTCCTGGAGGGAAAACAAAAATTGATCAGGGGAAAAAGTTCACTGAGTTTTGTTGAAAGATGTAAAAGAGGGAAAACGAGTGGGGTATATACAAAAGCAATTATTTTTTACATGTTCTATCTAGGGATATCAAATGTTTAAGCCAACAGAAAGATAAAATAGCTGTGTTTCAAATTCAACATCAAAGGTATTTAGAAAATATAATCTACTGAAAGGTACAAAAATCCTTTGAAGAATTGTGTAAAGTGGGATGGTTAAATATAGAGTTATCTCAGAAAATAAAACCTAAGCTGAATCATCAATGATAGCATAAATATTTCATGCTTTTAGACTCTACATGTTAGTAATCTTTCTTTTCATAGTTATTAGTTATTTCTAGAATGCTCTTTCACTCTCTAAAGTTTTTAAAAATAAATTTTATCAAATTTTATCAAATTTTCAAAGTATTTTTCTTTGTTCCTGAGGATTACACAATCTTGTTTCACCCCAGTGTTTCTTATTTGCTACAATAATTCCTAGCTAACCTTTTTTTCTGTTTTGAGTAATGGAATATTCCAGGTGTCAAGTATATGGATATCATTTTACTCTTCCTGTTGAAATGTTTTAGATTTATTAGCTGAGCTGTTGCTTTGTTGTAATATAATTCAGAGAAGATAGGTAAATAAATATTTTATGCTGCCTTAAATACTGTGAAAATTAAATTAATATAAAAATTATCTTCTTGTTGTCTTTTAAAAGTATCTTTATAAAAAATTAGAATATATTCATTCAAATCCTGACTTTTTGAGGAAGAACTTGACATAATAAGCGCCAGGCAAAACTAGAATAACATTTTAAAGTTCTTAACCTATGTTACCTAGTCTAGAGCATGCGTGTTAATCTAAGACTGACCTAGATCTGTTGTTGTAAATTCAGTAGTTCTCGAACTTACCTTGCAATCACAAAGAGTACACAACTGACTCCCAAGCAGGCTAAGAGCACATACATCCAAATGTCAGGAGACAGGGGGTTGAGGAAGGAGAAGACTCCTGGATTGGTACCATTGGGCTTCCTGTAGAGAATGCTGATGCCCAGTGTCATGAAGGGCTTGGAGAAGTCAATGACTTTCTCCCGAACATAGGTAATGGTAAGAGGAGCCACTGCCAGATCAGCCTTCTGCAAAAGCAAGTTCAAAATCATTGTCTTAGTTACCTCACTTCCCCAGCAAATGTCTGGACTTTCCTGGGTCCTCCTGATCTATGTTTCTCAATTCCAAATATTTCTCATGCAAGAAGCCTCTGTAATGATTGGCTCTAGTATAAAAACAGTTGATTTACATACTTGTGTTTATGAAATAGTATTTATTAGCAAAGAGAAACAAGAAGGTATGAATACAAACAGACAGACAGACATATAAACTAAATGGAGGAAAAAACTGCAGGGGGGTGTCTTTAAAAAGGACATATGAGCAAAGCAAGGAAGGAGCCACTTGGTCATAAAATCAGCTGCCAAGATGAGACTTTGCTCTGAGCTGCAAACTGTAGATTTTTTATCGAATTTAAGAATCACTCAGGTTTATTCTTCAGCATGATGGATGGACCCATAAATTTTTGTTCTCAGTTTGTGTCCTTACTTGGCTTTCTACGTAAGCAAACTCTATTTCCTTGTTGTTTTCTCCTACCTCTTAAACCATTATTAGGATTCAAAAAAAAAAAAAAATGTAACATTTCTTCTGACCTTGACTCAGTCATTTTTTCTCTTTTACTTCTTACTATGCATTTTGTCAGACACTTAAAACCCATATATAAAAGATGTTTTTTTGCTTACATGATCTATAAGTTCTTTGACCATTCCATTCCACTCTCCTTTGTCATTCTGGGCTCCATATTTGCCATCAGGGACGAGTTTGACATCATAAATGAAACCCAAGATGTTTGACAATTCCTTCAACAGATCCAGGCAATACCCTTCAAATCTGTCATTTCCATATAAGGGCTTATCAGACTTCCTGTACATCACATAGGGTTCTTCCTATTTGAAACAAACCAAATATGAAAACCCTGTTATAATGAAGGCAGAATTTCCTTATACAAGCTCCATCCACAGTTGGAAGACATAAAATATTTGAAAATGATTGTTAAGATTTCAGAGTAAGGAAGTTAGTCGCTCACCTTCCTGCCTTCCCTAAATTCATTTTCCCTATACCCTCTACCAATACAGAACATTTCCCATATTAGTTTCTCTTCCTCTTCAGTGTGTGAATGAGAATGTTTTTCTCCATTGCTGAGGGCAGGGCTGTATGTGAACAGTATGATAGAGACAGAGTCACATTTGAACTTGAGGTCCAGCAATGAAGGACCAGATGTCTGGGTGTCTGGCCTTCATCTGTCCCCACACCCAGACTTCCTTTGCATGAGCCCCTCCTTCCTGGCTTTTACATAAGAACTTTGCCTACTAACAAAAAGGAAATTTAAATCAGCAAATACATCCTCTTGCTCTTCAAACTTCCTATCTACTAAATACTCCCATTTCCTCATCTCTCAGTTAAATTTCATCTCAGTTTCACTATTCACTTTTATCTACATATTTTGGTTGGATTCCTTCAGGGTATCTTGTTCAAAGACTATTTATATGTCTTCTTATATTATCAGTTCCATTTTCTTATTTGAACTCACCTCAAATCTTATATTTGGTAATTTATGCTTATACACTTACAGAATAAATCCCCTATTCTATGAATAATGGACATTTCCTTACTACCACATATCTTTAATCTTATTCTCATTTGGCTAAATGAAAATGTATTTTATAACATTATAATAGTTACTACATTACTGATGTGTCCTTTTACTTCTCATTATACATTTTTCCCCCAGACATTTAAGACCCATTTAGGCTTATCCTCCAACAAACTGATAGAAATAGAAAATTCTACATTTCCATGAGATAGTTGCTGAGAAAGTAGTCACCAGAAAAACAAAACCATTTTTATTATGGAAGAACAATTCTCAGAAGTTAATGGTTTCAGAAATAAATTGGTCTAACGTTATAGACTGAAGCAAATGAAGCAAGAATGTCTGAAAGTGAAGATTTCAGAGGTAGACTCTTCTGTCCTTTACTCTTTGGGCTAGGGTTGGAAAAGAGAAAAAATGAACAACCTGTGGATGTACAATGACTGAATAGGGGTATGATCAGGTTCTAATAGGACGTAGGAAGTACCCTTACTTGGGTTTTTGAAAAGCCTCTTAGTAAAGGGGTTATTTACAGAGGTATGAGCAAGGCAAAGGAAGCCAATAGGAATGGAGGTGGGAGGAATGGTAGGGTATAAACATCCACGGGCCAACATGATCAGGAAGCTCATAGCACTTAGGGTTAAGGCAGGCAGGAGGAAAGAGTGCTCCTGGAATCCAGGACGACAGAGGTCTGCAAGCAGGATCATTGACAGAATAGGAGCTGTGGTTATGAGAGATAGAGGTTCTGAGAAAACCACTGGAGGCAGGGGAAGAGATGTTCTTACTTCTTTTTCCCTACTTCCTTGGTTTCTTGCCAGGGTCTCTACTTGGTTGAAACCAACTAGCAGCCAGAGAGCAAGGGAGACTAGCTGAGGGGGGCCAGAGAGTGCAGCAGGGCAGAACTGAGAAAAGATTGAAGGTGGGAGATGTGCAGAACATTACTGGAAGCTTCTAATTCAGTGCAATTATGGGTACATACAAACATAGGTGTTTAATGTCCTGATTAAAAATTGACATTTGCAGAAAAAATTGTTGGCATGAAAGAGATAGCTGAAGAATTCTTCAAAATCTAAGGCAGGAGTCTGGATAAGACATCCTGAATTCCACTCAGTCAACTTACCAAAATGGTGGTGACGATGAGTGTCCGGTTGGCCAGTGAATCAGTGATATTGTTGGACCTGTCTTTGTTGCCATCGGTCATGTTAAGCCCACTGTTGGAGTTCCAAATCCCAATCTACACAGAACACAATACATCAGAGGCTGTTTGCTGTCAGTGACCTCATTTACATTAAAGAGAGCCCCCTTCTACACCAGGAATGGACATAAAAAAGCTTAGAGTCTGGGGAGATGACACCAGGGCATCACACTGAAGCTACTCACGGTGGGAAAATGAACAATGAAGGAATGAGTGTGCACATGGAACAGGAAAAATTAGTGCCATTTGGGATAGAGTGGGGAGAGGTCTTTTTGTTTATTACTTTATTAAGTTTACTGTTCTTTAAGTTCAGAATTCTTAAATGAGTACCTGACTTTTCTTCTAATATGTATGTGTTCAGCACCTATTTTATGCCATGCCTTGTTCTAGGCACTGGAGGACATAAAAATGGACAAAACAGACAAAACTTTCTTCCCTAGTGGAGCTTACATTCTAGTCATACAAACCTTAGATTGCCAAAGTGGTACCATTGGTGTCTAAAATTTATAAGGAATGAGATGAAAGGAGCAAGGTAGCTGATGGATAGATGGGCCATCTTAAAGGGAAAAAAAATAAATGGGAGAAAAAAAGTGTGGATGAACAGTAGACTGATCCTGTCTTCACTGAGGAGTTAGTGCTAGGTAGGGGTGCCTGTTACTCTTCTGTTTACTTGTTATGTCTGTGCACTTAACTATGAACTCCTTCAGTGACGGTATTCATTTTTATTGCTCATTGATCTATCACAGAACCACCCAGGGTGATTACTAGTCAGTGAAACGCAATGATCTTTTAAAAATTAATGACCATGGAACACTGCATCAAAAACTAATGATGTAATGTATGGTGATTAACATAACATAACAAAAAAAAATTAATGACCCACAGTTTTCTCCACAGTCCAAGTTACTCTTGGGATTAGTAGGTTCTAAAGAAGTACAATGATTTCTTTAGCTTTTGGAGGAACCTAGGAGAAAAGCCTCAGGGAACCGAGCTATTTAGCTAAAGCCTTCTGTAAGCATTTATTGCGAGCCTGGTGAGACACAGAATGCAGATGTGTTTCAGAGCCAGGCAAAGCTAATGGCTGTGTGACCTTGGGCAAGAGGGTAAACTTTTTGAGCTTTGGTTCTCTAACTGTAAAGTATGTCATCTGGATATTGAGAAGACCAAATGAGAAGATGTACCTGAAAGTGTTGGTAATTGTTGAGAGCTACACAAACATAGATAATAGAGGGCATTCAAATGACTGCCCCAGTAACTTCTTCAAGCTTGCCCTGTTGTGATAGAATTTGGATTGTGAGGGAAACATTTATTTATTTATTTGTTTGTTTGTTTATTTTAATTTAGAGGCAGATAAAGTAGAGGAGCCATGAACTACAGGGGCAACTGAGGATCACTAACACTTGCACAGACTCTGGGATGGACAGGGTAGACCTATGTTTGATCCCTGAATATACTCTCCCAATGGGAGGACATTGCCTGCCTGGCAGAATATAAGCTTTACAGACAAACTTTTGTCCAGATCCTAGCTTTGCAATGTCCCAGCAGTGTGACCCTGGACAAGTTCATTAACGCTGCTGTGCCTCAATTCCTTATCAGCAAAATGGAGGAAGAAGGGCTTTTCTGATGATTAAGTTAAAATATCACCAGTGGGAATGTTAGGCCTCTTCTTTCCTTTTCTATTTCTTTACTTTGATTTATTGCTTAAATAGAGCAGCAGAAATTCATTTGGCTTGATAAATACTCTTTTTAGACATGTAAATTTTTTGAGGAAGTTTCAAGGACTATCACACATCCACACATTCACTGTGAACTATTTCAATGTCACTGTTTTCTTTCTACACTTAGTAAGAGTTAGTTGGCCAATGAAATAAGGAGACCGGTCTAGGTAAATGGGGGATTGGAGGTAGTGTTTGCATTTGGAAGTATTTTGAGCCTATCTGTAACGAGGTTACCAGATGTAGGCTTGGAATATAGGACAGCACCTTTAATAACCATTCAATCTTTCCACCATCAAGGGCGATATTTGTCATAGAACCCACGCAATGCACACAACATCTGTGAACTGAAGAATCTTCAGATTTCTTTGGTTGGCTTTAAACCCAGGAAAGGGGGACAACTTTTTCTCTTCTTTCTTCTCAATGTGTACCTCTTTTTCCACTTTTTTGAGGCAAAGACTTTTTTTTTTTTTTTTAGGAAACATAACTCAGGCTAAACATGCCTGAAGTCTGTTGGTTTTCATCCAAAGCTATGCTTTAGGTTGTGAGCAATTGACTTCTAACTCAACGAAGGCTGTGAGTAAATCGGGCTGTGGCTAATTAAAACTCGACTTAGGCACTGGGGTGAATAGAACCTAACTTTTAATTAAGTATTGGAAAGTGGAGAAAATAACTGTGTTTATAGCCAGTTTGTTAAGTAATGGAATGTGTTCTCTTTAACTAATTTCTATTAAGGTCAAGTGTGTGTTTGAAGGAACTATACTAATATATGAAAATGGCAGTGTTGAATGGCCTCACAATATCATTCTCTTTTAATGTACAAACTTGAAACTGTAGACAAACCCACTCCACAGCTTAATGTCTGGCTTTTATTTCTTTTACCAGCCCAACCCAAAGTGAGGAGGTCAGATATCACTGCTGCAGCATTTCCAATCAGCTGAGCCCCAGAGTCCCATTCAATGTGAACTTTCTTGAAGTTGAGAAAAGGGAGAATGAAAAGGGAGAATGAAATGAGAAAAGGGAGAATATTTTTTTCTACTATCTGTGTAACAGAGGTCCTTTCAAATCTCGACTACAAGAGTATCAAGGTTATTCCCAGGTTATTCCTGGGAAGTGGACAGTATACATGTGCAGTTTGAATGACCACAGCCTTCCATTTTCAAATTGTTTAATCAGCAAAACAGAAGTCGTGTGTGTGTGTGTGTGTGTGTGTGTGTGTGTGTGTGTGTGTTTTGAAGCTAAGTAGTCAATTGGCTTTACCTGTTAATTAAATGGACACATCAGCAAATGAATGTCTGTTTCAAAAAAGCAAGATTTCAGTCTTGTTCTCTGACCTTGGAGGAGCGCCTACAGGAAGCAGAACCTCAATTTTCAAACCGTAGAGCCAAAGCAGACACAGTAATTTACCAGTGAGAAGTAGCAGAGGGTGGATCAATTATTCGTGGGGAGAAACACTCAAGAGCTAAATTGTCTGGTCCTTTCACTTTGTAAACGGCCATGTGGGAGCAGCCATTTATTATCTAGGACAACCAAGGGAAGCTTCTGAAAATGAGTGCCCAAATGACATTAAGCAAACTTTTTTTAAAAAGCGACACAACAAAAGGGTATTCAGAGAGTGACTAGTATCCATTTTCCAAACCTACAGAGTGATCCATATAAAGTCAAAATCCAAAATTGCTGAGTGAAATATCAAGTATTTAGGAAAAAAATAAAAGACTTGTCTGTTTCTTGTATCCTAAGACTTATGAACACATATTTTAGTGACAGATTTTGGAAAGATCGCCACATCCTCTTTTGGAGGTCAGCATTCAAAGAGCTTTTAGAATTTGAATCTTAGTCTTGTTGGAAAGGGACAATAGGTCTCACTTGTTAGCGCTCAGGTTACTGTGAATTGTTGATGATCAATCATAACACAAAATAGCACACCCCGGTATATGCAACTTACAACATGGGCAATGATAGGTCAGCAGGAAGGAAGAGGTACAGAGGCATGGTGTTGCATCTCTGGGAAGTTTGTGTGTGTGGAGGGGTGATTACTGCAGTTTAGTGACAAATAGAGGACATTCCCCTCCCTTGTGTGTAGTTTCAGAACTTGGATTCCATTCCCTAGGATATTTGGTTTGAATTAATTCAACATTGCATAGAGTGCCTGGAGTCTCAAGCTGGATTAGTGGAATAAGCTTCTTTTTGGGCCCCAGTTAGGTTCATCTATTTATTAGCAGTGAGGAAACGAGATTGCCTTCTCTATGCCTTTGGTAGCCTGATTCACTGGAAGATTAAAACAAGGTTATTAAACTTACATTTTTAAAACTTAAAACGACATTTTTGAACTCATTTACTGAGTACTACCAAGAGAGAAATAAGCTTTTGGACCACAGGGGGAAACTGTTTACACTTTCCATGACTTAACTGATAATTTGCAAGAGAAAAGTGAAACTGACAAAACCATTCAAATTGAACAACTTGAAGTAATTCAAGTTGCATCCGTAAATCATTAGATATTTTGGCAATTAGGTTTAGAGAGAGAGAGAAAATGAAAGACGATGTTTGCACATCACTGGGACATTTTCCTGATCCAAATGTTTTTAATGTCTAACATTTGCTTATACATTAAATCTGTGCACATTCTTTGACAACATGATACTGTACAATAAACTATGAAATAGGAGGTGTTAGAATTTACAAGATAATCTCATTTCCCTTCCAGAGTCTCTAATGTTTTTGTCTTCTGGAAACTGGTTCTAAAACAAATTGCCAGACAATATACACTGACAAAGATCCTACGCAAAACATTCCCTATCTCCTAAGAGAAGGGAATTTCTGAAAATGGCTCCTATTTTATGGTGGTGACATTGAGGGAGATGTCTTATCCTAGCCTTCTCAGTCTTAGCCTATTTGACTAGTCTGATGGATCAAATCTATTGTTTTCATGCCTCTTAGGGAAAATATTTAGTGATTTGAGAAAGAATATAAATGGACCAGTGTTTGCTTCTGTTGCAATAACCTGCTTTCAGTGCTAACCAGGACTGATCCTGCCTGGGAGAAACAAAAATAATCTAGAGGGAAATATTTAATCCAACATTATTTAATCCATCTCAAGCCTGTTTTCAATTCATGGGTCATGTTGTTGAGAGACAACATATTCAATCACCCCGTTCTCCCTTTATATAGACTATCACCTCTAAACTGCAATTAGAGATCTACTGGTCTGGCAAAACCAGAAAGGTGCAGGCTTCTCCTCTGATATTCCCCATCCCACCCCCCAGAGCTCCTGCAGTTTTTGTCCGAGTACAAACCTTCTTCCACACTTTATATAAGTGTTTAGACACTTCGCCAGCAGCCTTGGTTTTCAGAGGGAAAAATAAAAATAGCACTTAATTAAAATAGAGCATGGAACCCAGAAGGTATTAAGGTGTGTGAGTGCTCAGCATGTTACATTCCCCACCCACTGTTTGGAATCTTGCACATTAATTCAACATAAAGCCTGAACACATCTACAGTAAAGAGATGAATTAAGTACTTGGGTCCCACAGAAGTTACTTCCACTTGGTAGTACGGCCTGATGTTCACTCTTCCTTTCCCACACCAAAAAAAAAACAAAATCATATAAAGATCTTTTTAATATGCAAAGCTTTGCTGCAGAGTGAACGGGCCTTCATTATTCTTTAAGAAGGCCTGTTCAAGGTATTTTCACAAGCACAGTCAATCCACACACACGCGCACACACGCTATTGCTAAGCAAGAAGAAAACATGCTATGCTTGATGACATGTTCTTTGATTATGGATCTCCAGGCAGTAGAAACTTGAGTGGAAGTGAAAAGTGGGCTTTTTCTAACAATTTTCTCTGTGGACCCCATGAGAGGTTGACATGAAAAGATTGGGCATCTCCTCCCGTGCCTCCTGAGGGAGATGGGCTGGCTTCCCCATTGCCTTAAGGCCCAGTCATTCCTTCCAGGAATGGAGGCCAAGTCACCTGAAGAAAGAAAAGTTATTGCAAACAATGAAGAGATAAGAAACAAATTGAGAAAACACTTTCATCTAATTTGATTTTGCCTGTGATGGAAAAACACCAATGGAGTGTGCATAATATTGCCGCATATAAATAGCTGTGAAGGCAGAAAGATGGCTCCATCTCTTTCATCACATGCTGGAGCCAGAACGATGTTTCCTTAACAGCTTTTCTTCCCCTTTCAGTTCTATACATTAACAGAGTGGAGGGGGGAGAGAGGCATGCACAGAGGAGCAGACATTTTTTAAAAACAGCCATTAGAGGCTTTCAGTCCCTAAAAGTATTCTTTTCTTTTCTTTTGTGCCCACAGCCCTGATGGAGGCAAGGTGGGTGCCTTGTGCTCTGCCAGTCACGTTAAACTAACAAACCAGCAAATCCGAGGGAAGAGACCCCAGAGAGAGAGACAGAGAGACAGAAAGAGAGAGTCAGAGAGAGATAGGCGGAGAGGGAGAGACAGAGAGAGACAAGGAGAGAGAAACAGACAGACAGAAGGACAAAGAGAGAGCCAGAGAAAGCCAGGGAGAGAAAGCCAGAGAGAGAGACAGAGAGAGAGAGGCAGAGAGACAGAAACAGGAAGAGAGGGCTTTTTCAAAACGTGAACCTGTGTGCATAATGTGTACCCTCAAAGCTGCAAACTAATAATTTTTCTCAAACATTTCCACACCAGTGGTCACCATCTATTATATGCAGCCTAATTAGTCTTTGTTAGTTTTAATTAGGCTATTTGGGGATGGGGACTAGTCAGGACCTTAAAAAAATATATGTCTCAGTTACCAAAAGCAACAGAACAGAAATGGAAATCTTATCTCATTTTAAAAATCAACCCAAACATTTCAATTAGTAAGTAACTGGTTCCCAAAGGCACTTTTCTACAGGAAACATACCTTCTTGTGCACTACAGTGAGAAAAAAAAATGTTGGATTACAGAGTTTTGATTTTCAGATAATTATTTTGGAGGTTTCAAAACCTTTTTTTCTTTAAGATCCTAAAGGGCAAAAATCTTCACAATATAAGTGTTAATTAATTCCAGTACATAATTGAATAATAAAATTGGTGTAATAAAATACACCAAGAAGCCAAATTCTTTTATTATTATTATTATTAGTCTAAATAGTCCACATTTGCATTACTCTAAATGAGCTCACGTGGGACTTGGAACTTTGAGAGATTGAAAATTACAATTAAAATAATCCTAAAATTAGAACCCAGCATGAAAATGCATTTTTGGGGGCCTATTTCCTCCTAAAATCAAAGAGCCAGTAAGCCCTTTCTCTCCTACTTTAGTCTATCCCTCTGTCAATCTCAAGTGCAATTAAAATTCATTTTTGAGTAAAACTTGGACGCCATTCCATAGATAAATCATTGACAAACTCCTTGTTTTCCAAGTCTAAACACAATTTCTTGAAACCTTTGAGAGGTGGGGCTAATGACAGCCCACCCATAGGGCCATATGTATTTAATACTGTAATCATGCCTACTGTATAAACTGAGCACTAGATGAATGTTAGTATTGCTATTAATAACATACAGTTTCAGAATCTACCATGTCAGCATCTATCAGCAGAGTCGGGAGAGAGAGCTAGAAAACTGGCCATAAATGAACTTGCTAAAAGAATCATCTTACCACTCTGCTATTTGTAGGTATAATTAAAATGCTTGAACAGTGCTCTTTATTTTATTCTTAAATTTATTATTGAGAAGGTTACCTTTTCCGTTCCTTCCTCCTTGAGACTAATAATGTCCAGATCAAAATCCTTCCTCAAGCCATCGGTTTTATTGAAGGTGATACGCCCAGTCAGGCCATCCCACCGAGCCTACGGACAAAAGGAACATCGCATTACTGTTTCACACTTATCATAATCCTAACACCATCAAAATTATAATACCTCAAATTCATCATGGTATCCAATTATTTGGTTTCGTCGTGGTGTTAGAAAGCATTGCACTGCTTCAGTAGCTCGATGGCAGAACACTTCCCTGTTTTATTAGCTCTCATTTATTTTGTCAGTTCTAACATCTACCATCCGTCAAATCTGTGACAGAGACAATTTAAATGGGGAGTATGGAAGGAATGACTGTAAAATAGTCTGCACATGGAGTAAACAAAGTCTGGGAAGCCATAATATTCTGTTCTCCAAGGTCAAGTCCAGTCCCTTTTAAGGTATTGCCCAGGGGAAATATCCCCTCCCCGACTCTATCCCTCTGTGAAAAGGATATAATCCAGGGATGTATTATCGAATTTTTAGGGTGTTTGGGATTTAGGCTTTCCAATGTCACTTGGCCACTGTATTAGTTTCCTGTAGCTGCTGTAGCAAATTATCACCGAGTGGGGTGACTTAAAACAACAGAAATTTATTCTCTCATAGTTCTGGAGGCCAGGAGTAGATGTCCAAAATCAGTAACACTGGACAAAATCAAAGTGTCAGCAGGGTCATGCTCCCTCGTGGAGACTCATGGGAGACTCTGTTCCTTGAGTCTTCATGCTTCTGGTGGCTGCCAGCAATCCTTGTCCTGTGGCCGTATGTCTCCTGTCTCTGCCTCTGTGGTCACATTGCCTTCTCCTCTTCTGTGCCATCTCTCTACTTGTTTCTTGTGTCTTTTTTCTTTTTAAAGATTTTTTTTTATTATTTATTCATTTGTCAGAGAGAGAGAGAGAGAGAGAGCACAAGCAGAGGGAGAAGCAGGCTCCCTGCTGAGCAAGGAGCCCGATGCGGGACTCGATCCCAGGACCCCGGGATCATGACCTGAGCCGAAGGCAGACACTTAACCGACTGAGCCACCCAGGCGCCCCCTTGTTTCTTATGTCTTATACACGTGATGTATAATGCCATCTTATACATGTGATGGCATTTAGGGCTCATGTAGATAATCCAGGATACTTGCCCCATCTCAAAAATCCTTAATTTAACTATATATGTGGTGTCCTTTTTTTTTTTTTTTTGCCATAAAAGATAACATTTACATGTTCTAGGGATTAGGACATGGGTATCTTTTAGGGGAGCCATTATTCTGCCTGCCACATGTGTATCCACATTATGTTAAGAACTAAAAATCACAGTAGTCTCCCCTTCACAGAACTCACACTGGACATCTTTGGTGGTTTCATTAAATAAAAAACTGTGGCCCTGGAGTTTCTTGAGCTTCAATCTCTAGGTGATTTTTTGGCAATCTTGTCTAATTTGAGTTGACTTACAAATGAGGATACAGGGGAACTCAGTCCTTTGTATCTACCTAGCTGTTTTTCTCTCTCCTGACTTTACCAAAATGACTGGACATTTGTAAAATGTGAAGAAAATCCTGAAAGATATACTATATCTGCCATGTCTACGCCATGTGCCCCTGTTGACTGATTTACCCATTTGGCCAAGAGGCAGAGCAATTCAGTGGGAAGAGTATGAGTTTATCACAGAGCTGGGTTTGAATCTCTGAAGTATGACTTTAGGCAAGAGCCTTAACTTGAACCTGGGGTGTCTCAGATTTCAGTGTCTGACCCATGCAGGGTTTCTGTGAGATTTAAATGGCACTTCATACAATTCTTAACTCACTGAAAGCACTGAAAACTTAAACAAGGATTATTTTGACAACCATCTCTTATTTTCCTTCCCACATTCCCCACAAACTCTGGAGTTTGGCTTTTATTACCTCACATGTCAGGACTCACATGTATAGTTTTTTCTGATCTCTTCTGTATTTCATTTTATAAACCAACATCAGATTCATTGTCCCAAAATACAATTTTCATACTCATGCAGTTTCTCCCAGCACGTAAAGTACATAATGAATTCATGCTGCCTACAAATTAGTCTAAACCTTGACTTTACATTCGAGGTTGTGATGGTTAATTTTATGTCAACTTGCCTGGGTCATGGGATGTTCACTTATCTGGTTAAACACTATCTCTGGATGTATCTGTGACAGTGTTTCCATTTGAATCAGTAGACTGAATAAAGAAGATCTCCTCCCTAATGTGAGTGGGCATTATCTAATACACTGAAGGACTGACTAGAACAAAGAGGCAGAGGAAGGGAAAATGTGCTCTCTCTGACTGATTGAGCTGAGACATTGGTCTTCTCCGGCATTTGGACAAGGATTTAACACCATTGGCACTGCTGGTTCTTATCTTCTCTGTGCCAGAAACTATCTTAGAATATAGCGCACCTAGTAGTTTACGGTTTAGTAAGAACAAGAACATTAATGTACTTCAACGAAGCACTATGGGTGTGAGGATAAAGATTTGCACATAGTTATTGAAGAAAGAAGTCTGTACCTCTGAAACAAATAATATATTATATGTTAAAAAAAGAGAAGATAATAGGAAGGGAAAAATAAAGGGGGGAAATCGGAGGGGGAGACGAACCATGAGAGACTATGGACTCTGAGAAACAAACTGAGGGTTCTAGAGGGGAGGGGGGTGGGGGGATGGGTTAGCCCGGTGATGGGTATTAAAGAGGGCACGTTCTGCATGGAGCACTGGGTGTTATATGCAAACAGTGAATCACGGAACATTACATCAAAAAGTAATGATGTGATGTATGGTGATTAACATAACATAATAAAATAAAATAAAAAATAAAAACATGAAAAAAAAAGAAAGAAGTATGGAAAGAAGTACTTATCCCAACTGCCCAGAAAGAAAGCCTCAGCAAAAAGGCTCCTACAGGAAGGAATGCCTAAGCTCTCATAGGATGAGAAATTGGCCAAGCAGGGGCACCTGGGTGGCTCAGTCAGTTAAGTCAGTTATCCCAGAGTCACGGGATCAAGCCCCGAGTTAGGCTTGCTGAGCGGGGATTCTGTTTCTCCCTCTGCCCCTTCCCCCGGCTCCTTCTCTCTCTCTCACTCACTCTTTCTCTCTCAAATGAATAAATAAATAATCTTAAAAAGAAAGATTAAAAAAAAAGAAAGAAAGAAATTGGCCAAGCAAAGATTTACAGCCTGAGTAAAAACCATGAAATACAGAACAAGTTATGTCTGCCATGGATCTGTAATCCAAGATAAGGAATGACGAGAAATGGGCCTAGGAAGGAGGTAGGTGGACACTTGTTCTTGAGGGTGTTATGAAGTGTGCTGCAGAGGACCGGTTAGCAGGTAGTTCTCACAGGACAAAATGACACATTCACACGCCCACATGTGAACATAGGGATAGCACTCTTCCTCCATCTCCCTGTCCTACCAACTTGCACACCATTAAGTATTAATAGAAATTCTTCCCTCGCAGGGTGGCCAGTTTCATGAAGAAAGCATCGCCATTAAAGTTCTTACAGACAGAATAGTGAATGGAATCAACTTAATTATCAGGGTCCAGCACAATTAACCCAGACATAGTTTTTGGCTACCATGCAGATGGAATGGAAATCATGTCAGAAGTAAATTTTATCCCTTGCTAATGCCGGAAGTTAAATTCATATCAGGAAATGATACATGGACACAAGAAGCCTTCAGCTCTCATCTAAGCCATCTACATGGCCAAGCTAGATGTGAGTGACTCCAGCGCAGTAACACATAAGAAATTCTTCAGATCCTTGAACTTTGCCTCCGGACCTTATTGCCAAGGGAGGTCATAATACCAAACGCTAGCACCAGCTTTAAAAAAAAGATAGCATATTCTTACAGTTGACAGTAACACGTATTGTTACACTTGCTGAAATACAGGTAATCATGTGCTCTGCCCTGGGGCAAAAAAAAATCAATATTGAACGCAAGTAGGGAGAGTCCTCTCCTGTGTATAGTTAGGTATACCTCCTGGCACTGCGATCTTCTTTTTCTCCCCACTAGATCCCAATCCTACTTTTTATACTCTAGTCACTTTTTATTTTGCAAGGCAAAGGCTGGTTTCATGGATCGGTGGGGTAAGTGAAAGTCACTAAATAAACTACTGCATTCGTGTCATAGCATCTACCAGCGAGTGGAAGACAATTTGTCTAAGACTGCAGTTGGGTGGAAATCTGTACTGTGCTAGGGCCTTGGACTCAGTTTTCAGGCCCGTTCTTCCATGCTTCTCAAAATGTGCAGTTTTAACCCTCCTCTTGATCTGTGTGGAAGGAGGTAGTTTTCTTCATTAAAGTTCTACAGGATTTTCAGAAAACTTTTTTCTACAAGCAACTTTTCCTTTTTGGGGGTCATGCTGTGAGTCAATTCGATACATTGTCCAGAGTTTATGGAGCTCTCTGAAAATAGGCAGAATTGGTAACATTTATCTCTTGATGTAGCATATAGCTCATAGCAGGGTCTTAAAATCCAGTTCAGAAATCCAATTTCACTTCCACTTAGTGGGTCTATTGTGTCCCTTTGTTTGGATTCTGTTGCGTTGGTTTGATTCTTGAATTCAGTGTTCCAGTCACTGGTGGAGTGTAATTCCCACTTCTCGCTTCTCCTCCCTGCTCATCCAAGTGGCAAAAAAGTTCCTTTTTCATGCTTTAACAATGCTTCCTTCCCTGCCTCAAATATCTACAAAGACTCCCTGCCTGGTTCTTTACTGAACTGAAACATCTTTTGACCTTCAAAGTCAAGTTTCTCTTACTGACACAATTGCATTTTCTTCCTGCCTCCCATCCACTGGCGAGCATTTCTATGTTCTTTGTTTTGTTTTTCAAACTAACTTTTAATTAGCATTTATTGATTACCAGTGTATTATTGATTAGGGTGAATAGACAATGATTAACTCCTGGATATGAGGAATAAGATCCATAAGGAATCCATTTTCTGGGGCAAGGCTGAAGCATATACAATTTAGATAATGATGTATAATTATATTAGTCATAATTACAATTTGTTTGCCTTATGTAGAAGCATTTGCACAGGAGACAATTATAGTATACTTAACTGAAAACAATACTTAAACTATTGTCCCTATTTTAGGAAATGGCTTTAATTTCTACCCTGCATAAGACCTCTTGACAACAATTGTCTAATAGGAAGTGAATCAAATAGTGTGACTTTTTTCTTTTCTCTTATCAGGCATATTATCTGATGGCCAAGAGACAGAAATCAAGAGCTAAAAGAAGAAAAAATGTTTTCATTAATGTCTTACTTGTAGGCTCATTCTCAAGATAATTTTACTGTCCAAATATATATATATATGTTTTAGTTTTGAGGAAGTAAGTGGTTAGTACCTAACTCTAGGCTCTTGTAATAGTCAACTTTTAAGTTCATTTTGTTAAAATAATTGCTTTTATTCATTTTTTTCCCCTAAAGGGGACTTAAATATGTAAAAGCACATAAAGCCTCATTTCTTAGAATTTTCCCTGACACAGCCATTCCTGTTTACCATGGGGAATAAATTCTGTCTTATTGAAAGAAACTTCCTTTTTGAGAACAGGAGAGAATGTGCTTTTCTAGTAGATATGATCTTTTAAGGACAATGGTTTCTAGCATTTTCATTTATGTATTAAGGAATTATGCTTTCTTGTAAGAGTATTGTAAATAGAAAGTTCACGGCAAACCCAAAGGTTAGTTTCCTTTCGAATTAGATTAAGATGAGAGAAAGGAATTTTTAAATGACTCTTCTATGCGTTAATGAAACTTACCAAAATTTGAAAATAAAGGAAAAAAATTAAAAAGACTGCATGGACTTTGTCATAGTGGTCATTGTCTAAGAGACTCACCCAAGGACGACTTGATTCTCTAGGGAAATGTATTTTAATTCCCAGACTCTGTAAAATGTTAATCTATAAGATGTAAGTGATTTCTAATGTCTAATGTCTAATGTCTAATAAAAGATACTTCTAATGTCTAATATAAAAGATAACCCTCATATTATAATTTTATTGCCCTGGCATGTTAACCAGTTTTGATTTTCCAGGTGGCCTCTACAATTACTTTTCCTCTACATCTCCTTGGAATGATCTTCACCATCTTGCCCATTCCCTCAAAGTTAAATGTGTCTTCAACACTTGCTCACTTTAGGTTTGTATTAGTCACATTTGTAACTATCTTAAAATTATACTTTGACTGTTTGGAGATGGTTCTACTAAGATGACCAAATAAGCTCACCCGCCAAAGCCAACCTTATGGTTCATTTAGTCCTCTTTAGACCAGTCCTGGCGCAAATCCCAAACAGTAATGGATTTTACTTCTGCTGACTCTTCATTTCTCTTGTTCTTTTCTTTTCATTTCTTTTCTTTTGATTCTATATTTTGATACTGATTTTTGCCCAAATCTCTCAGTCTGTAAGTACCTTGCCTAACTCATAGTTTGGGCTCTTTCTATTTTTATATTGGGTGCAGGGACCAGTAGATCCGTGTCTGGTCTCTGACCACTGGGCCATCTCTACCATATAAGTCAAGAGAGCACTGTGTGTCTCAGAAGATCTTGGTTTTGGTCATGACCAAATCTCAGGACTAGTGGTTATTTGAATGCTAGTCTAGTCTCAAGAACATAGTCAGAAGAACACGTGTACATGAGAATCCGATTTGCATGTGGCCACAAAGTCATTCTCTATTGGTGACAACATTGAATTGGAATCTGGCATTTTGTTCTGGTTACATGGTGGTCTGTCATGTAGAGAAAGTAATCTACTTCTCTGTCAGTAGTGTGACAGATGACTGAAAATCTGGTTTGTTAGTCTTTTTCTTTTGTCTGAACAAGAATATATCTTAAGTTCACTGGAAAGGAGAAATACCCCTTGAATTCCATGCCCAAGATTTTTTTGTGTTCTATGTTTACATTTCAACTCATGGCTAAGATTGTGGAACTAAGGCTGCAACCCTCAGAGAATATATCTTATGTCTGGAAATGAGAAAAGCCTCTTTACCTCATTCTGTGAGTGAGAAATTTATTCCTATATCCAGAAAGTATTAATAAATTAGATTATAAAAACTTACAAATAAAAGGGCTTCTTTTTTTGGTTACTTCTTTGATTACTTATATTAATATACCCTAGGTTCCCATTATATAGAGAAACTAAAGTTTTACTATATTTCATGTGCTACCCTTAAAAAAAAACTCTCAAATTGCTAGCTCAGAAGCATTTTTATGTAAAAACCCAAGTTCATATAATCAAAGTGTGCCTTTAACTACATTTAAGTATTTTTTTTTAAAAATTAACTAAAAAAATTAATATATCTCTTTCCCCTAATTTTATCAGTATTGAGTTATAGTTTAAGCCAGAGAGTAGGTAATCGAAAACTTCTTAAACTTTTTCTTCTTCTTCTTCTTTTTTTTTAAGATTTTACTTATTTATTTGAGAGAGAAAGCGCACAAGTGGTGGGGAAGGGTTGGGGGAGAAGCAGACTATCTGTTGAGTAGGGAGCCAGACTCTGGAATATGACCTGAGCCAAAGCCAGACTCTTAACTGACTGAGCCACCCAGGCACCCCATGAACTTCTTAAATTTCTTATACTGGTTTATTAAATTGCTAGAATTGCTACATAATATTTAAAATGAAGGAGATATAAAATTATGTATGCAATTATATTGAATTAGGATTCTGACAAAATTTTTAGTCAACAGTAATTATGCTTTGTGATGTATCCATTTAAACATAATATCCAAGTTCCTTATTGAGTTTAAGACCTCGAGCTAATGATAAATTAAGTTAATGGATAATCTTTGAGTATCTAAATGGCTTCTCAATAAGAGATAATACTGATGTACTGGTCACTGTATACATGTGTGTAGATTTATACATGTAAATCTCTGTATATCTTACTATTTTTATAGGTTACAGAGAAACTGTCCTTTGGGTAATGGTAATGATATGCTTCTTTCTGTCACATTGAAAAAAATGTTTAAAGGCTGTATGTGGCTCTATGGGGCTGCATTATGCATGCTCATTTATATAGAGTATGGGCTATACTTCTGTATATAAACTAAAGAGAATATATGTACCAAATTATGAAAAAGTATAGTGAACCAAAGAGCATGAGTGTGTATACTACTTGAGGGAATTGAATTTGGTTGCCTTGATGTAAACATGGTAAGTCTGAATAAAAGCAAAGATGTGTGTTAAAATTTTGACAAAGTTTGTTCAGTTTTTATGGCTTTATTAATAAGATATATATTTTAAACTTGTGAATCTTGTTATGTCAAATATTATATGAATGTAAAACTGGTGGGATTTTTTTCTCTTTCAATTGGTCTTGGCGTCCTTAGTCTCTCTTAAGAAGACATAAAGTTTAGGGCGCCTGGGTGGCTCAGTCGTTAAGCGTCTGCCTTCGGCTCAGGTCATGGTCTCAGGGTCCTGGGATCGAGTCCCACATCGGGCTCCCTGCTCCGCGGGAGGCCTGTTTCTCCCTCTCCCACTCGCCCTGCTTGTGTTCCCGCTCTCACTGTCTCTGTCAAATAAATAAATAAAATCTTAAAAAAAAAAAGAAGACATAAAGTTTATAACTTTCCTTCTATGTAATATGATCAGATAGACTTTTTCCCCAGCATCAACAAGTGGTTTCTACTTTCTCCTCGTGTTTGTCTGAAGTTTTTGCTATAAGCTATGGACTGGAAAATGGGACTTTGTCAAAGAATGACAGTCTCAGAGCCTCATGGGAAAATAGTGCCAGATTCTCTTAACTATTGGTACTTTAAGAAATAGAGCCATAGGTACAGACTTCGGAGCTTAAAGTGACATCACTTAGACAACTGGAACTGTACCAGAGCACTGAACTGGGACCTCTAGAACTCTTTAGTACAGTCAGAGTAGACCTTATGAAAGCAGAGTGCTGACCCAATGTCCAGATGTATAAGACTTAAGTAAGATTAAATGAATGATGAAGAGAAATCTAAGTGTGATTATTTGGTTTTAAGTATTGCTGATATGGTTTTAAATGTTCTATTAAGGGAGTGAAGTTGTCCTTTCTTTACCTGCAAACCTCAACATAGTAACCTATACATGACACATTCTTTACATGATCTTTTCTTCTCCCTGAAGCCTCAGAATTCAGTAGCCGCTCACTAGATTTTATGGCAATGTAGTCATTTGCATAAGACAACAAATATCTGTCTTCTGTTTTTACCAGGATAGAGTTTGACAAATTGGTTGTGTAAATGAGGTTATACTAGGATTGTTCCATCTGAGAATAAATCTCATTTAATCAGATATAGCAAACCCACCATTAAGGAACATATGCTCTCCTTTATCTTTAGACCCAAGAGCCAGAAACCCTCTCAGGAAACTGGTCCGTTTTTTGTTCTGTGGTTTATGGAATCTCACACTTGTAGGTGATAAGGAAGGCCATTTCCTGACAGGTCAGGAAATCTATCAGCTGTTGGGTACTTCAAAGAGAAATTCACCAAAATATAGATAGGTATTATAAGAATACTGTGCAGATCATTTCTTGGATTTAGTTTCTTACCCTTGTGCGGTAAGGAGGATAACACCCCCTATCTCCCTAAGTATCCATGTCCTAATCTCCATAGCTTAAAATACGCAAAAGGAACTTTGTAGATGTGATCGAGTTGAAGATCATAAAATGGGGAGATCATACTAAATTATCTGGGTGGATCCAATGTAATCACAAGGGTCTTTATAAGAAGATCCCAGGAGAAGTCAGATAGGCAGAAGCAGAGGGACAAAGAGAAAGAGACTGAAAAATGCAAAGCTATTGCTGGCTTTGAAAATAGAGGCAAGGGTCCACAAGGCAAGGATTATTGGCCATCTCCAGAAACTGGAAAAAACAAGGGAACTGATTTTCCTGTAGAGCTTCCAGAAGGAACCAGTCCTGCCGACACCTTGACTTTAGCCCCCCGAGACCATGTCAGACTTCTGACCTCAGATTGTTAGGAGAATAAATTTGTGTTGTTTTAAACCACCAAGTTTGTGGTGATTCATTTAAGTGGCAATAAGAAATGAATACACCTTGGAATAAAAGAGCCCATAAGAGAAACAAAAACATGTCTGGAACAAAAAAAGCTTTTGAAAATGCAATCAGAGATTCCTTTAGAAATTTGCATACAAAAGTTACTTTTCTGGCCTGAGCAGTTGCTTAAAAACAATAGCTCTGAATTTGCTGGTCGTGTTCAAAGAGGCTTATATGGTTGATTAACACCTTACTGTGTAAACTAATCAGGTCCAAACACGATGACACCAGACTTTTTGTAATATGAACAATCTCTGGAGATTATTTATGATACAAAAGGGGACTTCTGAACAGATTGTCTAAAACTTGGAAATAAAGCAAAAGGATGACTGCATCTCCTTTAAGGTCCTATGGGATCATTGTCTAACAGGCCCCCCAAGGAAGATTTACTTCTCCAGGTGATTGTACTTTTGCTTGTTTTACTATTTTCAATTGTTTAGGGTCAAGACTACAAAATTATATGTTAACTTGTAGATTTTTATCCAAGGGAGATGCAAATAATTCATGTCTGATATAAAGGATAACCTAAAGTTTATGTTTTTATTGTTCTGTGGGACAATAATCAGTTTTGTCGGTAACTCAGCCTCTCCCAGTGGATTACATGATCATTGTTGCTCTAATTCTTTAAACCATCTTTACCATCCTGCTAGTTCCTTTGTGAAGGTAAGTGGTTTTTTTAAAGATTTATTTACGTATTTGAGAGAGAGAGACATGGGGGGAACATAGTTTAAGGTGGGGGAGGAGCAGAGGGGGAGGGAGAATCCTTGAGCAGACCCCCTGCTGAGTGGGGAGCCCGATGCTGGGCTCCATCCCAGAACCCAGAGATCATGGCCTGAGCTGAAATCGAGAGTTGGATACTTAACCAACTGAGCCACCCAGGCACCCCAAGGTAAATGTATTTTTGGCACATGCTTTCTTTATATTTGTATGAAAGTCATGTGATAACTTTATAAAGTCATATATTGACAAATACTAAGTGCTATAGGTATGTTATCTAATTTGATCCTTACAGCAGCCAGATAAGGTAAGAATAAGTGTCTCCACTATACTGAAGAGAAGAGGCCCTACAGTTAGTAAAATGCACCGGAGGGATCCAGAACCAGTTCTACCTCATATTCTCTCTCCTTCACCACACTGCGTGCCCGTGGATAAGGTCATGAGAAAGAAAATGAAGAGGTGTGGACCAATTTCTCCCAATTTAAATCTTCACACTGGACTTTGCATGGGTCATGAGGAACGGACATTCTCAAGCCAAGACACAAAAAATTTAAATGGGAAGATAAATGAGATTGAAAATCAGCACTAAAATCTTGACTTCCCACTAACTCAGTGGCATGTTTGAAGCTTGAGTTGCCCAAATTGACCCAACTTGGATCTGTTGCATTCATTTAGAAAGACAAAAACCTCTGACCTGGCCTCCAGTATTCTACTTCTCAGTTTCTTGATGGAGCACAGAGCAGCCTTTCCTGAAGATCAATATCTCACCGCTGGAAAATGCAGTTGCCTTGACTAGAGACCAAAAGAAGCCATCAGCCTTTATCATGCAGTTCCCTTGATTAGAAGTCCTGGGGCAATTGGAATCTACACATGGTATCCCAATGACTGTGAGGGTGCAGAGCAAGGGGAACTTCTAGAAAATGTTGAACTCTTGGTATTAACGCTTGTTTGGTTGAAATGTCTCTAATTTTCCTGTCATTCCTTCCCTTTTCTGCCCTTCAGAACCCCATTCTACCCACTGACCAATGGATTAAATGAGGCCCAGGATGGTCCTACTTTCTAGGGTTTCCATTTTGGATTTATTTGCATGTGGCTGTTCATTGACTTTATACCATAAATGTTGGTAACTTTTGCAGAAGAGTGAGGAGCGTGTTTAAAGTCCTTTATCTTCAGTCACACTGAGTCTCCTCCCTTCGGGCCTTCTTCCTGGATTTCCCCCAGATTGCCTTCTCTTCAGTATACTGTCTTCCTCACTGTTCATCAAGCTAAAAATAACTCCTTTGCTGTTATTCTGAGATGCCATTGATGCCTTGACTTTTATAAGGCACATCACATGGCAATGTGATCAAACCAATTTGTAGTTCAGAAAGATGTATGGGAAATGCAAAGTTTTCAAGTAAAAGAGGAGGATTTAATAAAATCATAAGTTGATGTGCTTTTATGAGCTTAACCAAAAAAAAAAAATCACAAATTGTATTTAAAAAGAACAAAAACATACTGCTAATAAGCTCTTCATTGGTCTTCACATAGTGTTCACAAACAAATTTTAGTCATAAACCCAGCATTGTAAACAAGATGGTTTCAGACATAGTGATAGTTAATTTTAATTGTTATCAAATTTTAACATGATGTATTAGGAAGAACTTGACTTTGGAATCAAATGACATAGGTTTGAATCCTGGCTCTATCTTTGATTAGCTGGGTGACTCTGGGCAAGTTACTTAAGTTCTTCAAACGCCATTTGCAAAAATCAATACTGTCTTTACCTAGTTGTTGTAAAGATTAAAAGAGATAATGCTTCAAAGCATCTAAAAGAGTACTATCAGATGGAAGCTCAATAAAAATTGAGTTCTTTTATTATCTTGACCTAGTCAAGAATTCCTTAACTCTCCTCACAGATACATGATTACTCACAGACCATTTTGCAATAAACCTTACTCCATCTCAGAGCCTTTCTTTTTTTAAAAAGAAAACCACAGGCCCAAAATGCGTTACTTGGGCCAGGCCAAGTCACCAAACCAGGGCTTAGTATCTAAAATAATTGTAGTTTCAACCTCCCCTAGGAATGATCTTAAACTGTCAGTCAGGAATTTTCTGATGGGTGCCAATGAGTTTGTATCATGGGCCCTCTCCCTCCCCCAAAGGAAGATGAGCTAATTGGCATGATAAAATCCGCTTGGACCATTCCCCAGATGGAAAGTGACCTTGCCTGGAACAGTCCTTTCTTTTTCTCATAACTTTCTTGCCCCACCCTCCTTCCTATAGAAATTGTCCAATTTGTACAACTCCTTGGAGAGCCTCTCTACTTGCTAGATGGGATGTTGCCTGATTCATGAATCATTTAACAAAGCCATTTAAATCCTCAAATTTACTCTGTTGAGTTTTGTCTCTTAACACTTTATGCTGCTTGTCGGAAAAAACAACAACTGCTTTTCTCCATCATTAATTATATTAACATAGTGGTTCTCAAATTGTAATGAGCACAAAATCATCAGAACACATGTTTGAGGTGGGAATCAGGGATCTGCATTTTTTTTTATAAGCACTCCACTTGGTTTTGATGAAAATGGTCTACAAACTATAATTTGAGAATTACTTAACTAGGGCTCAAAGTTTGTCCATAGACACTATATTGCCCATATTTGTTGAATAATCCCACCAAGCAATACCAGTGAGCCATCAAGCATGGAGTCTGATTCTAGTTCAAAAGGAGCTCAAATTTGGATGATTAAGGTCTTTATCTCTCTCTTTTTTTTTCAGGGAATATATAATTAAAAAGTAAATAGGGGTGCCTGAGTGGCTCAGTCGGTTGAGCGCTGACTTAATTTCAGCTCAGGTCATGATCTCAGGGCCCTGGGGTAGAGCCCTGCATGGGGCTCCCCACTCAGTGCGGAGTCTGCTTGTCTCCCTCCCTCTCTGCCCCTCCACCGGCTCTCTCTCTCTTTCTCTCTTAAATAAATAAATAAATCTTTAAAAAAAAGTAAATGAGTGGCACTGATAACAGTTTCCCATAACTGGGAAAAGCGAGCCATGGGTAGTATGGTCGGTAGAGTTTTTAGGAGAAGATGGAGACTGAAGTCATAGAAGACAAGTAGGGTTTGAAAAACTGCATACTCTTACAGCTCTCAGTGTAGTATTAGTCTAGCGAAACACTAGTTGCTAGTGTTACAGTAAAAACCTATTATACTAGGCATATAGTAATTGGATCCTATACTCCTATATTCTAGGAAATTTTTAGAAATAATACAAACCCGTCTGAGGGAACACTTTTTGGTGTCTTGTAGGCAAGAGAGATCTATTGTGTCTCTTCAAAGCCTGTCCTTGCCCTGAAAAATTGGATATGCCCTCAAAGATCCTGGTTGCTATAATTATTCTTGGGGTCACACTAACCTCACAGGTCTTCTTTTGGGATATATGCATCAATCCCTAGCATGGCCCCAAACCAAGTTTTTAGGAATTTTTCTTTGTTTTTTGTTTGTTTGTTTGTTTGGTCTTGTTCTTCTTGTTCTTGTTCCTCTTCTTCTTCTTTCTGCTAGTGTTTCCTCAGGGGAACACTATCCTAGGAATAGACAAGATTCCTTGACATGACCATAGTAGTCCAAAGCTCACACAGCGCTGTGGATCTGAGCGAGACCTGGAAATTTCAGGGCTATGCTCAGAGTCCAGGGACCCCTTCTTGCTGCCAGTCCTGGAAGCATTTACACTGACCTTCAGGTGTTTTCCAGTGCTCTTGCCCAGCAACAATCACAGCAGTTATAGTGTATGTACCATGGTGTTTCAGATTCCTCATTAGAGTACTTCCTTGAAACAGTATTTTCAATTACCTAGAGAATAAAAATCCACCTTTCTAAATGTACTATTTACGACTGTTCCCTACTGCCCTTTCCACCTCACCTGGTCATGGGGGGGGCAGAATTTGTCACCCCAAAATATGTCTCTTTGGTATAAGGATTAATTTATGTTGATTATTATTTAGAAAATAGATACAGAGAAGCTCTGAAAATCAAACAGAAACTATTCTTTTGTGGAAAAATTTACATTTATAAGGGAAATCTCCAAATTTGTAAGGGGGTCTCCTCTGTCCTAGGAAGATGAGAATGACTATATCTGTAGAAACTTATCAATGGAGAAGACATGGATTTAAATCTGTATAACAACCATACCATTGCTAACTATGTTTTGCTGGAAAACCTGGCTTCTTCACCCCCTCCAGAGTTACTAAGGTGTTCTGGGCATTTCCCATGTATACAGGAGGTATACATGTTATTAAACTTCTGTTTGTTTTTCTTCTGTTAACCTGTTTGTTTTTTTTTTTTAATTTATTACAGGGTCTTCTCAGTCAAAAACTTAGAGGGGTAGAGGGAAATTATTTTTCCTCCCCTATACCAAGTTTCACCCCAATGGCTATACATGAACTTTGTCTTTCAACCATGTGCATCCCTCCCCAGATTCCATGCATATTCAAAACTCATTAATTTGCTTTTGCTACTCCCTTTACCTGGAATTCTCTCTCCTGATATGTTCTTAGATATACTTACTGCTCATTGATAAAAGTTTAGCTTCCTAAGGGCAGGGATGGTTATCTATTTTGTTCACTGATGTATCCTAATTACCAAGAAGAGTGTCTTCATCTAGTGCTCCTTAAATACTTATTGAATGAGTTAAAAAAAAAAATCAAGGTCAGTTCAAATATTATCTCC
The DNA here is from genome assembly GCF_037043125.1 of Eumetopias jubatus. NCBI lineage: Eukaryota > Metazoa > Chordata > Mammalia > Carnivora > Otariidae > Eumetopias > Eumetopias jubatus. The sequence goes on along the minus strand of NW_028274807.1, from coordinate 15,854,933 downwards.
TCTTTGAAGCCATTCCCAATCCCTTCAGTTAGAATGTTTGGCTTTTCTTCTGGAATTTAATGGTATTGTATTTATATTTTATTAAAGCCCACATCATAGCAGTCTTGTATTACAATTCGTGTATTTCCCTCCAGATTATGGCTTCCTTAAGGTCAGGAGCAGGTTTGTATTCATCTTTTCCTTTCACTGCTCACCACTCTCTTGCACCTAACAGTGCTACATGCATAGAATATACCTAGTACATACCAAAAAATTGAATTTCTGGCTAAAATCTTCCATTAAAAATTATTTGATACTCAACTTTAGAAGATGCAAACATGACATACTTTAATCAGAAATTATTTTGAGATAACACAAGCCCTTCTCTTTAAAACTTTCTGTCAGAGACTTTTGTAGTCTTACCCAGATCACAATGGGATAGCCCAATTTTTCTCAACCCCAGTCCCTTATAACTTTGGACTCCCTGCAAGTAGCAAGACTTTTGTGGTTCTGGGAAAATTACTTCACCTTATGGGGCTTCCATGTTTGCTTCTATGCACGAAGATGTTCAATGGAACAATCTCTGAGAGTCCACCATTCTATTCCTTCCTCTATCTGGTTTGGAAATTTGCCCCAACTCCCTGCATGTGCTTACACAAGGATCTCCTTGCCTGAGTGCAGAGTCCCCCGCAGTGTTAGGAACCCACTCTGGACCTCTCTGAAAACTAGAGCCACACTTTTGAAAGTTAAACCAGATAAATGGCCAATCTAAGGAGGAATGTCCAGCCCAGTTCTCTAAAGAATCCATTAGAATGTCATGCTTAGAAATCCTAACATGGAATAAGTCCCTTCCTTTATTTCTGTCCTTACTCTGTCACTCAGCTCCAGGATACTCGCTGAACTCATTTTTTTGAGAGATATACCACTCTCTTGTTCATCAAGCAAAGAAACTTAGCTTTAAAAATTATCTTGTATTTTAGCTCTGGGGGTCTTTTGTTATTCTGTGACAAGTTCACATGCTATAAATCCCAAGTGTTCATCTTCCTACAACTTCTTAACTAACACTTTTGCAGCAATACCTACCAGAGCAGAGAAGTGAGTAGGACTTGCCTAAAGCAATATCATGATATTTTGGCAGAACTGCTGAGTAAGTCCTTGAGTTTTGTTTTCCTAACATCACATTAAGCAATACTTTTTCAACCCAAATACTTTGCAACATTTATTTCCTCGGGACCAGAATTCTGGGGTTTAGATTCACTCAGCATCTCAAGAACTCTCAGTCAAGTGAAGAAAAGAGTCACATAAATCCAGTGGCATATCATGAAACTGCCTTAAAACCACAAAAGACTTAATTAGACTATGGTTATTTGACCTAATGGTGTTTTAAAACAATATTCACAAATTGTGGGTGAGAAAAAAAATTGCTTGGTGCCATACTTCAAAGATGTCACCTTCAAAATTGCTTTAAGGAGGAAACAGCATACGTTACTCTGCCTAATGTAGAATAATTAAGTTGGAATGGTAAAAGTCAATTGTTTTGATACCATTACAGTTCAGTGGAATCATGTTAATTAGAATAGGTTGGGTTTGTTCCCATTTAGATCAGCTTCCATTCTCTCTCTTGGTACGGAGTAAAATTTACTATCAGCCATCACTGAATAAAATGTTTTAAAGTAAGAAAAACCAATTATAAAAGATGGGCTTTCCAGATCTCTAATTAGCAAACTACACTGAAAGTATATTAATGAAAGTACACCTATGGTTTAATTTTTAATAATCTTATTACTGCTGCATTAAAAATACATAAAACATCTTCCTGAGACAGGAACACAGCAACATAGCCCCAATGGAGGTGTTGCTGTCCCTTAGCAGTGAGAATGCAGTAAGTGAACTTGGTTCTGTGCAGTGTGAAGCCTCCTCCTACAATAATACAGCTGCTGAATGTCTGTTTCTTTGTCGTCTGACATTTGTGACACCGGTAAGTACTCTTTAAGTTCTAGATTGTACCCCCAGGCAAGTTTGAGCAACTGATACCGAATATGACTGATTTTGTGTAAAAGGCATTACACAATCAAATAGTTAATAAAAAATGCTATTAAAAAGTGTGTGCCAGGTACTGCCACTCTCACCTCTGCACAGCTTCTACTCACCCACCACCCGTTGTGCAGTTACCCTGGGCAATGGCCTTACAAGCACTCGTGGACAGGCCTGTTGCCAGAAGCTGCTTGCAAAGGGGTCACACTCCAATTACTAAGACAGGCTGCTTATTTCCATTTAATGTAAATTCACTGAGCCTAAGGAATAAAAGATCATCTTACATCTGTCATCCATATTTTGCTTCTTATTAAAAACATTGCAGATAAGCAGAGGCTTGGAGTATGGCATCAGATTTGCATATTTCCCCCTGTATCCTTTAACATGCTTCAGACCACTTCAGAGGAGTCTCCAGAGGCTGGTATTGGATAGTCCAGTGTTGGAGAATTTGCAGCAGTTTACTTATTTTAGAATATATTTATTTAAAATCTGTTTCTCCTCTATTGCTTCGTGATCATTTGAATTTGCAATTCTTCCTTATTGAATGATGGCTTTTGGCTTCATTCCCATGTATTCATTAACCCCTTAGCTCCAGTTTGTCACATTTACCCTCTCTGAAAGGTTTGGGGTAGCCTAGTATCCTAGGGTCATCTTGATAATTTCGAATTGCCCTTCAGATTTCATCTTTGATGTTCCTTCCTCCGAGAATCCCTAAATCTTAAAGACCAGGTTAGGTGTTCTTCCTAAGTTTCCCATAGTGTTCTGTAATTTCCCCTTTGAATGTATGCATTACTCTGTATTGGATTAATTGCTTTTTCCTAGAATTGCTAATTCTCCTATTTAACTGTCCATTCACTGAGGACGGGGTATTAGTGCTTCAAATAACTTGTAATAAATGTTCTTGTTGTACCTCTTGTAAGACTGTCAGTTAAACATACTGAACAGAAATTTCTTCAGTGGAGGCAGTTTTGGTATATAACAAAGCAGCATGGACTTTGGCATCCCAGAGCCCCGGAGTCAAATCCTCTCTGCACTTTACCAGTTGGACAAGTTGATCAAACCAACTGAGTTCCATTTTCCTCACTTATCAAATGGCAATACAAAAATCTACCTTGCAGGTATGTTACGAGGATGAGAGCTAAAATATTTTTCATATCTAAGCATCAGAGGATTGGCTGGAGAAGGTCATGGTTCTTTTTACTTCTTAGAGATTTCCATTAAGTGCAGAGGTTGAATTCAATCTCTGTCCTTGGAGATGCCATGTTGTCTGTAAAGAGGTGTGCATGAAGTATGTATAAAGCGTTTAATGTGAGGAAGTTATTTGCCAGTTAATTTAGGGTGTGTCCACCTGCAAGCATGCTGGCTTGGATGTGGATAGGGGCCCCAACAATATTGAGTAGACCAGTGGGTAAAAGCAAGCATCATCTCTATGGTTTTCAAGGGTTGGGTATTAACTGAGAGGTAGCAGGGACTTTTGTTCTGAGTGGACTTTTTCTTGCAGCAAATCGCTAGGTGATCTCATGTAAGGTTTATAGCCATTTTAATGGGAAGAGGGCATCACATGTGGAAGTGTTACAAGGCGCAGAATTGGAACTCAAGCAATTTGTTGAAAGAGGTGGCTTGCTTCCACCATGGCCCTTCTTTAAACTCCATTGAAATAGAGGACATGCTCTAGCCTTTGAGGGCAAGCACTTTGTCAGACTTGCTCTGAGAGATCATCACCTATTCTCATTCTCTTGGGAATAATCTAGGCTTTTCTGAATTTAAATTTTACTCGTGCTTTACTCTGGGGTCAAAGGGTTGCTGGCAGTTACTTGGATCAGAAAAATCTGTGAAACAAGAACCTCACTGCATGATCCAGGCCCTGGGTGAGGGCTAGAAAGTGGCAATATTCTGGAGAAAGACACTGAGGTTAACATAAAACCAGGATGTGTTCACTTCCTTCTTTGGTCTTAGCATAAGTTACTTAAATGGTATGAAAGTTAGCACATCATTTAAAATTCCGAGTATTTGCTTTTGGCACCAGCGACTATAGGCTTTGTGTACACTGAGGAAATCCAATTATAAATTGATTTAGTCAATGATGTGGCTTCCTGAAATTTTAAAAATAGAAAGCCAGCTTTCAAGTTGATAGAGGATAAAATTCTAACCTCCCAATGCCCCAAAATAGAAATTAATAGGAATAAATAAAAAACATCGCTTCTGGATCAAGATAAAGCTTTGCTCAGTACCTGCTGAGAGAAACCAGGGATGACCTATGAATTTTAAGTTTCTGCCTCAGAACAATCAAATGTGATACCTGACAAAAATCCTGTCATGTAACTAGGAACTTCACATAAAAGCAACTTTTCAAGCATTGGGCATAGGTGGGGGTCGGGGGGTGGTGAAGGGGTTATAAAACCTACTACTGTTTGTTTCATTCTCAATTTAAAATGTGGAGGGGGCAAATTTTGTATTTACATAATCTAAAACTAAAGAGCCAAATACGCTAATTTCTCAGTTCACAGGTGTAAGGAACCTTCTTGCTATAACCAGGTAGGCTGACCAGTCAGTCTTGATTTGCCCTGGATTGAGATTGTCTGGGTTTTAAAACTGAACTCTTATATCCTGGGGATACCCTTGGTCCGGGGCAAACCAAGGGTTGGTCACCCTAATTCCAGGACAATTCCAACATTGAATGATTCTTTTTCCCAATAAGTAGCTTCATGGTATTAGTCAAGGCATCCTAATTTCTTTTTCTTTCTTTCTTTCTTTCTTTCTTTCTTTCTTTCTTTCTTTCTTTCTTTCTTTCTTTCTTTCTTTCTTTCTTTCTCTTTCTTTCTTTCTTTCTTTCTTTCTTTCTTTCTTTCATCTTTCTTTCTTTTTCTTTCTTTCTTTCTTTCTTTCTTTCTTTCTTTCTTTCTTTCTTTCTTTCTTTCTTTCTTTCTTTCTTTCTTTCTTTCTTTCTTCTTCCTTCCTTCCTTCCTTCCTTCCTTCCTCCCTTCCTTTTTTAATTTGCATACATAATTCAACTAAGAAAGGTTTTTCCAGGTCATGCGTTTCAATATATTTTGTTCATTTTGAAAGCTTTTTTGAACTATAAAGACAATTAAGAATTTTATATACTTAAGGTGTACAACTTGATTTGATATATGTAATGTAAGGTGTCCTAATTTCTGAATCAGTAAAATACAGTGTCCTACAATATAGCTGAAACATTCACTCTGTATACTTGCCATCAAGTTTCACAAGACTATAGTTCTGGAGATCTTGGGAAGACTAATTCCTAAAATTAGTAGGCAAATCAAATATATGTAAATCAAATTCAATGTGAAATATTCTAAGAATATTTCCTGTTCAAAGAATCTTATAGTAAACCTTTCTTAAAAGTGAGTAATTGTGTTATTAACATTAACAGTCAGAGGGGGAGACGAACCATGAGAGACTATGGACTCTGAGAAACAAACTGAGGGTTCTAGAGGGGAGGTGGGTGGGGGGATGGTTTAGCCTGGTGATGGGTATTAAAGAGGGCACGTACCGAATGGAGCACTGGGTGTTATACTCAAACAATGAATCATGGAACACTACATCAAAAACTAATGATGTAATGTATGGTGACTAACATAACATAATAAAATTTAAAAAAAACAATAAAGGAATTTTGGAACTGGAAAAAGGAAAAAAAAAGTGGATAATTGTGGGGCACCTGGGTGGCTCAGCTCAGGTCATGATCCCGGGGTCCTGGGATCAAGCCCCGCATCGGGCTCCCTGCTTGGCGGGAAGCCTGCTTCTTCCTCTCCTACTCCCCCTGCTTGTGCTCGCTCTCTCTCTCTTTCTCTCTCACTGTCTCTCCCTCTCTCTCTCAAAAAATAAAATCTTAAAAAAAAGTGAGGGATTTTTCTCATATTTGGTCTTGAAAAACTGAATTTTTATACTGGTTTTGTTTAAGTTGGGAGATCTCTATGCTGGAGTGCATGATTTAGAGTAAAATTGATGTGATTGAAATCAGTCTTCCTCCTCCTACTTGTGGCGGTTTCGGCTGGTGCCACGCTCATTCCCACTTTATCAGTCTAGTGTACTTGCTACAGGGAGTGTTGGCTGCCCTTGGCCTACAGGAGCCTGCTAGCTTGGAGATGCCTAGGGGCTATGCCCCAAACTCCCAGGGGGGTGGTAGCCTATAGCCAATGAATGAGCAATATTGGGGTGTGTTAGCCTCCTAGGGGGCACATGCATGCTGGGGTGAAAAACACATTCCAAAGTCTGCTGGTGGGTTAAGGCTGAGGCTAGATTTCTCCTAGTTCCTTTCTCTGCCCTACTGAACTTGCCTCATTCCACCATTGGCTTCTCCTGAGAGCACGCTTTCAATAAATAAACTTGCACAAGAGTCTGCATCTTAGGCTAAGCATCTATGGATCCTGACCTGTACTATATATTATGATATATTAATACATAATTTACTAAAACCTTATTTCAAACTGGCACCTTTGCTACTGTTTATTTGGCTCACATGTTAATAATAATAATATCTTCAAGACAACATGGAAACTTTCCATAATGTCATAGAGGGTAGAAAGATGGGAACCAGAATATTGACTGCATATTACATTACATGTCATCGCATTTAATCATGATTAAAACCCTTCAAGGCCAGTGGTTTTATCTCCTTTCTTTATTGATAAAAAACACTGAGTCTCAGAGAGGTCAAGGTAAGATTATTAGTTAACAGGGAAGCCAAATTTAATTTAGTAGTCTCATTCCAAAGATTTTGTCATTTTTATTTGTTTTTGTTATTTTACCCTTCTGCCTTCTTTTACTTCTCTTTCCTTTTATTGTCAATTCCTCAATTTTTCATCCTAATCTAAAAATGACGAAAATACCTTTATTTCACCAATACCCAATAATTTTATCAATAGTCAAAGTGAAAATTGTTGGGCTTGAGCTTTTCATAAGCTATAATTAGTTTCAGAAGTTCAAATCTAAAAAACAAAAAATAGAATGAATAAAAAGCATTTGTATAATCTTGTGGATAGATTTGACCTTATGTAAGTCAACATATGATGCCCTAGCTTCTGAAATAGGAATTCTATCAAGCTAAATATATGCAGAATAACTGTCTAATGCTTAGGTAAACTTTCACAGAGAGAATTGTATTTATTGTCTTTATTTCCAAAATGTTTTGCTAGCAAATCTTGTTGATAAAATATGAGGGCTGTGAGGGTAATTGCAATTATTGGCTAGATGTGTTCTTTGTATAAAGATGCTCTGGTTCCATTTCTAATAATAGTAAGATGAAAAGAAAGTGTGTTAACTCATTGAATGGAGCAAACTTAGCTGAGGTTCAAAATTAGGTCAACAGTTTGTCACATTTACAAATCTTCATTATTTCTTTAAAACCAAGTCCCTTGCAGTTGTTGGAATTGTCTTTGAAAATATTTGATGGTGACCACACACACTCATCACCTATACTGATTCAGAAAAATATTTATTTTACAATTCCTTTCTCAGAAGAATTTTAACCACAAATACTGCCATTCTCCGATTAGATGCTTTTTTTGTGTCATAATCTTGACTAGATTATTTGAGTAAGTCTACATTATTTGGGTAATTAAATAATGTTGTTACCAGCCTGTTTGCCATTGGTTCAGAATATTTACTTTAAAGGAATATAGGATATTTAGAAAGGGAAAAGAATATGTCCTCCTTAAAAGACATTGCCTTTACTCTTATTTATCATGCCACATAAACTTTAAAGCCATCTTTATCATTGAATCAGTTTTTAAAAAAGGAGTAAAAAAATCTCTAACATTTATACCCAAAAAGCCAGCTCAAGTCATTAGCATCAAAACCTGACCTTCCACAGCAAATCTTAGGATCATGGATTTGCATACAAGTCAACAATAGCATTTTCATCCTTTCCTCTGAGTATTCCTTCATAAGCTGCACACAAAGTGAGTCAGCATTCAGATATTATTTCCAAGCTATAATTAGCTCAATGTTCAAATGACTGGTTTGTAATTTCGATAATGTAGACAACCAAAGCTCTGGCTGTGGGCTGAACTTGCTGGTTGGCCCACATAGGACCAAGAAAGATGGAGAAGAGGCTTGCGCTCTTCCTCTGCAACCCCACATTTTCCCCTCATATGCCCAACTCCCCTGCTGTTCTGAAAATTAGGGAAAAAGAAAGGCTTGATCCAGGCCTTTCTTCTTTTCTTCCGACTCCTTCCTATTCCTCAGCATGAGTTCTTTGCTGCTCTGTTTTGCTCTGTTAGATCTTCACTTAGCTCTGACATCTTGAGGGCAAGAGGCCATACTTATTTTGGCTAATTTCTCTTTTACTATCTTCCATATTGTGAACACAGATGAAAGGTTACTTAGGAATAATGGTACAATAGAAAGCATGAATATACCTCTCACATCCTTGGTTAGTGATGAATTATACAATACACAGAGGACAGAGGATGGGCAACATAATTAACTTCATCTTTTTACCTAAATCACAATCTTTATCAAACTGGATTAAAAATCACCTATTTCTGGAGATTAAATGTGGGAAATATCAGCTTGTTTTGTTTGTTTGTAGCAATTTCTTCAGGTGATTTTGGTGCACACTACATTTTGGCTTACAGAATTCTCCTAATCATTAACACAGTGTAGAATGTCCTTTGTGAACTGGCCTCTGCTCATCACCTGCCAGTTTATCTCCTACCATAATTCAACCTCAGCCACCAACTAGTCTCCAAATATGGAATGCCTTTCCCCACCATGCTGCGTCCTAAACTCTAACTCACTCTTTAAAGTGTAGGCCAACCTTCATTTTCTCTGGGAAGGCTTTTAAAGCAACTCAGATGAAGAGCACTGTTGCCCTTGTGACCCCAACTACATCTTAAAGATACTGAGAGTTTACAAGTCAGCTCAGAGGAAGACACATATTTGTCTTCATGTTTATCTTCACTTATGAATCTACTTTCTTTGAAATCAGGGGCCACATCTCACCTGTCTGATGGGCACAGTTCTTGTCACAGTTCCCAGCACATAGTATATCTTGCTCAATACCGATTGCAGAATAAATGTTTCAGAGTAACCTTGGTAAATGATACATATGCGTATTTGTTCCTTCATTAAACGGTTCAACTCTGGAAGAATTTTCCCATCTAGGTGATGTGGCTAACACTCAATTTTTTCCTTGTTATAAGGATGATCCTGACTGATCATCCAAACTCTCACCTGAAGATCTTGTTTTCTAGCTTACTGAGAAAGCAGAAGCAACAGGTTCCCACCACCACGTCCACCCACCTCATTACCTGTCTGTCTGTATTCTCCCGTTCTGCTCGTACCTGATGGGTGCACCAGACTCTCTCGCCTACAAAGGGATGTTGCTTCTGCAGTTTCCCTCTCTTGCATTATCGATTTGTCCCTCTCTGACTGATCATTCCAATCAGCAGACAGATGTGCTACAAAATATCTCACTTTGAAAAACACTCTCTGAGTCTCATGTCAGATATACTGGACATTTTCACAAATGCTATTTTCTTTCATTCTCACTCTTGTGTGAAGTAGGAACTACTAGCCTCATTTTATGAGATGAGGGTGTGACATACAAAGAGCTGGTAAGAACAAGGCATGGATTCAGACCTGTATTTTCTGACTCTGAAGAAGCACTTGGCAGAGAAAATGACCAAGTGTATCAGAATAGTGTCCAAAGAAGACCCACCCAGTGCATGAGCACTCAGAAGGTTCTCTCCCATCTGTTTGTGATGCTCAGACACTGTTATGCCTCCTCCTTGATCTCTGTTTTCCCAATTGAAATATGAGGGAATTGGGAAATTTGCCATATTACCATGAAACTTTAACAAGCTCACCCATCTACAGTGCCATTTAAGGAGTAAAAAGTAATTCTGCCAGATAGGCGAAGTGCTGAAAACTGAACTTCAGAGAAGTTGTGTTACTATATTTACAGTCTAGATGTTCGAATTCTTTAGTATACTGTACTAAAGTGCAAATGAGAGGAATAGGAAATATAGTGGACATAGTCATATTTTGCATCAAAGAAGTGAATGCCCACTGGCCAAAGAGAGCCAGATGCAGTAAAACCCCTGGTCATTTCATTCTTCAGGGCCGAGGAAAACTCTGGGTTAGTGGTATCTGTGACTTTTCAGGCTGTCATGCACTCAGAGGACTCTGAGGAATCTTGCTGAATAACCACAAGGTTATTAAACATATTTATTAAATTAATAAATAAAAGGACATACATAAAGAAGCATTGTCAAGTGTTTGGGGACACGTTAATTGCATAGTACTAGGTAGAGATTAAAGCTTTATCTAGTAATCTTAAAATTCTGGAATCTTAGAAAGGCAGTGGAGTACAGAGCTGGAGACCGTTGACTCAACAGTCTAAGAGTATAGCTGTGTTGTGTTCTAGCTCGTAACCTTGGACCAGTTATCCAACCTTGCTAAGCCTCAGTTTCCTTATGTAAAGTGGAGGTAAGACTTCCTGAGGTCAAGTGGAAAAGTGGTTGATCAGCCTTCCTTCCACTTGTTAGAATACTTACTGTAAGGACACAGACTCATAGAATTTCAAGGTCCCTGAGACTGTTGATGTGACTTGCTTAGTGACATTGCTCAGCAGTGTTTTTCTTGAATTCAAGACTCAAGTATATATGAGTGTGAGTGTGTGCACACATACATGTATTAGAAGCATACCACCTTAACACATTATGAGAAAGGGTTGATGGAAAGTTGTTATATATATGTACTCATATACAATAATAAGCTTTCCTACTTTGAATGGATTGGTTTGCCCCCATGTCATGGAAAGTAATTCACTTGCTGATCCAAACACAAAAATATAACAAAGGAAAATAGTGCTCCTGACTTTTGATTATCTGTGTTAAAAAAAATCTGAATTTAAATTTTATTGTCAGAACCTTCTAGCTTTAAACTATGGCTACTTTAGACTGACTGCTGAGTTGTAGGTGTCAATACTTGCCAGGCCTGAACACAACTGGAAATTGTCACCTCTTCTTTTATTTGTATTTTAAATAAAATTTTTATTAGAAGGGCAATGTTTGACAATTCTCTCTCTAGTTTTGTTAATTGATTCAGATATTCTGGTCATAATTTTATTGATTCATATCAATGTTTAGCACCATCAATTTTTTTATGCATTGGTGAGCTCACTATTTCTAGTCTGGGAATTCTGAAGAATAATCAAATATGCTAAATGAATCACCAAGCACAAAATACGAGCCTTTGGCAAGGAGTCTTTCTTTTTGCCCTGAGTGCCTGAAGAATAGGTTCCATTAACAATGCAGTATTGTAAAAATAAATGCTGCATGTTAAATTGGCTATTGGGTCACATTGCAGGAGTTTTACAGTCAGAAGAGGGGTTATTCCAAAACTTACTGCTTAGATTGAAAAAAATCAGAGTTATGGGAGGCAAATATTTTAAGAGGGAAAAACATGAGCATTGATTCTGTGTTTTTGTAGGGGGCTCCTTGTTAACTCTCCGGAACTTCATTAGGTCTTGCATCATGTTAACTATGTAAACTATTATCTTAACTATTTGTACTATATCAATTATGTATTTATTATGTATTTATGCATAATAATTATATATTAACTGTCTGCTATCTTATCCATTGATTATTAATTCCTTGATGGCAGAAAATGTTTTACTTCTCTTTGAATTCTACCACTTGCATTTGATAAATACTCAAAATATTTGTAGAAGGTATGATTGAATAAAGTAACAATTCTAAACGTTGCTCACTTAAGTATTGGGAGAAAGGTAGAGGGAAGGTAGCAAGAGCTGGGAATTAGAATCTTCCCACTTGCCATGATACCCATGAAAGGCTACAGGATTACATTGAGGAGCAACAAACAACTGTGCCCTACCCCATTCTCCTGACCCCTTCCCTCTTCTCCAAAGATCTGGACAAATAGACTATACAACATGCGTTATCAAAGAAGTGAGATCATTTGACTTCCTTAAGGCCATGGTGTCTATGGTGGTAGGATTGGAAGAGCAAACAGATTTAATTTATTTTCACCCCCCCAAATCAGCTCTTATACCTCAACCCAACTCTAAAGAGATGTTTCTTTGAATTTTGAAGGTTTTCCAGGTTTAGAAGTTCCCTATTGGCCTATGGTTGTATAGGAAAAGAATTATGTCTTTAAGTATTTGACTCCCTAATTACAGTCATTCATTTAGCGAACTTTCATTTTTCTAACACTTTCTCATGGAATTACTAACAGTAAGATCAAGAGGGAAAGTTAACTTGGGGGTTGGGGGAGAATGGTGTTGAGAAAAGAGAACAGAGAAAGAATTTTATAGATTTCAAAAAATTAGTCTACACTTTGTCTCCTGAATAGAAGAGTTAACGAGGGCAATTCATTGTAGTGTTATTTCACTTGTTTAATTAAAGGAGGTTCACTCTGTATCTATTGTATAAACACAGCTTTGATGGTCTAACTGTACAATCACTGTCTTACTCATGTCCCCAGAAGGTGATACGATGACAAATCTCTGAAATTCATCCTCCATCTAAGCAATGTGAGCTCCACCTAGTCACCCACAATTTTAAGCCAGTTCTCAGAAAAGCTATTTAAAAACAAATCTGAAGTATACATAATAATGGTGATGAAAATAAACATTAAGCGAAAGGAAGAAATGATAAACATAACCTTTAGACCACATAACTTCCTTGGATGTCAGCTATTTCAGGAACTGAAATGATGCATTTATCATATTCTCATCTGTTCAATGTGTAATTATTTTAACTATTATGTGTGTTGTTTATAACCCATTATCTTGCAATAACAGCTTGCATGGATCACTGCATAATTTAAAAATATAATGGCTTTTCTTGCCAATATTCGATTTCCAACTCAAAATCTGCTGACTTTAACCATTTCTATTCCATGTACTTTGAGTAAACGAGTTTTTATTTCCTAAGGATTTATCTTAGAATATGCACCTGGAGTTTGTTTTTTCATAAACTGGTTTCCTTTGGTCCTGGTTCATGTGGTGGCTCATTTTCTGAAATAGAATGGATTGGCTCTGTACTTGCAAATCAACTAAATGGGCAGGAACACAAATCTGAGACCCAGGGGGTGTAAAGTGGGTGGGAATAGGGCACTAGTCTAATTATTTAGGTAATGTGATCAATAAAACCTGGAAATCAAGTCCTTTGGTCTTGAGTTACTCAAATTACTCTGGTCATTAAGGAGGGCACATGGTGTAATGAGAACTTGGTATTATATAAGACTGATGAATCACTGAACTCTACCTCTGAAACCAAAAGCACATTATATATTAGTTAATTGAATTTAAATTGAAAAAGTATAAGGAATAAAAAAATAAAAATAAAAAAATTACTGTGGTCACGTTAATTATTGTCTTTGTTGGGTAGATACTTATTATGGCTAATCAATATGTTCCACGTCTATCAAGATAAAAATATGGATCCCATATATGTTGATTTCATATCTTTCCCTACTTAGCCTGGTTGGATGAGATAATGTATTAAGAAAACATTTATTTATTTAGTCACCAAGATTTATTGAATACTTGAAATGTGGATAATCTAAATTGAGTGCTGTAAGTTTAAAATAGAAACTAGATTTACAAGATTTATTAAAAGAAAAAGTTAAATAATAATTTTTATATTGATTACATGTTGAAGTGATAATATTTTGGATATACTGTATTAAATATCTTATTAAAACTAATCTCACCTGTGTTTTAATTTTTTAATGTAGCTACTAGAAAATCTAACATCTATGTAACTCACATAATATTTCTACTGGACAGTGCTGCTCTAGGGCAAATCTTGTATTGGTTATAAGAAACTATTAGATGTTCATCATACCATTGTTTCTACATGCCAAGAATAAAAAAAAAGAAGTATTAAAAATATCTACTCATAAGGGAATGGATAAGCACACTGAAATATAGCTGACCCTTGAACAAGGCAAGGGTTAGAGTTACCGATCCCCCGCATAGTCAAAAATTTGCACATAATTTTTGACTCTGAAAACTTAACTCTCTATAGTCTACTGTTGACCAGAAGCCTTACCGATAACATAAACAGTTGAGTAACACATATTTTGCATATTATATGTTTATATACTGTATTCTTACAATAAAGTAAACAAGTAAAGGAAAATGCTGTTAAGAAAATCATAAGGAAAAGAAAATACATACACAGTACTGTATTTATTGAAAAAATCCTCATATAAGTGGACCCACACTGTTCAAATCCATGTTGTTAAGTCTCAACTGTATTATCAATAAATGAATTGTTCCTCTACTTACATTCTTTACTCTCTTAATATTTGCATAACTGGTTCCCTCTTTTCTTTCAAGGCTTTACTCAAGTTTCATATTAACCATGAGATGCATTCTAACTACCCTATATAATATAGCAATGGCGGTTTTTTTTTAAGGACCCCTGAAAACCCTACACTCTTCTAACTTTGCTATTCTGATACTCCTTGTCATCATTTGAAGTACTATATTTCCTTTTATATATGTCTGATTCCTCCACTATTGCATTCTTGATGTCTAGAATAGTGTCAACCATGCACTACGTGTTCAGTAGATATTTGTTGAATGAATGAATGATGGAGTAGTAGATTTCAATGAAAAGGAATAAACTGGAAAAGGAATAAATATGCATCAACCTAGATATATTTCAAAACTTAAGTAAGATTGATTAGAAGAGCAAATTGCTGAATGAAATATATAGACACACACACCCACAAAACACACCCACACCCATACATCATCATATGTCTATATGACATTCCTTTAAGTAAATTAAACACCTGCATATGCATGTGCCCACATGCACATATACACATGCATGTAGACTGTGGTATTGAAAGTAAATTCTTTAATTAATGAGTGTAGAAGCAGGATATTAGTAGCTGAATAGGAGAAGGAGGGTAATTGACCTGAGTCTCTGAAAGCTATCTGATAAATACTAATGTTATTTAGAATCATATTAACTAAGGAGAGTTTGGCAAAACCTCCCATCCTATTCCAACACCCCCTTTTCTCATTTCTGACAGGTTATTATTCACCTAGCCACTGATTGCCAATTTCAGAGATAGGTATCTTAGCACCGTATGTACATATAAGACAGTGTACATAATTAGTAAAACTGTAAACTATGAACCTTTAGGAACTGATCTCATTTCTTTGTCCAGAGTTGTATGGGAATGGAGGAAAGGACCTGAAAAATCCACTCTCTCTTCAGGTCTAAATGTCTTCAATGTGAGGGGGTACCAGGGTAAATGGCTTTCATTTACACAGTGCAAAACTAGGTGGTGGTGTTGAAGACTGAGCTGGAACGCAGGTGGTTTTCAATAGGTGCAGGGAATGAGAACTACAAATGCAATCTTTTCCAAACAGTAGAGATTTGAGTGCGTTTGCTGCCAGATCCAATGTTGTCTAATTAATCCAAGGGACAGCTTGTCCTGGCAATCAAAATCAAATGACATGCAATAATGAGAAGTGTTACTCAGTGGAGCCACAGCAGGATGAAAACATGTCAGAGCTTTGCTTCTCCAGGGGCTTTAATTTTTTCAACTCTGTAATTTTTTACCTGGATGCCATATTAAAAAACCTCAAACACTCAATACTGATCTATTAGGTAAAAGTCCAAATAAATATCAAGACAATATATAGGTGCCTCAGTGGAGAATTTCATCTTCTACCTTTTGATTTTTAAAATCTTAAATTCAATGATCTCATCTATATATTCAAAGTAATAATCTTCACTTCATCAAAACAGAATAAATAAATTACAATTTCATAGTGAAACAGTGGCAGAAAACAGTCCATCTCTTCAGTGATATCCCATATACACAAGC
Organism: Eumetopias jubatus; assembly: GCF_037043125.1. Taxonomy (NCBI): domain Eukaryota; kingdom Metazoa; phylum Chordata; class Mammalia; order Carnivora; family Otariidae; genus Eumetopias; species Eumetopias jubatus. The sequence continues at coordinate 15,839,063 of NW_028274807.1, read as the reverse complement.
ATTTGGAAGTAATTTTCACTCCTATATAGTAAATTTATTTTGGGCCAGATCAATTAGGAACTATTTATATAGTTTAAAAGTAAGCATTAGCTCAGCAAAATTTATTAAGAGTTTGGTGGATTTTAACTTCCTGGGTTCTGTTCAATAAGCATCTTTTAAATGCCTGCCATCTACAGACACAACTCTGAGGACACAGACAAATTGACTTTGTCCTCGTTCAAGGGAAAGGTCTTACAATGTCTGGATGAAGCACGTTAAGTGCTAACATAAAGATATAAAGTAGTTATGGAGTTCAGTGGAGGATCACCCCCAAATAGAGGTTTGGGAGAGGATCACTAGAGAAAATGAGTTCTGAATAATAGCCCAAGTAAACAATGAAGGCAGTGCTTTCCAGGATGAAAGACATATGACAAAAAGGGTATCATAAGGCAGGTTTTAGTCTGGAAAAAAGAAGCCCATCTGTCTCACTGTGTGAGAAAAGCATGGTGAATGAAGAAAACTACAAGTAAGTGTATGTTTGTAGAGGATGGAATACCTACTACACACTTATGTACACAACTCTTTATATGTGGATTTTATATGTAGACTTTATATGCCCACTTTATATGTGGACAGTAGTTATAAAAGGGTTGTTCCATGTGAGAAATGATGAGGGCAGTGGGTAAGGGAGTTTGCAAAACATTTAGGATAGAATATTAACAGGACTTAATTAATTAGATGAGCGTTCTGAGGTGGATGGAGAAGTTTAGACAACCTGTAGAAGTCTGGTTTGAGTGACAAGTTCTATTTTACTGTAATGTTTTAACCTAGTTACCAATATGATAGATATCAGGATACCAGAGTGGGTAGATAAATACTCCCAAGTTCCCTATGCATAGGTACAAAGGAAGTGCCCCTCAGAGATTGTCCTAGATTTTTGGAACGTGACCATGAGATTTATAAAAGAGATCACATTTGTGGTAGAGGTAGTTGCTGGAGAGATTTCTCTGGAGAGAGCTATTGCCTCTCTTTGAGTCCACATTCTTCTGCCTTCAGGATGCCATTTTTGAATCCTGGTAAGTAGGATTTCAGGGGGCCATTCAGAGAAATCTGAAACAAGTTGGCTGCATTTGGAGAAGGAGAAGACCAGTGGCTGGCTCAAACATGAGGAAGTCAAGGTAGACTATGGACTGTGGTGTAGTTCCTAGGTGACAAAAGAGGACTACTCAAGAGCTGACTAACTGAGGTGAGGGCCAACCAGGAAGTGCTGCATCACTGTCAGAGGCACTCCCAGGATACCCAAGGAAGGAATGAGTGGGTGCCAGATTTGAATCCAGAGTGCCTCAGGGGGAGTATAGTCAAGGACTAGCTACAGGGGTGAGGAAGCCCTGTACCATTGGATGTCATGGGGCTGAGGAAACACGATACGCTCCCATCTAAAAGAGATCCATTGGTTGGGTCAAAGAAACATCAGGAGAGACTGCCCAACAGAAAATCATAAAGAGTCAAAGAAAATTCTTAAAAAAAAAAAAAGCCTTAGGTTTAAGAATTCCCCAGACCCACCTGGGGACACTAGCTTAGACTATTTGCTGATCACAGAGAGCACAGAGCAGTTCCAACAAATAAAAGTGTCCTCACTCTCTTCAAGCCTGGTAGGAGGTACAAGAGCTAATGGCTTGGTGAGGAGGGAAGGAAGGAGGGAAGGAAGGAAGGAAGGAAGGAAGGAAGGAAGGAAGGAAGGAAGGAAGGAAGGAAGGAAGGAAAGAAGGAAGGAAAAAAGGAAGGAAGGAAGGAAAGGAGACAGAGGAGAAACCAACCACAAATCACATTCCTTCACGTCTCTAGTCTTCCAGCAGGCTGGAGCTCAAAGGGAAGAGAAATTTGATGTTAAATCAAGTTGGACTTCTGACTAATATTAGAATAGAACTTCTAATTACTAAGTTGAGGTTCCATTTAAAGGAACTCTAGGACTGTCATTACCTGTAAAATCTGCCAATTTTCACTGAACAATTTTAAGTGAACAGTGGAAACAAAACTAAATTGTTTTTGTTGTCCTACTAGTTGTGTTTGTTTGGCATCCTAGTTAACGTTGTCATTTACTGACATTGGGTTTACGTAGCAATAATAGATTTAATAGATAAAACAACGGATTCTTTCTATTTGGGAATTTGTTGATGTGAGGGTGGCAGCAGAACATCCAAGTGAATTTCTACAATAGCTGTATGAATTTAGACCCAAGGAAGAAGTCAAAAAATACTCATATGTTTCTCTTGAGCAATTTTTTCCCCGTTTAGCTCTTTATGAATGATGATCACTTCAAAACCAAGATATCTATAATCCCTCAATAATCTTTGTGGGTTTATCTGCTTTGATCAAACCTACAGAAGGCTACCAAGATAAACTATCTGAAATACCATATTTTTGTGCCTCAAAAACAGTGACTACCAATCAATTATCAATCAAATTTGAATTTCACAGCTCAGCAGGCAATTTTCACCAATTGTCTCTCCATATTTACTTTAACTCATTTCTCACCACTTCCACATGGGACCACTATTTCTGACCCCAACAGAACTCTTTAGGCTTCATTTATACTTTTGCCGTTCACCATACTGGAACACTATTTCAACCAAATTCTATTTTCAACACCCAATTCAGACACTCTTAACATGGGTTTCAGGCAAACCAGGGTGTTTATAAGGCCCCTGAGATTGCAGATGAATTTGTATGTCTTTTGTGGGAACAATTAAGACAGTTTTAATACAGGGTCTGTAACCCAGAAAATAGTTAAGAACCATTGACATAACCTAAAGTATATGATTCACTTCACTGTACCACTGTTCACTGCCCTTCCCAGAACCTGTGATTACAGAGCCTCTTCTTCTCAGATGCCTCACTGTACTCGCTCTTGCTGCAGCTGCTCCCACTGATTGCCCCACAGCCAACTGGAACTTACTCTGGGTCCAGAGTAACTCTGACCACAGACAGGGAGTACTTTTGCTTCCTAAGCCCCCATATTCATCTATTATTTCTCAGACTAACCTGAGATGTGGTTTGCCAGGGTTTTCTGACAACTCTACCTGGTTGCTGGTTACCTAAAGTTTTGGGTCCCTCCTGAACAATCATGCGTATGCTCCATGACTGGAAGTTCCCTCATTCCCTGGCATCACTGCAGTTGGCCTTCTGTGCCATGTCTATCTCCACAGAACTCCTGGTTTTCCACTGTTAGGTTCTGTCCTCATTTTTACAAATACTGCTACTTCATCTTGGGCTCCAATAACAATAACGCTGATGCCAATAAGAACAATAACAAGCATGCAGTGCTTACCTACACTAGGCCATATATCTAATGTTTCATATGCACTGCCTCATTTCTTCCTGACAACCGCCTTACCTGATAGACATTTTTTAGCAGGACATTCCATTTATGGTAGCTACTCTTTATTGAGCAATCACCACATACCACACATTTTGCTAGGCTATACATACATGTAATCCCCAAGAACATATGGAATGGGTTTTTTAATCTACAATTTTTAGAAGAGGAATCTGAGAACAAAGATCCTCAATGACTAAGTTCACTTAGATAGCAAATTGCAATTAAATCTCGGGGTCTGTGCTCCCAGTGCCAGAGTTAAACAGGCTGGCCTGTTCCTCAGATGCCTGCCTCCCTGTCCCACCAGAACCTATGGTCCTGATAGGCAAGTCTCACTGATCCTGGTTTTTGCCTCATCGGATTGTTTCTGGATATGATATTCATGTACTGAGTGTGTCCTAAAGTACTTGCTTGTAGGTTGCATGTGTTCTTCAGTTCCTTTGCTTGTTCATTCATTAATTTATTAGTTTATTCACTTGTTTGGCATATACTTACTGGGTGTTCATTCTATGCTAAGTCTTACTCAAAAACTAGGGAAACAAGATTGGAAAACCACAGCTTGGAGATAGACATGTAAGTAAATATGGTGGTCTAACAACAACCGTAATGGAAGTAAGGAGCCAAAATTTATGAGTCAAGGTAAGCAAATAGAAGCTAGCACTTGAGCTGAGACATAAAGGCCTTTCAGTCAGAGACAAGTGAATCTGGTAGGAGCATAACGGCAAATTCAGAGAGCCCCAGTGGGTTCGGTAAATGCTGGGGGTTGGGGCAGGAGATGAGGGGGATGGGATGGATAAGGAGCCAGATCACTGGGGAGCCTACAGACCCTGCTGCTGAGTGTAGGTTTTCTCCCAGACATAGGAGAGCTTCAGAGGAATCCTGCCATTACTCCATTATGTAGAATTTATATTAGTAGAAAGTAGAAACCACATCTTCTAGTTTGGGAGAAGAATGTTCCTTGTCATGCCAAGCTAATGTTACTTGTGTAATGGAGCCCCAGTACTGCTTGCTGGGTAAGAATTTGTAATCTCCTAATACATTTGTTTAGCAAATGCCCAGAGACATGACACTATAACACACTCTACCAGGTTTAAAATGTTCTTTAATTCTTCCTCTTTACTCAGCCTGAAACACTGAAGGATGGTTAGCTTGAAAGACTTGTCTGAAAGGCTTACTGATTCTAAATGATGTGTGACATTATCAGGGATTAGTGCACACACAACCATCCCTGAGCTCGGAACGTTTACCTCCTGTGACGAATATGATCTTTACCCCATAAATTCAATCTGCTGACTTGCTCCTTTACATGATTTCTGATTAGAGTTTGGAAATCCTTTAGAAAGTGAGAGTTACTAAAAGAAAGGACCCGGGGAAGTTTTAGGACCATGCACCTTATTTCATGTTTCTTAATCAAATCTGATGCCTGCAAAGTTTTATTGAATTATGTACTCCTTGGAAGAAACATCTACATTCTCTGACTTTTGCATGTTTTGGCCTGTCTCAGAATTCACTCTGTGCAATCTTTCAACAGACTGGGACACTACTCCTAGTCATCTGCATCCCATACTTGCAGGTACCTATACCCTGCCAAGAGTGACATATAACATTGTAACTCAGGAGAAAAAAAGAGATTATCGATAAAAGTTTTAATCCATGACCCACCTCTCCTTTCAACCCCGAACTGTGGATCCTGAGAATGGGGAATTTGCTCTTTGGAGTAAAAGATGGTAAAATACTTTCTTGCTTTCAATGTGGTCCCTCATCTTGGAGTTCATTATTTCTTTAAACATCCTTAACTGTGGCTTGGTAATTTTACTTTCTTATGCAACCTAAGTACAAGCAAAAAGGTGCTTGGGGTGCTCCAAGTGTTTGATCCTAAGCTTTCATGTGGCCTCCTGCCTCTCCTTGCACTGGCAGGAGATGAAAGGAAACCAGCTGTTTTCTTGTTAAAGATCAAGGTGATCAGGATGGCGACTCAGGACCTGGCCATGATCGCTGCAGGGAGAGCAGAGGCTGGGCAATGTTTTTCCATTAGGCACAGTATGTCAGATTTGTGTAGCTGTCAGAAAGTGTATTTCATTTCATGCCTATTTGTGATTTCTTTGTTGTTGTTGTTGCCAGGTTTAAATTCCTGGCATCACACTCAGTAAACTGAATGAGGCTATTATTAGTAGTCTATCCCAAATGCAAGAGAATGGCTAATATCTCAGATTCTTACTATGTTTCTGTGTTGTTCTTCACACCCTTATTTTTATCCTCACAATAATACTATGAGATACAAGGTGTTATTTCCATTTTACAGAAGAGAAAATCGAGACACAAGAATTTAAGTAACTTGCGTAGATTATATTGCTCGTAAATGTGAGTAGAGCTGGGATTTAAACCCACACAACCATGCCAGGACTGCAGTGAGATCGGAGAGGTTCCCAAGGGCATAAAATTTAAGGAAATACTCCCTCACAGTCTCCTATAAGCTCAAACCTGAGAGTGAGTGCCTCCTTAAATCAGGTATCCAGGGTAGTCTTTGCTGCTTGCCATACCCTAGGTCCAGCCTTGCTCTGGAGCCTGAGTAGTGTTAAACCTCATGCATACTGCTTCTTTTGTTCTCACCCTTATGGATCAGAGTCAGCTCTCAATGGGGAAGCAGATTAAACAAACCATGAGAGGGTTTGTAGGTGCTAAAGAGACCAGCAGAGATGGAGCCCAAAGTAGGATTCCTCCTTGCTCTTGGCTGGGCATTCTTCTCTTGCACTATGTCCCTCCCATTCTTCTCTTTTAATGGCTTTGTCTCAACTCAGCCTTCTTCAATACAGAGGGCAATAAAGATATTCTTCATTTGAGAGGTAAATTTCTGCCTCCCATAGAGAAAACATTAGAGCAGCAGCACAGAGTAGGGTGTGTACTCAGTTAAGCCTTGTTTCATTTTATCAAGTCCAGACACACCCTGAGATATATATTGTCAAAGATAATCCAAGGATACATGTCTATGAGGAATCTCAGGGTTTTAGAACAGGATCTGATGAAAAGAAGTCAAATACATCAGAGAAAAGGAAATTGTAGGGAATAGTCCAGGATCCCAGGGTAATCATGAAAAACTCACCTTCACCAAATACCCCGTACTCTTTAAAATCTTTTAGTACACTTGGTACGTTTTGAATAGACTGGACTTTTCTGGTTTGCTGACAAATGGTAAAATAATTATTATATCATTAGGACAAAGAGGTCCTTCTATTCAGTCCTATACAACCTAATATTTAAGAAATCACTGGAATTATGGACTGATAATGTGAGAACTATCCCTGGTACCCTGTAGTGATGGGCCAATCCACTCTTTGTCTCAATGGGGCATGGAATAAGCCTATGAACTTACGAACATATGTGGAGGAGAGCCAGCAGCAACTGAGACCATAGTTGAGATGAAGGGAGGTGAATGTTATGATCTGGTAGCTTCTTTGAACTTCTCAATATCACACTAGAAAGTTCCTGGTCAACAGTCTTTTATCAGTGAAATCCCAGCCGATTGGCTGATAATAGTTTCTCTTCTTTTATAGATATCATGCCAACAGAGCCATGTGGGAGGACCACACTAAATGAACAAGTCAAATCACTATGGTTAGGAAAGAACTGGGCCATGAATGAGTAGCACTTGCCTCTTTGATTAGGTTCATAAACCTGGGTCCAAGGCGCCATGGCTTGTGTCGATGACACTGTAAGGAGCTAACAGTCAGCTGGGAAGCCCGATGAGAGGCAATGGCCACCATGTACACTGCATCATACATCAGAGCTGCTTCAGTCTGTGGAGGAAAACACACACCACATCTTCAATTCCACCTTTGTTTCCCTTCCTTTACCTGCATATTCATTCTACCTGCTTCCTTATCTCCTATTTGTCTGATTTCAACAGCTATTTATTCTCCAGCTGAACAGTTTTCACTCTCTGATAGCTATTTTTCTCTAAAATAATACCTCATACTCCATAGTAAATTGGAGTGATAGCTCTGCTTTGTTTTGAGTTCTTAAAAAAAAAAAAAACCCACACATTAGCCACAAAAGACTTGATTCAGGGAATAAACATTTTTGGAGCACTTTCTATGTTAAGCATGGTGTTAAGATCAACTACATTGAGTTAGAAGCTACTAAACCTCAACATTTCAATATCAGGTTTTGTTTCTCAGGACTTATACCTATTTATACATTTATTTACTTGTTTCTATCTGGTGGAAAGAAACAGCTGCTAACAAAACTAATAGGTAATTTCCAAATAGGGATACTTTGTTGGTCACTTCCATTTACCGGAGTCAAGAAGGTTTGAGCTGTGGAATCAAATCTAACAGCACATTGTGGAAGACCTTTTGAAACACAGACCTGTGTAACTTGCTTGGACTACGCCTACTTTTGTCAGCATTTGCTTTTTGGTAGAGAGTGTAAGTAATCCTTGCTTTTGGGCATTGAGCATCTCATTCTTCCCCTCCTCATGAAATTTCTCTCATTTGCAAAATTTCACACAAAACTGCTAGCATTTTATAAAAAGTATTGCTCTATGGTTTTCTTCAAGGATAACATTGTATATAATACCTTCACATTTTAGTTGAGGGTTTTCCCTGGAACTTCATTTGAAAATCTCAACAATCTCTCCAAATCAACAGAACAGATAGATAAAACCACTTTGGTAGGAAAACTGACCCCCAGACAGGATATTGATTTCTGTAGGGTCCTACATATAACCGGTAATTGGTAGAGTTAAATCTAGAATCCAGGTCATAGATCAAAGGTCATTATGTTTGTTTGTTTGTTTGTTTGTTTGCTTGTTTCCCCGGAAGTCTGTTGATTTGCTCAACATTTACTATGCACTTATTGAGAGCATGTCTTAATGGAAGTGGAAAGAGAGGGTAAGGGTTACTACATCTCACACTTTACCCATCTGTGAGTCCAGAGATTATCCCCACTTTAAATCTGTATCCTGTGCAATCTCTATCTTTGCATTTTCCATATGCATTTATGGTGACAGCAGTTTCTCAATAAGAACATGAGTTTTGTGAATGCAGAAATGTTCCACTTCATTCTTTAGTCGATAACACAGTTACTGGCACATAAACGATACTTAAAGTTGTTTAATAAATGTTTGCTGAAGGAACTACTGTTATTTCATGCCTCAAAATAAAATACATTTTTATGAGAACTGTATAATTCCACAGTGTTAAGATGTACTTCTAAGATAAATTGTTTCACTTACATGATTGACAATAGAAGTTAGGTTGGTAGTGGTGGTGGTGGTGATTGTTAAAGCTTAAAAATGTTTTGATCATTTCAGCTCAAAACTGGTATATAATCAGTTTCATAGATGAGAAAACTGAGGCTCAAGAAAATTAGGTGATTAGTTCAAGGCCACCCTGCTAATCAGCTGTCTGGCCAGGGTTCGAACCCATGACTATCTGATCCTAGCACCCATGTTCTTCACTACTCTGCTATGCTAATTTGGTGTAATTGAAGGAGAGCAATCCATTGGCAGAATGAGACTTTTTGAAACTCACTCAATAATAACGACTTTTTAAAACTCACTCAATAATAACAGTGACTTTTATCAAGTTCTTATTATATGTTGGGTACTTCTCTAAATACTTGGCAAACACGGAATCTTCACCATAACTTTTACTCCTTTGTGGGTAAAGATATGACCAGGTTAAACGGCGTCCCCAAACTAGTGGTGGGAAGATCAAGATTCAAACCCAGGCATTTGGTGCTGGGGTTTATGTTCTCAACCATGAGGCTGAGCTGCCTCTGAAGCAAGTATTCGTCTGATGATTTAATAATTAAAGTAATAGCTCAATTATGGTGACTGTTCATGGACAACTTACTACACACCAGGCACTGTAAGCATTCTACACATGTCATCGCCTTAAATTATTGAAATGATGCCTTTCAATAGGTATTGTCCCCATTTGCCAACAGGAAAATGGAGACTTGGAGAAGGAACTTTAGGAAATAACTTTGATAACTTGCCTAACTTACTAGGCAAGTGAGAATTTCAAAGCAGGATGTAAACTTAGATTTTGGAACTCATGCCCTTAATTGCTATCCTATTGGGACCTGGCCCATTTCAGCAGTGGAATATACTTTTTTACAAATTTGTATGTTTATTCACTAATTGACTAATTGAAAGATTTGATAGAGAAGTGTGAGGAGTGAAGTTTGGATCTAACTTTTCCATAAACTGGGCTTAGGAAGGATTTGACTTTCTTTGTCAAGGCTGCCTCCACACTGGGCTGGGTAATAACATGACTCAAAACAATGGGCCTGATCAGTCCTTTTCAAATTCAAAGAAGAAAACCATTTATTCTAAAACCACACTTCCCTTTGACATGCAATATTTTCTTAGATGGAGGAGACATGTCTCTACTTATTTTATAGCACTAATAAACCACCCCTGAATTTCCTTCCCTTTTTAGTTCTGTGCTGGAGACTAGCTTACTGAGCAGCAACTCTCAAGTCATTTTAGGTAAATATAAAAGAAATTGGCCTGTGTTTCAGATTTTATTTTTCTGAAGGTGTTTATGTTCACATTTTATTTATATCAAAAGCCTGGATGAAACCACATTACTCAGTGCCCCTAGGAAAATCTCTTTACCACAACATGGATCATGAAACAAGCATATGAAAAGCAGTCTCACACCATGTTTTGGTTATCAAAACAGGGGGCAATGAAAGGATAACTCAGCAGGGCTGGGGTTCTCACACTCTACGTATTCCAAAGAAAGAATTGGCTTTTGACTAGCTTCTGAAAGATGACGTCCGAAACCTTGGACTGTCCTGCCTGATCATAGTGTTTCTGTATTCTTTGGGATAATGGGCAATGCTAGACAGTTTAACAATATGATTTAAGGGTGAATGCCTATTTTTGTTGATCTGGGGCCCTGGGCCATGCTGTATCAGTTTGCCCTCTGGGAAGGCTAGAGACTGAATAAGGTCAGCGACGGGGATGCTCTATGCCTATGTGACTGACTGACACCAAGTCTTGGGTGAGCTTCCCTGGTTGGCAACACTTCACACATGTGGTCCCACATCATTGCTGTAGAGATTGAAGTACTGTCAGTGCAAATTTCCTGGGAGAGGACCACTAACAGTTCCCACATAGTTTCTCCTGGACTTTTTGCCCTTTGCAACCTTTTCCTTTGCTGATTTTAATCTATATCCTTTTGCTGCAATAAACTGTCAACTACGAGTTTAACAGCTCTTCTGATTTCTGTGAGTCCTTCTACCAAATCATCAAACCTGAATGTGGTCTTGGGGATCCCAATGCAATCTAGTGAGATGTGGCCCCTTAGGAATGAGGACTAACAACAGGATATGGCTTTATAGACTCCTTACATTTTGCTGTCTTCCTGGTATGTAACATTGTTGGAAAAAACTGGAGGAGATTGGAGTTCTGAAGGAAGAACTTAGTCTTTGTGGAACAAATGGGCAAAAAGTATAGATTTCCCATCCTCTCTGGAAATTCAGAAATATTCACTAACCTGACACTGATGGACAAGGCAGTTTTCTAAAAGAGAAACCTTCCCAAATAACACCCTTCCCCGTCATTTCCTAAATTTACTCTCTCACTGATTCCTCTATTAAAATCCTAATATCTCAGCCACAGCATAGAGCTAGTAGGAATTTGTCTCTTAGTATGAATTAGCTAGTTTCCTTTGTGGGGGTGGATGTTGCCGGGGATCCAAAGTGGTGGGAGAGGCAGTGAACATCCTGAGCATCCAGGATGCCAGCAAGAGCGACCCACAAGTAAACTGGGGTTTGGAAGTGGTCTGGGGAAGGTAGCAAAGCTATAGTCAAGTACTCACAATCTCAAAATTCAGTAATTAGGGCAACAACTGTAGAAAATCCAGTGAAACATGGCACAGAGGTTGGCATATTATAATTTCAATATGCATTTTTCAGCTTTTGAGAGAGACAGTGAGAAATTGGGAAAAGAGGACCATATGTCGAGTTGGAAAACACACCCGGGTGATTCCCCTGGTCACACAAGGTCACGCAGGTCCCCGGCAAGGGGCTATCTTGGGCTATATGCACAAGCCAAGAAATATGTCTCTTGTAGACAAGTAAGGATTCTGCCTCTGCATTTCAGAATCTCTTTTGTTCCTTATTGACTACAAACCGGCATAGCCGCAGGTACCATCAAGTAAATTCAATTCTATGTCCTGGAGGTTTTGTATATATTATCTAATTTAATCTGTAAAGTAACACTGTAAAGGATTATTACACAGATTTACAGATAAGCAAGTGGCTCAGAGAAGTTACATAACCTAGTCAAGTCATTTATTTATTCAGGGGACATAGCCAGTACTTAATCTAGGCTTTCCTCATCTGCAAAGATCTTGCTTTTTCCACTGAATTCCACAGCCTGTTGTCTTTCATTACGGGAGCAGCAGGGGACACTCAGGTGGACACTCAAAGGTGCCTCCTTGGACCATGATTATAGGAAATGCTCACATGTAACATAAGGCTACTGACTGAACTTGATGCTGTGAATGCATTTGAAGAACTGGGAAGGCCAATGACAGATCAACGTTGTGTTGTTTCTATGATTCCCATGCACTATTGAATCACACACAGTTTTTGCTCACAATCAGAGAGGAATCCACCTAAAAATGGGCCACTCCATTATCCCAGTCTATCCAAAAGCCAGTAGATTGAATCAGCCCAAGTGCTAAGAGAAATTTAAACGTAGTGAAAAGAAATGAAGTAGATTTTGTAAAGTTACTCCAAACTTCTATTGAGTTAACACTTCAGTTGATAAAACACTTTCTTTTTTTAATCTCAAGTTGTTTTAAATATCAAGTTTCACTATTTTTGAACTCTATTGACTCAGTACCAGGTTTCTTAATTAACGCAATTTTAACCCTATTTTTAAAGTCGGTATCTTTTTTTCTTTAATTAGATCTATGGATCTTAAGTCTGGAGTCAAAATTTTTCAGCTTGGACATGATTTTCAGATTTGGATACGTTTTGACATATATAATATTATTTGAAGATATTATTAGTGTATGATGTTCTAAGAAATTTTTAATAGTTAAAAATATGAAAGAGGAAATTAGATAAGTAGGTGGAAGTAAAAACACGTGGGTATTTTTAAACATATTTTTAACAATTTCTATATTATATATTCATACAGGCATCTGTATATGTATGTAGCACACACAAAAATATAACTATAAAGGGCAACAGGAAAATTCGCCTTGGAGTGTAGTGGTATAATGCATATGATTTCAGAGAATGCAACTCTATTCTAGTAATGGCATTACTTAAATATAAATAGCGATTAGTTTGCTTCAGGATAATCTCTGTCTTCACTACGCATGCCTATTTTCTATCTACAGGAACTCTCTTTGGACTTTTACAGACTTATTTCAGGGCTATATGAATATTTTTCATGTAACATCTTGGTCTTAGCAGAAACTCAATTCTTATTTATTTAGGATTAGTTCCCTTATTAGATACATATTTATTGAAGGCCTGCTTTGTGCCAGGGCTTTTCTAGTGCTGGGGATAGAGCAGATCATAAAAAGACAAAGCCTCTGTCCTCATAGAGTTTATATTCTCGTAGGGGAAAGCACTAAGCAAACAAATCGAAATATAACGTATGAGGTCATAGGGGTACAGAGCGAAGGAAAACAGGCCGTGGGAGAGAGAATAACAGGCCTCTCTGCTGAAATGCATTCAAACAAATGGAAACAGGGGAGGGTTTTAGGCAGTGAGAGCCACAAATGCTACAGACATGAGAAAGAGTGAACCATGAGATCTGAGGAATGCAGACCCAGTGGAACTGAAACCACGGGGCTTTTCATCAGGAAGGTAGGGAAGAAAATGGTTTGAGTATAGAGGCAACCTGAGAACAAAGATTTGTTAGATCTGGGCCCCGGCTTGCGGACATGGCATGTGCTCTTCTTGATTCAGAGATTAGTCCACTGGATACCTTTAAACCTACCCTTTAAACTCGCTGTAACTCAGTTTCCACATCCCCAAATTGGCCCCCTTTACTAGAAGCCAAAAGGAAACTGTGAACTGCAAAATGGCCTCTTTGAGTGAATAAAGGTCAATATTACTTCATGGGATCAATTTCAAACTGTATCTATTTTTTTTTTCTTTTTATTGTGTCTGTATGAGATGACAGATGCTAACTAAACTTATTGTAATTATCATTTCATAATATATGTAAGTCAATCTGTTATGCTGTATACCTTAAAGTTATACAATGAAGTATATCAATTCTATCTCAGTAAAACTGGGGAAAAACAGATTTGCGTGGGATCCGACTTCGAGTGGGTTCTGTGTTCTATTTTTTTTGACTAGTATAGATGTTACCTGATATATCTACTCTCCTCATGTTTAGTACCCTGGTGAGCCCTTCTCTTCTGCTCTGATAAATCTCCATTTCCTTTTTTATAGTTTACAACAACAACAACAAAGACTAGAAATCCTTTTCTTAGGTGAGATGACAGTAGTAAACTTTAGGCAAAACAGGACCTCTTCCATCCATTGGGACTTGGCTCCACCATACTTTCTGCCCATGGGACTGCCATTTGCCCAGGACCCTGGCAGCAGTCCTGGGGGAGTAACAGCACCCCATGCCTGGCCCGAATTGGTGTGACTTGTGTGACTCTATCCTTGTTCAATGATTTTCCTCATCTCATTCAATATGTATAAACTGTCCTGTCAGCTAAGTATAATTGAATGCAACAGATGCTTTTTTTGGTAAATTAAGCCATACTTATGATGAATATTTAATGTTTGGCATGAATCCACATGCTGTGTTAACAGATCCAAACTGTAACTTTTTTAGTGGTATATACCAAGGACAGGTAACAATTATTGGAGATCTCAGACTGTGGTAGAAATCTCATTGGGAGGCAAGGTGGGTGGACAGAGGGTTTGAGCCATATTTGAACTCACTGGAATTACAAATCTAAGAGGAAGAAGAGAGAAACAGGTGTATTAGCATACCTCTCTGTCTCTGACTCTCTCTCTCTCTCTCTATCTTGCCCCCTTCCTTTTCAGAAGGTCTAGTATTTCCCTAGATATTCTTTACTTGTTCCTATTCAAAGCAATGTTTCAAATCATCCAAGGCTCATTTGTATCAAGATGTTTCCATCATCTCTCAGAATACTTTGTATACTTTACAATACAAACTTCAGGTTTGAAAAACAGTCAGGAAGCTTTAACATGGAATCATCCAGAACCACTTAATTCATTCATTTATTTTTTTCTATTCATTTGTTTCTCATAAAAAATGGTAGAAAAAGAAAAGAAATCCCAAGTTCATTTCTCTGCAAGATGATCAGTTATCGGTAAATTGCATCTTAAAAGCAAGAGTGCTTCTCCCGATGATGGGAACAGAGAATGAAATACTATGCCAATTTCAAATGCTATTACCTGCCCACATTCCCAGTATCTTTCCCTTTAGATGACACGATTCCTACATAGAAAGCCTTTTTAAAAAATTTCCTGCTCTTTTCTTCATCATGCAGGGAGCTTCATTAAAGAAATAAAGCTAGGGGAGGTGTGTTTGACAACGAAAGACAAATGATGTTAGTGAGAAGCTCTCTGATGAGGCAGTTTGCAATTTATCTGCTCAGCAGAGTACCTCTCCCCTGTCAGGATGTGGGCCTGGCATCTGCTTTGAGAGGAACATATGGCTGGTGTAAATCACTGTCAATGTCTGCAAAGGTGTTCCTGTACATATCCAGGCAGGAAGAATGTGAACACACCAACAGGATGTGAATCTGGCGTTTTTCCACGTGTGCACTGCTTGCTGAGATGTGACAGAAATGAGGAAGGCAAACTGGTTCTGCATCACTCTTGTAGGCAGCTTGCTCCTCTTCTCCTGCCCCCCTTCCAAGGCCACATTCCCAGGCCTAAAATTCTCTCCACTCAGCCTTGCTTTGGTTTCTGATTTGTCTCCATTTGGCTGACAGTGACGGCTACTCCTGTTAACTTTTTTTTTTTTGGTCAAAGGCACATACAGTCAGAAAGCTGAAAGCAGCAGTTTTTGATAGTAGCCCTGCATAGGCTTTCAAATTACCTAAAAAGTTTACTCCTTCTTTTCTCATTCAAGTTAAGGCACAGGTTATAATACTTTCACGCACACTATAGAAGGCATATGACATTCTTAACCTAACCCCTAAAGGAATGCAAACGTCATCTCAAATGATTTTATGTTAAGACTACTTACTGTCATCATGCCATCCAAGAGGCCAGTCTCCGGCCTGGGGGGCGCCTGCAGTCTCTCCATGGACCACTTCTCAATGATGGAGGACACGTGAGGGTTGTCAATATTAAGCAGCCGAAACCCAGTCATGTTTACACCACTGTACCTATAGAGCTCCAAATCTAAAGCAAATAAGTCCTGCACAGTATTAAAAATGACAAAAGGAGAAAGAGTTAACATTTTCAATGTTCTTTATGAAAAACAGAATAATGATTGCAGAAGCAACAGGTAGATTAAAACTAAAATAGCTGTCCTCACACTGCTTCATGAAAAAACATTTCCCATTGTCCTTCCCTTGCATGCTGCCTGAGAAACTCTAAGAGTGAGCAGTTTTCATTTTCCTCTATTTTTTGCAATACTATCAGAATTTGGATAAATCAAGAAGAGGATTTGGCTGTTAATAATTAGTATGCCCTTGGGCACAGGTTACAATATTCTGAGAAGTTAGAGTTCTGTTTCTAGAATATGGTGTTTGGGGAGTTGGAAGGAATCTTTGTGCCCATTTGGTCCAATGCTTTTATTTTACAGATGAAGACTCTGAAGTTCTGAGTGGTGATGCGACCAGTCCAAGGATGACCCAATTGTCAGCGGCAGTACTGCTCTTCTCCAGCACTTCTTGCTGCCTCAGATCTTGTAAAGGAGATGAAATTTGAACTTGCATATGCATGTGATAGGAAGATCACTTCCAGAGGGAAAAAATTACCATTCCCTGGCTCATTGACCCATGCCCCATACAATGAGGGCATGAAGAATGTTCGCTGGACGCAAAATCTGAGTCAGAAGCGAAGGGTTCTCTTCAGAGACTAAACTGGAGCATAGGGTTGTGTGAACACGAGTATCATAACAGTAGAACTAGTTCCCTTTCAGACAATGTTTCAGGAAGAAGAGTTTAACCCACTCACATTTTCCATTACAGAGGAGACCGAGTGTAATCCAGAGGTTTATGTTGATGCATATTTATTTTGTTAAAGACTTTATTTATTTATTTATTTATTTATTTATTTTTATTTGAGACAGACAGAGTGTGAGCGGTGGGGGTGGAGGGCAGAGACAGAGGGAGAGAGAGAGAAGCAGACTCCTCACTGAGCAGAGAGCCTGACTAGGACCCTGGGATCATGACCTGAGCTGAAGGCAGATGCTTAACCGACTTGCCCTTGTTGATTCGTATTTAAAATGATATAAAATTTCAACCTTCTTCTTGTGAAGAAAGCTTTGACTCTAACATATGTCATTAAAAATACCTCACATTTTGAATAAACCAAACTTTCAAAGTAACATTTAACAGGAAGAAAAAAGAGAAAAACTTCCATAAAAATTTCCGAACAGTGTAACTGTTTTATGGAATTGCAGTGGAAATTAGTACATGATCAGTGATGACCGAGGTTCCTAAGGAGAAGTAGCTTCAGAAACACCTCATGACCTGTATTTGCAGAAGATATGCACAGATTTGTTCTTTTGAATAATTCTTTACACTGCTATCCTTTCCCAAGGTAACGTTGGATTAGACTGTAGAGCTTTAAGAGGGCAGATCTGTGCTCCTGGCTCAGTATCAGAAAAAGAGTACTGCCTTCTCAAGTGTTATATTTTTCCCCCTTGTAGTACATAACTTTCTTTCTTCTTTAAGTTTTATCAGTACTCATGGGCAAGAATGGTAAAAATATACAAAGCAAAACATGGCAGAAGGCAGATAAAACCAAAGGAAAATGCTTAAGGAAGTAAATTTAAAGAATAAGACCCTAAAAAGAATGATATCCTTTAACATCCTCAATGAATGGAAGGAAAACTACTCAAACTACAAGAAGTCAGAAAATTCCAGGATACAAATGGGATCCCTCATGGACTCCACAGTACATAATGCAGTGTGCTATAATGAATACTGTACATAGGTGCAAAATTAGGTTGGCCTACAAACTGAGGTTCCTATGCAATATAGAATAGGGAAAGTCCAGGGTCCGATTTTTAACATCTGCTTGTCAGTGAAGGATGAAAAAAGAAGACTGTGAGGGCAAGTTGTTTGTTCCCAAATTGTCTCCGTGAAGACGAGACTTTTCAGGTTTCATTGTTCGAATTCTTTCTCAAATTTCAACAAAACCAGCTCTTAAGAGTGTGCACAGCCAGGAATGATAGAAAGTTCTGAGGCAGGTGTCCATGCTGCCTTGAGCAGAACCCAGGTGTTCACGGTGACGGGGGAAGGGCTGTACTTGTGACCTGACTAAGATGCTTTGGAGTTCTCAAGGGTTTCTTCAAATGTTCTGACAGAAGCTCTAATTAGGATGTCAATGAGGGGAGGGAAGATCATGGAAACTTTAGTTCAAGATTTTCTGCCCTGCATCCTACTCCCTTGCCCCAAGCTCTGGAACAGTGATGATTTTGGCACCTGCCCCAGTACATTGGTCTCACAGTGTCCACTGTAGCCTCATGCTTCCTGAGATACTTGAGTGAGGAGTGGAATTCACTGCTTCCATCAGTAGTATGTATTCAAGGACAGCTGCCTGGTTCTGGTTCCAAATTCTTTTATTTCCCTTACTCACCAGCTTACCTTGCCAGTTTTATTTGGTAAAATGTTACTCTTAGGAAATTTCCCAGAACCTGGGTAGATTTCATTGGACACACTGTTACAGATTAACAAAGAAAATTGGTTTTTTGTTTTCTTCTCCTGTGAGAAACTGGAGTGTGTGTGTGTGTCTGATTTTTAAAAATTGAATGAGAGCTATCACATCATTTTGATGTGTTAAATGCCCTAAATCATTCTACCTTGATATGATAGTCTCAAAATTTAGGATGTTATGGTTTTTTTTGAACTTCTTAGGCTCAGAACCATGATTTTTTTTTTTTATGGTGAAAAATGTTCGCTGTGCAAAGCATCTCCCCTGCTCCTTTTCTTGATGATCTTCAAAACACTTGACCAGTGACCCCTGGCTAACCTAGCTATCTTATCTACTGGACATAAGCAAGTAAATCACATAAGATCAAAAAAGCCAAGCATACACTTTAGTGTGCCTTCTAATGTATGTAGAAAATGTAGATGATTCTTCTTTATGACTAGTTTGCACATTGACAGTTCCTGTTTAATGAAAGTATCATTTTAATCCCTTTCCAGATGCACATGCACTGATGCTAGTTAAAAAAAGAAAAGAAAGAAAGAAACTGCTGTTCAGCATTTCTGGATTTACAGGATTCTTAGGAAAGTAAGATAAATCTCCATGACACTATCCTGCCTCTGGCACTGGTGGGGCTGACTTTTGAAATAACTGGAAACGTTTCCTATAACATAGAATTCATTTCCACCTGAAGTGCTTACCAGGGTTGTGAAAAAGTAGTGATAGTACTCAGTCATCATGCCCATGAACAGAATCTGCAAAAGAGAAATAAGGGGAAAGAATCAGAAACAGAATTATAATAAGAAATAGATCATTAGCTGGGCAACTGCAATAGCTTGAGGACACAGAGCAGGAAGGCGCTTTGGAAATCCACAGATTGAGCCGATCAGAAACCTGAGACAGATCAGTGGCTGATGAGGATCCAGGCCATTAACCTCCATCCAGTGTTCTTTCATTAGACTACGTTCGATCTTCATTGAAGTGGTAGGTCTAATTTAAATGTAAAAAAATTTAAAATAGCTTATGTGCAACAAATTTAATATTTGGATCTGACCTTAATGACAGTGTTTGCTGTCCTTATTGATTAAATGTCTGATGCTTAGATAGATATTTCATTGATCTCCTTAGCTTTAATACTTATCATACTGTCTCGGAGAAGAACTCATTAAATGTTGAATTGCAATACTGGTATGTAGATATATTTAAAAGAGGTTTTAGACATATGCATATCTCTGAAGCCTTTCTCCCTACTGCTTTCCCATCTTATCCCACAGTGTGAGTAGGGGAAACGAGGATTTGTTTATAGATAGAAGGATGGGGACTGTTCTTGTACAAACATCACACTGCCTCTTAATTTTGATCCTCAGTTACCTCTTGGGATTGTGACAGTTGCAGACATTCTGTGCGTGTTGTTTTCACGTGGTAGGGAAGGGGGAAAAGAAGTGAAGAGAAAGGGCAAGGATTCTAAGCAGAGTATGTTTACTAAAATGTGATCTTACTTTTAGATTCCTGGAAATGGTGTCCACTGAGAAGAAACAGTTGCAGATGATTTGGAGATAAGGAAAGTTTTCTGTATCTTCTAAATCAAGGGTGTCACCTTCCTTGGGTCGGGGGAGGTCAGCAAAGGACTATTTGGGTGCTGTTACTTGGTATTTGTATAGCAATAAACAGAGAAGTCTCAGAAATAAAATTTCCAAGGCAGTTTTCCCCACAACTCTGATAAACTCTGAATGCAAGTGAGAGTCCCCTCTGGAAGTTTTAAAATCAGATATTCTTGACTCCATCACAGAGACAGCCTGAACTGGAATTTCTCAGAGAAGAGCCTGGGTTTCTGTATTTCACAACAGTGGTTGAGGAACACACTCCGTGGAAAACATGTCCACTCACACCAAGGAACAGGCTTTCATAACTTCAACTGAAGAGGTGGATTGAAAGGTCTCAGGAAAGACAGCAGCATGTTATCAGAGGTCCTAGAAAGTTCCTAAGATATGTAAACTCGAATAATTTTGCGTGAGAAGGGATACAGAATGAAGAGGGTATTCCAAGACAGCACAGGACACACCAATCCTGCCCTTCTTTTGCCCTCTCTGCTAATGTGGAGACCAGAGGAATATTTAGTGCAATTGTAATGTCATGAAGGTAAGATAAATGACAGGAAACTCTGAATCATGAGCCCACCGCGTGTAAGTCACTCCTATGGCGATAACAAGACCAGGCACACAAAAGAATTTTAAAAAGGGTTAGAATTGCTTTAGGGCCATCAATAATGTTTAAAGCCATGCATAGTGAGGTCTTGTTGGCTGGTCTCTTACATCAGCGGAGCATAAAGAGCTAACCTGCCGGGGTCAGTCAGGAATCCAGTTTTTCGCTTTAGATATTAGATAGTGTAATTGCAGCCAAGACTACCTCTTCAGAGAGGACGGGGCAAATTTTATGTCAAGATAGAGAGCTAGACACTAAGATTTAAAATATTGTTTCTGAAACTGAAAAAGAAACAAAAAGGCACCTGAATTTTTAGCTTTTCATTTGGGATGACTTTTCTTTTAATATTTGGTTATGGAGACATTTGGTCACCAATTGAAGGCATAGGCTTCTCCCGCGCTTTTAAAGCAACCATTCAACTAATGCTTCTTATTATTTTTTACCTCCTGGAGGCAAATATTCTTTGATATACCTCTTATTTAATGTTAGAAAAAAAGTTATGAAGATGCAGTGAATATTCAGCTAACGGGTCTACTTTTATTGCAGAAAGAACCCTGGGGTCCTCTGAGTATGCCTTTCATTTAGCACACTAGAAAAATCTCCGTTCTTGACTTTCCTGCCTAGTTCCTGGGCCAGTGCCTCCTGGTTCTTCCCTCAAACATCTTAGAAATGGTAATTAAGAAACAGGTAGAGTCCAGCAACCCTCAGTTTTTTTCCCGAGATTAAGAATTCCTCAAAAACTAATGATGTAACGTGTGGTGATTAACATAACGATAACAAAGAAAGAAACAGGTAGAGTCATGAATCATTCACCTGCCACCTTTGTGGACTCTCTAGGACACGGGTGAATGAAAAGCTTCTGGGTAAGAATAAAGTCAGTAGCACCAAAAGTGATGATTTGAAAACAATTGTCCATGTGAGAGTCTGTGGACTGGTTGGGGCCAGCATCTCTGTTGTTTAATAGTAGTATAATTTATGAATAAAACTATTGCATTCACATGATGATTTTCTCTCTGCATGTTGGTATTTCCACTAAAAGTCATTAGGGATTAAGAAAATGTCACATCAAGATAAATGTCAGTTTTTCAAATAAAAAAGTATAATCATGATATGGGGAGTTTTCTAATCTTTGCAAAACTGACTTTTTCCTTAGAAAAACTACCTTCTTTGAATTTTGATAGTGTACTTGTCTGCCAGACTAAGCGGGAGGTGCTGACCTAGGCAATGTATACTTTACCAAGGCAGTATTGCTAGAAACTGGCTCTGGCTATCTTTAAATCCTTTTTTAATAGCACAAAACACATCACATCACACACACTAATGTGTAATAAATGTGGCCGTCCATACTATTTATATTGATGGGATATTATCCTTCATTGCTTCCACTAATATGTTCTTTTAATAATGGTTGTTTCTTAACAGAATTATTCTTATTAAATAACCCTTGACATCATATCATTGACTTAGACTGATAGACAGTAAAACATCGAGCCCTTTCAATAACGTTACATATCTATAAGAGGGATAATACTGAGTATCTACTACTCTTCTTGATTTTTCAAGACCCATAGTTTAGACATAATTTGTGCCATTGCCAATTTCCCAGCTGGAAGGACAAATGGCAGGATTGCATTTCCTGCCCTCTTGTGTTTGGGTGGAGCCATGTGCTGGTTTTGGCCAAGGAGGTAGGAAAGATACTGACTTAGGTCATCCTCTAGAGATTTCACCCTGCTAGATGACTAAGGAGGCTATGAGGACCATAGCAAGCTGTTTTTGTTCTGAATAAATACAATTTCCTGTTTCATGAGTACTGGAAGGCATGTAAATGCTCTTTTTATGACTTTGTTTTGAATGCTGGAGAGTTGAAGGTAAAAATTGTGGGTTCTCCTTTAGCAACAAGAATACAAGGTATATATTCTATGTGTGCCAATGCCATTCAGCTTTGTTTTTCTTATCTAATTTCCCCCTTCTTTCCAACTCCTCTCCTTTTTTTAAAAAAAAGTATTTATCACTTTGTTTCAAATGTATTTTCTAGACTGAGTTAATTCCTTGTGGAATAAATATATAACACATAATAAATAATTATGGTTAGGAGAAGCTGAGAGATCTTTTTCTCATAAAGAGGGATGAACTGTTCAGATCTCATGTAGCTGGGCTGGTTTAGAGTAGCAAAAAAGGCCTCCAATAAAATAATATTCAGAGTTAATCATACTCTATGTTCCTGTAGAATCAATTATAAGAACTCAAAAGAGACTGTGATGGTTAATTTTATGTGTTAACTTGACCAAGTCAATGGGTGCCCAGATTAAATATTATTTCTGGGTGTGTTTGTGAGGGTGTTTCCAGATGAGATAAACTTTTGAATTGGTAACTTAGCAAAATAGATGACCCTCCAATGTGGTGGGCATCATCCAGTCCACTGAGACCCCGAATAGAACAGAAAGGCAGAGGAAGGAAGAATGCATCCTTTTTCTTCCTGCCTGACTGCCTGAGCTGGAACTTTGCTTTTCTCCTACTCTTGGATAAGATTTTCACCACTGGCTCTTCTGGTTCTCAGGCCTCCAGAATCAAACAGGAATTATACTACTGCTTTACTGAATCTTCAGTTTGTGGATGGCAGATTGTGGGTCTTCTCCTCCTGCACAGTCATGTGAACGTATTCCTTCCTCATAATAAATCTTTTCATATGTGTCTTCTATTTGTTCTGTTTCTCTGGAGAACCCCGATTAACACGGAGAACAATACCAAAAGACTAAATGTCTTGATACTTTGCATATGTATGATATTCTATGCTATCTAGAAAACATAATCCTTAAGCCAGCAAGAAGAAGGGTAACTCACGCTTATTTGAAGAATTTCTCTGAATTATACTATTATGGAAGTGCCACGTGACTATTCTGTTGTTTCAGTGGCTTGAAAATAATTAACTATTTTCTTCCTTTTGTAGTTAAAATGAATCATCAGAAGATAAAATAAAACTCATTGGCAGTTGACTCTCAAAAGGACAATTCTAATGGTCCCACTGTTATCATTATACCCTGATACATAGTTATTGTGCGTTAACAATGGCGGCCCCACTTTGGCCCATCTGCTCTCTGGAGCTTTTATAACAGAACACTCATGACCTTGTTGACAGCAGCATTGACTTTCCTTGGTGTAGTCCTGTTGTTCTCGGCAAAGATTATCTCTTGGATTTAGATGGGTTATCACATAAAACCTGAGCAACACAAAGATCATGCTTTAGTTTGTCTTGAGAGCCTGCATTCAAGTCCAGATGAAGATGACCAACATAGTTTGTGGATTCTAACTTCTATGGTTGGTCACACAGTTGGCCTACAAGATACCTGGAAAGTCTCCGGGTAAAAGTCTTCCAATAACATGTCCTGGTATCTCAAGAAGCCTGCACCATATTTCAGCATGATCATTTTTTCAGAAGGCAATGCAGTGCTATGGAGGTAGTAACAAAAAAAAAATTCTCCACAAATTCTCAGCATCCATTGCTAAGGGCAAGTCATATGTCACAAATAATTGGCATACGCTGCTATCATAATAGCAGAAACTTAAAATGGAATCTGGAGTGCTCCTGAGCAATTTTGAGTATTCTTTTAATATTTATAAGGGTTTGCTATTACTTTCCATTGAAAAATAGGTGCCTTAGAAGTTTATATTGACTAGCCTAAAGCGTATTGCCCCTTTGATAGCCTTCTCAATATTAGGATAAATTCTCAACCATCAGACATGGTTTTTAGTCAATAATTTCAAGCGAACAGCTTCCAAATGTATGACATGCAATGTGGCTAAAATAATGGTTTTACCTTAAGATAGAAATAAGTTATTTCAGCATAAGAATAATCTTCAGGAAATCAGTTGAACGATAACTAGTTTCAGAGCAGTGATTTTAAGAAGAAGGTTTGAGCTCTAGGGTATAGCTCTTTCTCACCTGCCAACTGTGGTAGTGTAGGCTGCATCTACACTATCCTTTGAGAAGGATGCTTCTTTGGCAACACACTTTTTCATGTTGGCCATCAGTAGAACAAGCTAGGTGTAAGTAGACCTTGAGATCAGTCTTTATCATTGTAAAAAAAAAAAAGCTCACACAAAATAAGTGATTATAACCTATATCTACAAAGGTAACAGTGCATAGAAAATAGCATTAGGTGTATAGAACTCCTTATGGAGTAGGCTAAATAATGGCCCCATAAAAATGTCCACATCCTAATTTCTAGAATCTATTAAAATGTTACTTTATATGTGAGAAAAGAACTTTTCAGATGTGATTAAGTTAAGGATTTTAATTTCGGGTGGGGTGTGGGCCCAATATAATCACAAGGGTCCTTATAAGATGGAAGGAGGGGGTCAGAAGGCAGAGAGGGTGATGTGAAAGTAGAAAGAGGGAAGGCAATTGATGTGGGGGCCACAAGCCAAAGAATGAGGACAGCCTTGAAAAGGCAAGGAATTGGATTCTCCCATAAAGCCTTCAAAAGCAATGGAGCCCTGGAAACACCTTGACTTCAGACTTGCAACAACTGTAAGAGAATACATTTGTTTTGTTTTAAGGCACCACATTTCTGAAAATCTGTTATGGCAACAATAGGAAGGAAATGCACCTCATTTACTCATCTTTCTGTGATCACAGCACCTGAGACTGCACAACTTTGGTATAGTAATAACAAGTGCATGTGTCAAGGATAAGAAGTGTTTGAAGTTGAAAACTTTCTAAATCTTTCTGTATCTCTCCATTCACATACACATGCTAACCATGTGTACAGTTACAAGTCCCACACAGAGAGAGTCTAGGGCTTTTCCTTCCACTGGAAGATGGTGTTATGCCATTGACAAACCCAGGCCACTTTCCTCCTGCCTCCAGGAGAAATGAAAGGAAAGCAAAGGATATTCCACAAAGTGTTGGTGAATGAAATTGTCATACTCTTTGGGAGTATCTTTCAATCTTAATTTCTTTTAAGCTTCTCTCTCTAGAAGGATGGTCAGGAGGAGAAGGGAAGCTGATGCTAATAGATATTAACAAATGGAGTGAAAACCAATGAGGTTTTGTTTCGCCTCAGGAGATAATCCCACTAGAAGAGCCAGATTGCACCACCCGGGTGCACAACAGAAGAGATTATGATATTTAAGGGATATGCACTGCTGACAACAGAACAGGAGAAAAGATTTCCCCTGGCAGAATGAAATAGGCAATGCTGCCAAAAGGAGAGAGTAAAGATTTTGGAGGATTACATGAACTGAAAGAATAAACTCTCTGCAACATCCAGGGAACACTGGTGGAAAAATGATGTTTAAAAAAGAACACAATGGAAGAAAATTTGAACAGCAAAGTATTGAAAAAATCTACACAAAATACTGAAAAAATCTGGAAAGTTAAAAGAGAATAAAGATGTTGAATACATTGTAGTCTTTTTGCAATAAGCGACTTTCATAATGGTGGTAATAAAAACTAGACCTCCAATTACCCGGAAGATAACTTTTTGAGGCAGAGATGGGCATGCAACCATTAAATACTGATCTTGCTGGTCTCATGAGATATCTATAGACTAGTGAAGTCATCGTGAGTCTGGGTCCTATTCTTCAGCTTTTCTGACTTTTTATTTTGTCAATTGATTTAATAACTATCAGGTTGAGAAACTATATGAGTGTTTCTCAGTGTATTAGCATCTCCAAAGAACTTTTAAAAAACACCAATGCCTATACCCCATCTCTAAATATTCTGATTTATTTGGTCTGGGGTGTGTTCTAGGCATTGGTATCTGTTCAGAGCTCTCCAGGTAATACTCACATGCAGGCAGACCTGAAAATCACCTTTGTATTTAACCAAACATATTTTTAAGCTATAACAATAATGATCATAGTGACTGTTTTCTGAGTGTTATAAAATGCCCACTGCTATAATAGGTTTTGTTTTTGTTTTTGGGTTTTTTTTTTTTTTTACATACTACTGGAGAGAAGGTGTTTTCCAATTTATAGATTTGAAAGACAGAGCATATTTATAGCAGTTGAACCCAGCTTTGATTTCAATCCTGGGCTCTTTGTGCTATATTAACTTATTAATTGATAATAGGAGGTATATGTGGCAGGAAAAGTCAATCATTTTTTAAAATATTTTATTTATTTATTTGACAGAGAGAGAGCACAAGCAGGGAGAGTGGCAGGCAGAGGGAGAGGGAGAAGCAGGCTCCCTATTGAGCAAGGAGCCTGATGCAGGGCTCAGTCCCAGCAACCTGGGATCATGACCTGAGCCGAAGGCAGAGGCCTAACTGACTGAACCTCCCAGGTGCCCTGGAAAGTCAATAATTTGCACACAGTTCTTCTGGACTTTGAGAACCCAAATAAAAGCATATGGTTGTTTGGTGAGACCAGAGTTAGAACCACAAAAGTTGAAGCTTTATTATAAGGAATGAACCCATCAAACCAAGAGAACTTGATAAGCTGCCCATGTAGTTTCTAGGGAGTCTTCTGTGCAGAGAGCTGAACCTAGCTGTACAAGGTTGTGCCTTGGATGGTGTTACAGTTTCCATGAGGACCCTCACTCACTCTTCCTCCTTCTGTCAGGATTTCAGACCTACATTGCTATTTCATTCCAATATCTCTTTAGATATTAGAATTAATTAGATCCTAATTTTGAATCCCTTTGGTGATATTTGGGAAGACCTTTAATCTCTTTAGTGGAGTAAACTTTCATCAAGAAAGGACAGTTTATTAAAAAAAAAAGGTAACAGGTTTTTTTTGTTGTTGTTGTTGTTGTTAAAATGTGCCATAGACATAATAATAGATATTTTGTGTGCTAAGTGTTATCATGGCAGTGGGTACAAGGTGTGGAAGGCTTTGCATGACACGTGAAATAATGTGTCCTTTGTACTTAAGGCAATGTGGGTGTGGTGGTCGGGCACTCAAGAATTTCAGATGAGAGGAATAAGGTCACATATTTTATTTGGAATAACAGTTTTTGAGGCTACCTGGATGCTGGTTGGGGAAAAAGGTGGGGGTTTGTGACAGAGCAATCATTTGTGGTGTAGTAGAACGATGATGATAGAGATGGAGAAAAAGAGGTTGAATCTGAAACATATTCAGAAGCAAAAGCTACAACATTTGGTAACTCACAAATAGGAAGGGTAAGGTAGAGTCAAGTGAACTCCTAGGTTTCTGGCTTGAGCAATTGGTTGGTGTTTCTGGTCACCAAGACAGGGGCAGGAGGAGAAAGTGGTTGGCTGGAGGAAGAAAAGGAGGAAAATGTAGTGTGTTAAGTTTGGTGTGGTGATTTAATGACATCAGGCAAGATATGACAGAGACTTGGGAAGTCAGTCTGAGAAGGGGTTTGGGGACCATTGTTGTGACAAAGTGTAGGAGATAATGCAGTGACAAGGTTTGCAGTGGGAAACACTGTATCACTCTTGTAGTTTTGCCTAGGCACAATACCACTGATGATATTGATGATGGTAATCTCTCACATGTGGGATATTTCATGCATCAGTGGTAGGCTTAATGCCTTATAGGCATTGTCATGTTTAACTTCTCTCAGAACAACGTGAGATATGTACTATGACATTCCCATTTTACCGATGTAGCAAATAATGAATTACAAGGTCCTCTGCTAAATGATCTCATCCAATACACTGGAGTTTTTCATTATATTTTATTCCCCCTCTGTCTTGGTATAGTCTTTAACACATACAAAACATCTAATACATGCTAGCTGAATAAATGGTGAAATTTACATCCTACAGGGTCACCCTTAAGCAGAAAGGATTTGGCTAATAGTCCTGGGGAAAGTAGGGTGGGAAGATTCTTTTGGTAAAATCTTGCATTTACGAAGGGTTGAAAAAGCTGATGTGGTTAACATAGCAAAGTGAGTTTTAACCTACTTCAGTCTTCAGGCTTCTTTAGAGAACCTGATATAAGCTATGCATCCTTTCTCCTGAAAAAGGCACATTGAGGGGAATGAACATCCCCAAAATTTTGAACAAAGCTGAGGTTCACTAATCCTGCTAAAGGTTTAAGACATGATTTGATGTACACATATTCAAATTATTTACATGATTTCTTCTGAATTACCCCCACTTCTATTGCAAGGATAATTTCCCTTATCACCTTTTACAGCCAAATTCTGATATAGCTGGAATTAAGCATTACAGTATTTCTGAGGCATGCATGTGATTTTTATTACCTCCCAGTTCAGATAGAAACAAATTTATACCCTTTTCCAAATCTACTGTTTGGAAGTTTTTGCGAATATGCAAACAGGCATCCTGTGCACTAAGAATATGGACACATTGCAAATCCCTTCACTACATTGTTAGTTATCCACAGAGCTCAATTAATTCTCGTGCATATTAAGGAATATACCCATATCTATGAACCACGCCTTACAACCAAAACTAACTCTGTGCTCAGGAAATGTAAATAGATTTTAGTCTCAGCCTGAGAGAAACAATTAGGATGAGAATGTGCTGCCAAAATAATTATATGATATACTACAAATTATCATCAGTTAAAATAAATTGAGAATCATCATTATTACATTGTCAGGATTTAGCCAAAGTAATGAACTTCCCATCAATTAACTGTCTCAAAGACTACCAAAGGACTCTAGGAACTTAAAAAAAATGAACTGCTTAATTATTTCCCCATTTCTTTGAAAGCCTACTAAGTACAAGGCAACGTGCAAATTCTTTATGTTCAGACACTGGGAAGAGGATTCTCGATCATTTCTATGCATGGAGGCTCAGAGCAGAAGAGAACCTTTTACAGAGGAGGTGACTGGGTTGAAGAACAATCAACAGACTTGCTCAAAGTAGCGTATTTAAAGGACCTAAGAAACTCAGGTCATTGGCATGTTAAGCCCTGGTTTGAAATCCCATTAGGTAGACTTCATTTGTCTCATCTGTAACATGGGATATTTTGAGAGGATAAGAAGATATTCCAGTCAAATGCAGAGCATAGTCTGACACATAGTGAGTGCCCAATGAATGACAATTATTTTATTCTGTTAGAGCAAGAGCAGAATTTGCAACTGTATCTACCAACCTTTAGTCTAAGACTCTAGTCCCAGTCCCTTTCTGCTTTAGAAATGAGTTTCCCCGTCTTTCACCAGTCTGTGGGCATTGGATAGCCACATTCTGTGACTTTCATTTTCAAGCTCTCTTTTACTCAAGGGGGCAGAGATTTATTTTTTTCTTGTTGTTTTTACTGTTGCATCTTTCTCACCTTCATCAGTGCGCAACAAATAAGTGTTAAATGAAAGAGTGAATTTTTCTACTGTGTCTCTACCACATTCTCTCCTTGGCTTCAATCTAATCAACATTTCTTGAGGACTTATGTAAACTAGACAAATGAGTGGATTGTTAGAGAATAGAATGAAACAATTTCATTAAAGGAGTACAAAGCTTAACTAGAAGGTGTTCCATGTTCTATTGCGAGGAGAATCAGTTGGCATCTTGGTGAACATAAGAGCAGCAGACTGGGATTTTTTTTTTTTTTTCACTTTTAAAACCTGAGATAAGTTTCGAATCCCAGCCTAGCCACTGCTGACTCTGTGACCTTGGGCAAGTTACAAAATCTCTCTGAGCTCTGTCAGTTTCTTGTGTACAGAATTTTCTCATAAAAATTAAGTGAGTGATGCATTTTATCTGCTTAGCACAGTACCTGGCACACAGAAAGTTCTGTAAAAGTAGTTCTTAAGGTCTTTGGCCTATTCGGTGTGTTTATGATTAGAGATGGAGTTGCGCATCTGACTTGGTGGGTGTGGGTTCCAAACACAGGTTTGCAACCTCTTGGCACATCACAGCTATCCTGCTTGCCTGGTTGTTCTCTGTGTTGAGAGATGAAGACTGACAGCGCTTCTGTCCTGGGGAAACACGAAATGAACCTTTTCTAACCATCTCTGTTTGTCCCAGTCCCAGGCAATAGGCCCAACTTCTACGAGGAAAGAATCAACGCACAAAATTATTTGATTAATCAGCATTGCCACTGCACGTTCTAGTAGAGGGAAGGCAGACATTAAAATAATACGTTTTCTCCCTGGCCTTGTTTTTATGTTAATTGACAGAAAGGAAAAAATAAATAAATAAAAACAAGAGCACACAAATGTTGACAGGAGAAAATGTGATATAATTCCACAAAATATTTTGGTCCTAAAATGTTTTATGGAGACTAATGGCTCAATTATAGCTTCATACTCATTGCTATAAGTGTTGTGAGGGGAAAAAAGTCTCTTCTGATGCACTTGTTCGTGTAAACAAGAGAGCAGGTTTCCTGAGTTGGAAACAGTATGTTCACGCTCAGTATGGCTGCTCTCCAGCTCAGGGACGTGGCCCAGCCCTGATGCAGCTTCCCTGCTGGATGGAGCATCACAGTATTCCCTCCCTTTCTATCAGGGAAGCATTAGGATTCCGACTACCGTGCTTGAAATTGTGACTTGCTTTCTCAATCCTATTACAGGATTTGAAAGTGACAATGCATTTCTCTGAAGAGGCAAATTTATTTTCAGGAAGTGGAATTGTAGGCTGAAATGCATTACAGTTCTTAATAATATAGGATTTCAGGGGCTGAATAAAATCCTCCTTTGAGGAAACTGAGGCATAGAAGAGCAACTCGTTCAAATGTCTTGGCAGAGTTGAGAGTATAGTACACTGAGTCAGGTAGAAGGGAGGTGATTTTGGAGATTGCTTTTATCAAGAGCTGCTAGTACAGTTCTTGGATCATTCATTCACCCTTTTCCTTTATACATTCAACAGAGCAGCGTTGAGCGCTATGTGTCAAATAATGTTGTACATGCTCAGGGTTAGGGAGAACAAGACAAAGGAGGTTTCTATCCTCTTGGAGGTTGTATTATTGTCGGGAATATAGACAACAAATGAGTCAATGCCTGGAACTTTGGATTAAAAGCATGCTCATTACATGGTAGATGAAATTATTACTGTCTCTGAGCTTCACTGTTTTGTGTGCAAAAGAGAGATAATACTAATTATACCAAAAGTTGTTGTGTAGATTAAAGGAAATGGTTGCTTATCACCCAGCATGGCACTGGGCACATTTTAAGCGTGCTGGTACAGAGTCTTCTTATCCTGTTCCTTATCTTTAAATTCACTTCCCTTCAGCCACTCTCTTGGCAGAATCACACTCAGAAGCAAACAAGGGTGCAGACAAGGTGGGCACTGGAGAGTCAGTGGGAAGAGAGTGGGACTTGGAGGAAGTAAAAGCGAGGAGTTGCAGAGGACTGGGGGTGTCCATGCTGGAGACAGGCTGGGAGACGGGAGTATCCTTGCGAAGCAGCAAGACACCAGCTGGGAGGTGGCGAATGGGCAGGGACAGAAGAGGACACCAAGTGATGGGATGGGTCCCCTGTGTGTGCTGCTGGTTGCTGGGGCCACTTTCAGGCTACAGAAATTCACGGAGACAGATCATTCATACGAAATCTCTGTTCTTCTGTAGCCTAATCAAGTCTTGACATTTGAATTTCTAACTAATTTTTGGGAAATAACTTTTCAGATCCTGATCATATAGCACTTGTTCAGTATGAATAGAAATAATTACTTTGTTGGAGTGATTAGCATGCCCAAGAATAACTATAGACTTTCCCCCAATTTTTACTTTTAGATAAATGTCAGATATCTCCTTTAAAGTGCATTTGATTTCTTTTTTTTTCTGAAGAATCATTAAAAAGTAGTAAAATATGATGAAGGTGCAGGGAAATGCGCGGAAATAATGGGAAATGTGCTTGAGAAGAAAGCCAAGTTGACCTGGCAGAGAAAATTTTATCAGCAATGATTTTAGTCACCAAAAAAGTGGGAGCTATTAATATTAATTTCATATGAAGGAGACCAGCAGCAAGTGGTTGTGTTTTTTTTCAGATGTTTCTGGAAGCCTACTTCGAAATGGAACGGCTTATCCATTCTGAATGGGGGCCCTGCATCGTAAAATGTGCACACAGGCGCTGAGAATAGGTGGTCTGGAGACCATGAAGCAGCCTGGCTACTCAGAGAGTGACCTCGTCAGGGCACTTAACCTATCTGAGCTTTAGTTTCTTCAACTCTGAACTGAGAATACCAAATCTACCCCAGGGGTTACTTGAGGCTTCATAAGACAGTATATAGGATGCCAGGTACCATCATTTGCACCTCAGTAGAAGAGGTAGGAAGAGATTGGTTGAATGGTGGCCAGAATTAGGACCTTGAACTCCTGCAGTCTTCAGCTTCCCTAGGGACACGCTTGGCAGACAGAGGGAAGGTCTCTTTGTTTCTACAGCTTGTTGCCCAAAGCCAATGGGTCAAGTCCAACTGGATCATACAGAGCACTGGGCCTTATTTTGACCAGAATAGGAAGTCCTGAGGTCTTCAATCTCACTTTCCAACCACACAGCTTCTTGGAGGTCCAGATTAAACCCAGTTAAACCAATCTGGAAGACCTTCATGGCAACCTGGATCCTCTGGTGTGATTTCACAGAGTGATGGTATTTTCACATACAGTAAGGGAGGGGCTTTATGCTGGAACATTCTAAAAAGGCTCTCCCCCCCAACATTTGTAGTTCATTAGTCTACAACAAAAGGTGGATGAACATGCTCTTTAGGAGTTTCCCCCAATGCCTCACAGCAATCTTACCACACACGTGATGAGGAAGAGTAAACACAGGATAGAATATGATATGGCACAGAATAGAGGCAAAAGTTTTCGTGTCAATGTTTAGAACAAAGCTGAACTGATCCCTCTCCCCCTTACCCTCGGCAGACATTTCTTGGGAGTGCTTCACTAAGAGGGGTTTTTGTTTGTTTGTTTGTTTGTTTGTTTTGGTTTGTTGTTTAAAAAATTGATCTCTGAATGATGTAGTCTCTATGCTACCAGGAAAGAGCCACTTTCATCAAAGGAACATCATATCCATATTTATTGAAATAGAGGGGAAACTCTAGCAGCTCTTTCCCAGACTTGCCCATTCTAAGCCTGTGCTTTGGGAGAGAGGTAGCCAGTTATGTGAGCCAAATGGGTATCTCACCAAGATACACATAAAATATGGGTATTTTTCTCAGTTCTGGTTCATACCCTATTACGCACTTTAATAGACTGTACTGAAATTCTCAAATGAAACCTTAAGATAAAGTGGCGCTGATTGTATTTATTTTACCTTTAAAGTGAGCTGTTGACATCACTGCTACATGCTTGCTTTCTTCACTGTGAGATCATTATAATTACAATATCCAAAGATTTGTTAAAGCAACTGTAGTCTAGAGTAGGTAACACATATTCTCCACCTAACTGGAAAAGCAACACTTCATAGTGGACAAGGTGCAGGCGGGACAGAGGAGGCTGAGTTCCAGTTTCTTGCTCCTCTCAAGTGAGAGGGTTAGCCTTGATGATGTCTAAGATTCTTTTTTTTTTTTTTTAAGTAGACTCCATGCCCAGCATGGAGCCCAATGGGGGTTTGAATTCACAACCCTGAGATCGAGACTGGAGCTGACATCAAGAGTCGAATGCTTAACCGACTGAGCCGACTGAGCCACCCAGGCGCCGCCCGAAGATTGTTTTCGACTGCAACTTTAAATATGTTCTATGACTTGAAATAGATTTTTAGTGCAAGCATCCAGGAGTTAATAGAAACCTCTAGTCAACTTTCCTGATTGTTGACTTTCAGTGAAATTAAAAACTCAACGCTGAACTCAATGGCTTCAGAGAGATGCCCTTCAAGTATGAGATCCAACACTGGAGAGTCAGGCAGGATGGCTGCTCGAAGAGCTCTCTCAAGTGGTTTGGAGATCCACAGCTCTACATTTGTGCAGAGGGGTTGATCTACTTATAAAAGTAGTGCCCATTGCCAGTCAACCACATAGCACATCCTACACCTTTTAAACTAGGGAGTACAATAATAGTTTGTGTCATTTCAGGTAAGAACATTGCCTTTTGCCACAGTAACTGCTTAAATACAAAGAGACACCCATTTAAGGCCACGTAAATATGACCTGGCTATTTTTTCCCATGCTCCTCCAAATTCATCCCTCGATCTTTTATTAATGCCTCTATTTTAAGCATCTGGCTAGCCTTTTCCGTTGTCTTTGTCTATACCAGAATTTCTCAACCTCAGCACTACTGGTATCTTAGGGTATACATCTCTTTGTTGTGGGGGATGTGCAGTGCATTATAGCATGTTTAGTAGCATCCCTGGCCTCTAATTACTCGTTGCCAGGAGAGTACCACTGTCCCCTATATGACAACCAAAAATGTGTCTGGACATTGCCAAAAGTCCCCGAGGGTACAAAATCCCTCTGCATTGAGGACCACTAGTCTATGCTTTATCTTTTTTAATTCTGAATTTTCTTTTGTGAGCATAAGACCAGTGCTATGTCCCGAAGTGCTCAAAAATGATTACCCTGTTGTTATTATTCCTAACATTACTAACATCTTTCATTTACATACGATTTCATAATTTTTTTATTTATTTATTCATGAGAGTCAGAGAGAGAGAGAGAGAGAGAGAGGCAGAGGCAGAGGGAGAAGCAGGCTCCCTGCTGAGCAGGGAGTCCGATGCGGGGCTCGATCCCGGGACCCCGGGATCATGACCTGAGCCGAAGGCAGACGCTTAACCATCTGAGCCACCCAGGTGCCCCACGATTTCATAATTTATCAAGTGTTTCCACCCACATTATTCATCAAGATTAATGCATGGCAGCTCATTGTCTGTGACAAGTTAGAAGAGAGAAGCATCTTTGTTGTCCCTGTGCCCCCTTTTCACTATGCTCAGAATCATACATGTTTGACAAAAGAGGTCTTGCCATGGGGAAGATATATTTAGGACAAGTCAGGTGTTATGTAAATGAAATCTGCTCAGTCTTTTCAAGAGGTGTAAAAGAAGAGATGCTTAATCACCTTGAAATGTCGTCCTTCTCTGTTGATAGGATCTACCTGCCTCCCAATACATAAGGCCCCATATCTACAACTATATATAACAGGTGGCTTCTTTGAACTCCCTGAGCCGTATGAACTCCTGAATCCTTTAAAAGGGCTCCTAAAGCCGCCTCAGCCTAAACCGGACTTCTGCAGTTTTATCATGCTGCACTAAGTGAAACCAGATGGCATTTTTGAGAAAGAGAAATGAACAAATCCACACCCCCCAACTTTACCTCCTCCCTGCCACTCTTACCTGCTTAAGGATTTCAGCAGCTGTTCCATGTGAACAATCAAATATCACATAGAACTCCTTGCCCTTCTTCATCTCCTTGAGTAAAGGCTTGGCATCTTTATTCCCAGAGGGCAGCTGGCGGATTTTGATTTTAATGTTATATCTGGAGGGAGCTTTGATGAGCTCTTGCAGACGAATGAGACCTAGAAAATGACATCCCATCATGCAACAGACTGTTCTGTCTAAAGAGGATTTGTTTATTGCCATTTACAGTCAAACTCATACCATTCCCAAAATGTATCAAGCGGCCACCTTTCTAAAGGTTACACTATTGACTTCTCTCTCTCTCCCTTTTTTAATTTTATTAATTTTTTCAGAGAGAGACACAGCGAGAGAGGGAACACAAGCAGGGGGAGTGGGAGAGGAAGAAGCAGGCTCCCCGCTGAGCAGGGAGCCCAACGTGGCTCTCAATCCCAGGACCCTGGGATCATGACCTGAGCCGAAGGCAGACGCCTAATGACTGAGCCACCCGGGCGCCACTACACTATTAACTTCTCATTTGTCATTTCCCTTTCTGTGGTGGATTATACTGTATTTTCCTTTTGTGGGCATGTGTGATTTGGAAACACAATTTTCTGAAGTGAATGTTGAATTTTGTTAAATGCAATTGTCCTCTCCAGCTTTTGGCCAACACCACAAATCTTTAACAAACCAAGTCTGTAACTGTAAAACTTTTGTAAGCAAAAGTTGCTTAAAGTTTCCAAAGGTGTTCAATGAAATGGATAATGCTTGCTTAATAAGAACAAACAAACAAAACAGACTACAGAATACTAGAATTTCTTGGGGCTATAAACCTCTGTAAACTTTTCATCAAGTATTTATGTATAGCATACTGTTTCCCAGCTAATTAGCTGGGTTTTCTATATAATTTTCCAGTTCCTACCATAGAAACTATTTAGAAATGGCTCATCACATCCTCTTTCTAATATGATTGAACAGTAAATTGGAAAATCCTTTCTTGATTGAAAAAAAGAAGGACCATAGAGTTTTTAGAGATTATGATAATAAAAGCAGAAACAAAATTCCTTTAAAATCCACCATTGATAATTGTAAGAAAGTGTATACAGCCAGCTAACTTGACAGAGAATATTTGATTCACTACAAGTGTGAATCTACTGAGCTGCACCATTCTTTAATAGACATACCTTACTGGGGTAAGGCAAACAGTTATATAAAGCCTCTGTCTTATTTCCCCTAACATTAACTTGTGATTGCTACACTGCATGATGTTGGCTATCACTCGAGGACTCTCATCACATTGGAAAATTGAAATATGTTTTTTATTACACAGTTCTGTGTCTTTAGGATTTATCAACTTCAAGTAATCAATATTAAGTTTTATCAGTATCCAGACAGAAACTTTGGTATGCCCTGTTGTGGATGCCAGCCACCTCTGGACTTGATACATGTCTTTCATTTTCTTGTTTTATTTATTTAGTTATCCACCCCCTCCACCCAAGCTACATTTTTGTGGCTCAGATGTTAAAAGATTTCTCTAACATCTTGGATAGGTTACGATCTGAAGTACATACAGTACTTTCTAATTAAGCTGTTCTTCCGAGTCTAATGGATGCAAGCAATTGCAAGCAAATGCAAGATTTATTGCCCATTATTTTTAAAAAATTTTTACATAATAACTGAAATTGTTGGAATGTAGTTTTTGTGGACTCTTGATTTTTTTCAAACCAATCAGTGTGGTTGAAAGCTCTCAAGTACCAGTAATGAGCCACTTATCCTCTTGCTTCTGGGGTCACTAGTCCTGAGCCACTGATGAGTATTAAAAATGGAAGAAAACCGAGCACATGGGCTTGCATAGTTGTTAATCCTCCAATAATCCTGTGAAGTAAGCATTACTAACTTCATCATTTCCAACAAGGAAACTGAGGCTCAGAGCAGTTAAGTAACTTGTCAGGGTCACGAAGATAGTTAGGAGGAGCCATTAGTTCAAATTTCCTGTGGGTCCAACACTCAATCTTTCTACCTTACAGTCCATCCTTACAAACACAGATTGCTGTGGCTGAGGGAACAGGGATAATTTTGGATTATTTGATAAGACGGGAAAAAAAATAGAAACATGGACCCACTCTCCTTTCTTCTTAACTCTTGGCTACTTGGGTCTCATTTGTATTTTTTTCTGTTGCCCTCCTGCTTTGCAATTGCATAGTTTTTTTTTTTTTTTTCTTATACTGGAGCATGACCGCAAAGGAAATCAATGTGGCCTTTAAATAAGATGAGAAAACCATTTAAAAAGTGCATTTCATGTGCTGCAACAAACTGCTCTTTTGTTCTTTGCTGAATGGAATGTCAATATGAAGTGCATCTTCCTATCATGATGACTTACCCATGTTAATGGTATTTTAAAGTTGAATACACTTTCCATTTGTTCATTCATTTTTATGGGAAAACATTTCCTGGATTCTCATTATATGCCAAACCCCATGCTAAACCCAGGGTATGGGACATGAACCCATCTTGCTTTAAGAAAGGGGCTTCAGTTGTTCCTATATGGCTAGAACCATAATAAACAATGTACTGATAATTTGTAACGTATTGCAATATGTTAGTAATCTTGTAGCCTTGTTTTCCAACGTTCATTTCATTTTGATCAGCTCGGTATATTGCATTAATTGTTTCAGGTATTTTCATTACCTGAAATCTACCACATGTCTGAGATGATTTAAACTATTTAAGTGTTGAACTGCTAGCAGAACTTGTAAATTTACAGTAATTCAGAATCAGTAAGGAAAACAGTTCACCAGTGTTTAGTTTCATATTGAGATCCTCAGCTTGGAATAAAGTTGTATAAAACACAAAAGCAAAAGCAAAAAAAAAAAAAAAAAAAAAGAAAGAAAGCCCATAGAAGGATTTCATCCCATCGACTCTTGTGACATCGATGAGTATCAATTACTACTCAATTTTTATAATTCACAAGCTGATGCTGATGGAGGCTGATGGAGCAACTTGCTCAAGACCCTAAGATCTTATTAAGGTTATCAAGTCCAGGACTTGAATCCAGGTCTACCTTCTGACTACCAATTTCAGACTCTTTTTTATCAAATCAGTGGTCCCTCTTGACTTTTAGATTTCAGGTCAACTAACTAACTGACTGAATAACTAACTAGCTAGCTAGCTATATGAATAAGTAACTGGATAAATAAACAGAGAAAGAAAACTTTGGACTAGCATAAAGCATTCAATCTTTAGTTGGCAAATGATACCATTAATAGACATTTTGCTCTCTCCTCCTCAAAACAGGTGACCATGCAGAGAGTTATTTTAATACCAATAGAGGAGAAAGGAGAACAACTCAGTACAAAAGACCAGTTTCTTTATTTTTTTTAAAAGACCAGTTTCTAATTGGTCCAAATTTATCTGTTGGAAATACTCACTACTAATTCCATAATTTTTTCAGTTTGTCTGCTTGCAGGTGAATTGGCCTCAAAAAGGAAAAAGCTCAGCAGATTTAAAGATTACAGAGGAAATTGTGGGAAGAAGAATAAGGGTGGAACGGTGAGGTTTACATTTCTCTTCCCAAAGCAATTGTTTGCCTAAAAAAAAAAAAAAAAGCCTTTCTGCCTTCACTAGCAAACGTAGTAGAATTTACAATTTAGAAGCCTTCCCCCACCCACAGGAGAAAGAAAATTAGAGAAAGCTTCCGTTTTATTTGCATTTTGCTGCAATCCATCAATTACAGTTCATTGTAAAGAATAGTTAAAATTTATTTGCTAAACAAAGGGAAAGGGAATTGAAAGCTAATGGTCATGCTGTATTTGGAAGCTAGCCTTGAGGAATGACCCAGTGCTGCCAGGATGAGACTCCAGTGGCAGAGGAGGGTTAGGGGGCATGCAAATCTGGTGATGGTAGTAGTCTTTCTAGCCCACCATGGTGGAGGGACTTGAAAAATAAAATGCGGAGACAACCAAACCCAACTGAGGGACATTCTGCAATAAAGCTGACCTGGACTCTTCAAAAATGTCGAGGTCATGAAAGGCAAAGGAAGGCTGAACCAAAGGAGACCAAAGTAGAGTAAAATGAGATGACAACTAAATGCAATGAGTGATCCTGGATTCAAAAAAATCCTGCAAGGGCATTATTGTGTCAATTAGAGAAACTGTAATATGGTGTGTGTCTATCTATCATCTATCTATCCATCATCTATCATCTATCTATCTATCTAGAGAGCGAGAGCGAGATTGAGAGAGATCGATCAGTGTAGACCCAGCGAACTCCATCAGCCTTTTCCTGTGAGGAGAGGGTGTGAGGTGCACCTGGGCACAGGTGACTTCTATGAGGGTGGGGAGTCGGATAAGTTGGCTCTGAGGTCCTTTCATCCAGGTGAATAAAACTGAAGGGCCCACAACACCATTGGCCAAGAGCAGCACAGGGTGCTCTGTGCCTGGGGCAAAGCCATGTCCTGGAGGGGAAATCATGGTGTCCTCTGGTCACTGGGAAAGCCTCAGTTGTTTAGAACAACCTGCAATGAGCCCTTCTGGCCAGGAAATACCAGCTCCCCTAGACTCTGTCATCTCTTCAGAGCATTCTTTAAGAACTATTATCCTATTTGTATATAATAGTACCGTATTAGTGTTAAGTTTCCTGTATTTGGTAATTGTAGTGTGGTTACAACCTTAATTCTTAGGAAATACATACTAATGCATTTAGGGGTGAAAAGGTCATGATGTCTGCCACTTACTATTACAACACTATTACTTATTACTATTATTGTTTATTGTTGCTGTAATTGTTTTATATTGAGAGAATCACAGATCATTAGAACAAATGTAGCCAAAGGATTACATGATGAACCTAAATGAAAGGCACAAAGGAGTTCATTGTACTTTTCTGGCATCTTTTTTCTAAGTTCACCTCTTGCTAAATAAAAAGAGTAAACATGGAGATAGAAAACAACACCATTAGAGCCTCCTTCCTCCACTCCCACCCCCAGGAATGCAATTGGAAACCACATCTTTGGTTTTAAAAAGCACTTCAGAGCAAGGAGCCTGTTTATTTCACCTGAGTTTGAGTTGGGCTCTGCATATGGAGATAACTTTCAAAAATGTCCAAATGGCCCATTCTAAACACTAGTTTTGGCCACCTATCCACTCTGTGCACTCAGACATGACACAGAAAAATGCTGATTTGCATGCACAGGGAGTGACTCTGGGAACAGGTGGAGCATATGGGGAGGAGGAAAAAAAAGAAGCTGCTATTTCTAGTGAGGGTTTAAAATTTCCCATTCCTTCTCCTTCAATAATAATAAACTTTGCTATTTACATTGCCCCTTGTATGAAGGATGCTACATGCCTTATAAATATCTTAATAAACCTCAGAATATACCTTCAGGGTGAAAAGGTGTCAGTACTATTTTACAGTAAGGAAAGTGAGACACAGTGAGGTTAATTGTTTAGATCGGCACTAAAAATAAGTCACAGATGCCAGGAACAGGAAGGGACCTTAAGGTCAAACCCTTACTTCATGCATGATTCCCCTCCACACAGCTGCTGCTGAATTCCTCTCTATTTGGGAAATTTTCCACCTCACACTGCAGTCCGGCTCATTTCTGGACAGCTTAGTTACATTAAATGAGTATTAGTTCAAAAGAAAAGTACTTATGTTTTCTGGAGTCTTAATCCAGTTCCCTGTTCATTAAACCACATCAGTGGGGTTGATGCCATAAAGATGAATGCAGTAAACCATTGGGACCCGCAGATAAGACCGTACGTTTTAAATGTTAATTTCCTCTTCATTTGTACTTAGAAACATGTAAAATGGCATTTCACAAACTTGTTGGTATATTAATATACCCAAATCTAATAGGATTCTTAAGGGGATCTATGTACCCTCCAGAGGTAAGGAAAAAGCAGAACTAAGAAATGGAAACTGGTAA
This sequence comes from Eumetopias jubatus, assembly GCF_037043125.1. Classification (NCBI taxonomy): domain Eukaryota; kingdom Metazoa; phylum Chordata; class Mammalia; order Carnivora; family Otariidae; genus Eumetopias; species Eumetopias jubatus. Next base: position 15,797,585 of record NW_028274807.1, on the reverse strand, counting down.
GTGAGTGAATTACCTGGGAGAAATATAGCACTTTTAAGTGCAGATCTTCATACATATGATTTTTCAAATGTGCATCAAAAAAAAAAAAAAAAAAGGCTAGAGACTTCCCAAAAGAAAAACTGTGTCCCTTGATCAAAGGACCTCAAAGAAGAATCTACTCAAAATATTTGAGATGAACTGTGTTGCAATTAGCTCAACCTGAGTATTTTAGTCTTGAATTCTTGCTGATATCAGTGGTAGCTAGAAATAATATACCTCTGTGCACTAAAGACTGGGTTCCAAACAGAATTCTGAAAATTTGAATAGGGTTCTGGGCAGAGGACTGGAGCAGGTGGATAAGAAGGGTAGAAAAGAGTAAGGAGAAAAAAAAAAACAAAAAATACTGCAATTTATTATCTTGTTGGTTCTGAGTGCCAAGGACTGCTATCTCCCAGCTATTTCAGGTGGGATTGTAGGAGGGCTTGTAGCAGAAGTGTTTTGGCTAGCACAAATGGCCATCATAACACAGTGGGGCGAGTTTTGATTGCTGAAAGGGAAAAGATTTACTTATTGTTTTATTTGGCACTGATTGCCTACTGAATATCTTTCATTTTGGCTTGGTTATTTATACCAAACTGTTAATTTTCTTCAAGTCCAAATTTTTGGCCTCTGTCAAGATTCTTGGTTCTGGACAATATATTCTTTCTATTTTCTATAGAAGATGGAGGGAAAGTAATAAACATAATAAATCCAAGTCACTATTTAAATACAGCCATACAGCCATAAGAGCAGTTATTTCACTTATTCATAGAGTGGTTGAACATATTAAATGAGTTCATTATGCAAATTATTTAAAAGAGCATGTGCCACATAATCAGGACTCAAGAATTTAGTTATTGCGGTATTTGTGGTTGTCATTTCTCTTGTGTTTTCTCCTTGAATTTATTGTTTTCCAATCACTAACATTTTTATGTATATTCATCTTATTTCAAATTAATCCTCATTGTAAAGCTTTGAGATAATGTTTCAAGTGATAGTTAATAGCTCTTTATTGCAGGCTGCATTTTAGAAATCTCATGGCTCTGATGTGACCTAAGGCAACCATGGATGAAAAAAAAAATCTCTTGAGGACTATGTGCTGTGAACTCAGGGCTAGAGGCATCTGGCTGGAACTCATTTCCTTGATGGCCTTGTTTAGTCCCATCTATATGCCGAGGACTCTCAAATTTGTGTCTCCCACTCACACCACATTTTGAACTCCAGACTTATATATTAGCTGCCTATTCATCACCTGCATTTGAATGTAGTAGATACTACAAATTCAAACTTACCATGTTTATGACTGAACAAACTTCTGATATCATCCTTATTCCTCCAGAATAGTTCCGTCTATAACCTTCCCCACTTCAGGCGATGTTAACTCCTTCCATTGGCTCAGGCTAAAAAGTTTAGATTCACCCTTGACTTCTCTGTTTCTCTCTCAGCCAGCCTCTACTTCTTCAGGGCATTATGCTAGCTCAACATTTGAAATATTTCTAGAAACTGACAATTTCTTACTCCTCTATTACTTACCTTCCTCAGTTGCCTTGATTTCTCTGGAAGCTACCTATTTTTACCCTTGCCTGCCTGTATTGTATTATCCATACAAGAGCCAGAATGATCTTTTTACAATGTCAATCTGATCATGTTACTCTGCTGTAAACTGTCCAGTGGTTTTCCCATTTCATGAAAAGCAGAAGCTCTGCTTGTGGTCTATAAAATCCTCCATGATCTATGTGGTGCATTTCTCTGACCTACTTTCCCACTACCCTTCCCCTCTCACGCTGATCCCACCACACTGGCCTCCTTGTTTGTTTGTTATAAATAAAGATTTGTTGGAACACACCACACTTGTTCACTTGCATGTTGCTTATGGCTGTTTTCTTGCTACCTTGGCAGAGTGAAATTGCAGTGACCATATGACCCACAAAGCTTGAGCTATGAACTACTTGGCCCTTTAGAGAAAAAAGTTTGTTGGTCCCTGTTCTACAGAACTAATTGTGGCTACATTTCACTGAGATTGGCCTTAAAAAAGCAGAAACTGCTGACTATCCCCCACACTGCATTTGGTGCTCAGCTTCTCAGTTCTTTCTGATGTGTGTGAAGGGATAGAAGCCAGGCTTCCACCAGGGGTCTAATGAAGCAAAGGGGATGACCAATGAGCAGCAATTTCTCATTGCCTAGGGTCACCTCTGAAAGTGGGAATCAGAGAGAAGTAGGTGACTGATGGGAAGAACATCCAGGCAACAGAGAGAGAGAGAGAGAGAGAGAGAGAGAAGTGAAACAAAACTTCACTCCCCCAACAGTTCTCTAGGGTCTTTCTACATTTTCACTTCCAGAATTCTGCCTGCTAGTATTTAGTGAATTGAATTTTGTCCTTAGAGACAAGCACAGTGCTCCCCTTGACTTCAATGGGAGTCATGGACCATTTGGTTCCCCAGACATCTGAGCTGGCTTCAGGCTATTTAACAAACTCCTAAACAAATGCCAGTAAAGTGTTCTTTAATGGGTACTTAATTCTGGTGTGAAGGCGGGTGCTGAGCACACCTAAGTCCTTTCTTTTCCTTCAGGTTTACTAAGTTTTCTCCTTTTTATGGCTTGATAATTACTACAACCAAAACCCTGAGTCAAGTGGTATTAAACCCACTCAAAGGCAAAAGATGTCTATCTACCTTTATTGATCTCAGTTGACCTGTTTACTCTCTGGGTTCCAATTTAATGGTTCAATTGATTATTCATTTACATTTTTAATTTCTTTGTGAGCAAAATCATTTGAACATGAATCATTTCTAACTTAATGGGCAACATACAAACTCATTTGGGATTTTCAACTTTAGCAAGTATTTATTGAGCAACAAGGCTTGGGTGAACTTAATAGGGATGAAAAGCAGATTTCAGTTTCTTGTAAAAAAAAATGATATAAAGAGGGCATGTTCTGCGTGGAGCACTGGGTGTTATGCACAAATAATGAATCATGGAACACTACAACAAAAACTAATGATGTAATGTATGGTGATTAACATAACAATTAAAAAATTTAAAGAAAAAATGATAGAAATGATAATTTGAGTTTCCTCCCGTGCAAAATCCTTATCACTTATGAGCGCTCACCTGAAATCAGAAGGTCGGTTAGGACATCAACTTCTGTATTATCCTTTTACGAATTGTATTTTGTCTAAATCCAATTTGAATCTGTAACAGTTATGCTCACACCTTTAGTTGAGCTCTTAAATTAAATCTAAAAGTTTTAATACCATTCATTAATTTGTTTTCCCTTTAGATGGCCCTGATTTGCTGGAGATGTAGAAATAGTGAGAAGAATTTGTACTATCGAGGGTACTACATAATAAGAAATAGTATGACTTTATTAGCTTGTGCAGTTCTCTGTTTACAAAGGTAAGCAACATGGAAGATCTGATTACACTTACATTCATAATTGAAGGGGAGCAGAATTTGCCAGTCCAGAATGTGTCTCTTTGGCATGGGATTATTATAAGATGTTTATTTTTAAGAAACAGCAGACACGATGAAGCTCTGAAATCTGAGTAGATGTTACCCTTTTCTATAAGAGACATTTACATGTGTAAGGGAAGTCTTCATTTGTAAGGGTGTCTCCCTCACTGTACCAGGAGGAGGGGGGGGAGGACTCAATCTCTAGAAATTCTTCTCAATGGAGAAGGCAGGGACTTAAATATGCATAACAACCTTATCCTTGCTCACTGTGCTTTTCCTGATAACTTCCCCTAACTGACTTCCCACCCCCAGCATCTTTTGTCTTTAGAAGAAGATGGTATTTAAGGTGATGGCTTTGGCCATTTCAGAGTTACTTAGTTTTCTTGGGTTTCTCCTGTGCTTACTATACATCTTATTAAACTTTGTTTGCTTTACTCCTATTAATTTGTCTCATGTCAACTTAATTGCCTGACCAGCCAAAGATCCTAGAAGGGAGGAAGGGAAAACTTTTCCACCCCTACACATTATAATATTGCATCTCAAGGCCTTTTAAATATGCTTATGGAATTCATTTGATAGTATGTTTTTTTCTTCCCAGCAAGCAGGTGAAGCTTTAAGAATATGACTGCCTGTGGCTTATTCTTCCCTGTAGGACTGTTTTGAATATAACATTTATAAGTTATATATCCAATCACCTACCTTCACTTTTTTCTAAAATGAGATGAGGTATAAGAAAATACATAAATGCTTATTTCCAACTAGAACAGTCGTTTTTATCTGACAGTTTAAAATGGAACCAGAGTTTAGTGCAAAGTAAAGGAGGTTTACTTCATCCCCTAAGAAGTAGAAAGTACTAGTGCTTGGTAAAAAGGACAGTGAAAAATGAAATACTATTAAAAACATTGTTAAGTGCTTTGCTTTATTAATTTTCACTGATAATTTTCTTAACCTTATTACCAAATGTGTAGCTCAAGAAAGGAGCTAATTTTAATTCTTGGAGGAAATATATGCAGAAAGTAAATAGTATTATTCCTAAGTATTATTACTAAGTACTTCCCTATATGCCATAATTGTGTTAGGTGGCAGATTATAAAAATAAATAAGATAGAAGTCCAATGTTTAGGAATTCCTAGTCTCCTAGATGTGCAAACAGGTAATTTGAAACATGTAATATCATACTTATATTTGCAAAGCGCTATTGAACCCTATGGTGGTCTCAGAGGACTTTAAGGAAGAAGTGATATTTGAGTGTGATCGTGTGGAATGAGGGAACTCACTGTCTTAGGGGTTGCATGGAGGATCATGCATAGTAAGGGGCCAGCTTCAGAAAAGGAGAGTCGGACATATTTATGGATACATCTCATCAGGTAAGAGACACAAAAGCAAAGATAAACTATTGGGGTTACACCAAAATAAAAAGCTTCTGCACAGTGAAGGAAACCATCACCAAAACCAAAAGGCAACCTACTGAGTGGGAAAGAACATTTGCAATTAAAATATCTGATAAAGGGTCAATATCCAAAATATATAAAGAACCTGTACAACTCAACACCAAATTTTAA